>NC_052158.1:109505840-109818324 GCF_902713615.1 Scyliorhinus canicula
TAATTGAGTGTAATTACTGGTGATGAAATTACTGGTGACTGGGAATGATTTTGATTGACTCTTTTGGTAAATGGCATCTTTTAAACTGACTGATGTTTTGAATGATTAAAGTCGATTGTATAAGCTCGATACTGTCAAGGTGATATGACAAAGGAGTGAATAGGGTGAATTTGGATTGAATGTTCAGCACTAGTGTGTAGTTGATATCAGGTTACTTAAATTTTTGAATCAATTTAAAGTGGCAAGACAGTGTATTTTGTGCATGTTGTGGCTCTACCTGGAAAACATGTATGTCCAGAAAGTCTGAAAGTGCATTGCTCTGCTACTCTGCTTATACTTGTCACTGAGTACCAAATGTTGTCTATTTCTACTCTTTTAGGCCCTTCTCAGGTGTCCATAAAATAGAACCCCTACAGTGCTGAAGGAGTCGTTCGGCCCATGGCTGGGGTTTACTGATTAAGCTAAAGAGCAATGCGTCAATCCCAACCAAGCACTGGTGCAGAAATCGGCGGGGATAGTGTGTTAGAGGAACCTGTACTTGGTGAATCACATAGTATGAGTAGAATTTAATGAGTGGGAAACATGGCAGGCGGGGTGACTGAATCAGGCTGGAGCCAAATCTCAGCTTCCTGGCACCGGGTTAAGTTTGGGTTAAGTTTAACGATTAAATCGGTGACATTTCAGGCAGTTGGTTGGGACTCGCGCAGTCTGGTGCCCAGAATCTCTTTTGTACATTACCATTCCATCAATTTTCATAAAGTTTCCTAATTAAGTCCATAGTGAATGGGAACGTCATGCCACCTGACTAATGACTACGTCATTACCAGGTGAGATAATCATTTTGGCTTGGATGTTAGCGGTGTCTTTGTTGAACTCTGCAGAAAAGGGAAGGGGAGCAGACCACCGTGTTGCCCCTATTCACGGTAGCATTGTGGATAGCACAATCGCTTCACAGCTCCAGGGTCCCAGGTTCGGTTCCGGCTTGGGTCACTGTCTGTGCGGAGTCTGCACATCCTCCCCGTGTGTGCGTGGGTTTCCTCCGGGTGCTCCGGTTTCCTCCCACAGTCCAAAGATGTGCAGGTTAGGTGGATTGGCCATGATAAATTGCCCTTAGTGTCCAAAATTGCCCTTAGTGTTGGGTGGGGTTACTGGGTTATGGGAATAGGGTGGAGGTGTTAACCTTGGGTAGGGTGCTCTTTCCAGGAGCCGGTGCAGACTCGATGGGCCGAATGGCCTCCTTCTGCACTGTAAATTCTATGGAAAAAAAATGATGTTCAAAAAAAAAGTGCCGAATGTAAGCTCCAAGATTTTGAGAAGCAAGGTGTTGGGGTTATGGTCAAGAATAAGAGATACAGGGTCGAGGGTCACTGTGATTGGGTGATGGGTGTGGAGGTGATTGAGGGGAGGCACATGGTGATTTTTGGAGAGTCTATGTCAATGGGTAGAAGCTTGAGGGTGACAGAGGCTGGAGGATGATGGCTGACAACAAAAGGTATATAGTGGGCGTGTCTGACAATATTGCTCCAAACCGGTTCAGCTGGGGGAAGTTTAGGTTTTAAGGGAGGAGGCAATGGTGGGATAGGAGGGCTCTTGGGTGTGGTACATGGGAAGCTCAGTAATTTCCATCGGTTAACTGCTGTATGGATGAAAGCTGTGTACACAGAGGTGTTCATATCTTTGCCTGCCCTCTTCTCACAGTCTTATTGCAATCTTGGGAGGTGGAGGAGGAGATTTGCTGGAGGAGGGCCATGGCTAAACAAACAATGGGACCACAAGGCCATCAACAGATAGCATCAGAGGGAGTGGTTGGTAAGGAGGAAGGCTTAGTTGTTGATGAGCATTGGTGCATCAGCACGTGTTTTGAAGACATACCAATTACCTCCTCTCTGAGAGACAATGCCAGAGTTGGCTGAGGCTATCCTGGGAAGCAGCCACTGGCCTGTGTTTGCTCCTTGTACAAGGTCTGCAGCCCCGTGGCTTTGGAGGGAATCTGATGTCAGTCGCAAGGTGACTGCAATGCTGAATTTCTATGCTACTGGATCTTTGCAGGGCTCCACAGGGGATGTAAGTGGCATAGCCCAGGCTGCCACATGTACAAGGTCACCAATACCCTGTGTGAAAGGACCAATCAGGTTTTTTGACCGATGTAGAGACCGATGCAGAGAACCAGGCCGAAGGGACGGTTGCCTTTGGGACCTTCGCTCGGTTCCATGAGTGCAGGAAGTGATTGACTGCATTCATGTGGCCACTAGAGCTTCCCAAAAACAGCCAGCAGCATATGTCAATTACAAGGACATTTACTCCCTTAATGTGCAAGTGGTTTGTGACAATACAGAATTATTATGCAGGTTTGTACTTGATTTTGGAGCTTTCATGACTCCTACGATGCCAATTCCAGCTCAAGTCAACGGTTGAATGGGCAGCACGGTGGCCTAGTGGTTAGCACAACCGCCTCACGGCGCTGAGGTCCCAGGTTCGATCCCGGCTCTGGGTCACTGTCCGTGTGGAGTTTGCACATTCTCCCCGTGGCTGCGTGGGTTTCACCCCCACAACCCAAAAATGTGCAGAGTAGGTGGATTGGCCACGCTAAATTGCCCCTTAATTGGAAAAAATAATTGGGTAATCTAAAATTTTTTTTAAAAAGTCAACGGTTGAATTGTGGGTGATGAGGGCTATCCCCATGGATGTAGCTGGTGACACCATTGTGGCATTCCCACAGCCCCATAATGTGACATTGCAATGAGGAGATTTTGTGCTTCACCCTGACTGAGATGAGGGTGAGGGTTTTGAATGTTGCAGTGCCGTTCCAAGATGTGAACACCATGGAGCGATGTGCCAGAGACCATTTGATTTTTAACGGAAATAGATTTAAACCTGCTTCTTCTACCATGTAGAAGGGCAGGAAGAGTGGACCTCTGTCACACACACAGTCATGAGTCATGACTGTTCCTGAGGATAACTGCAATCTCTGCCCAGGCTGCTGGGTCAGACATGAGGCATCAGTGGGGAAGAGCACCTCCCATCATTCCTGGGCGGCAAGGGAGTTATTATTAAACTTGGTGGGGGGGTGGGGGTCTTTTTGTCTCATAGCCTCAAGCATTTTACAGGCCAGGGATGGGGGGGAGGGGAGGGGGGGGAGGTTGGGAGTGATGGGGATATCAGGAGGTGAATAGACAGCAGAAGGGAACCATTGGGTGTCTTTAAATGAAAGTCTGATGGGGAAATGCTAGGGGTAGAAGTGTGACAGTTCCAAAGAGGGATGAGAAGTTGGATTTAAAACAATGGGCTGGATTCTCCGATTTGGAGACTATGTCCTGACTCCAGCGTTGGAACGGTGGCGTTGGCGTTTTAACACCGAACAAGTGGCGCAAAATGGCACCGATCCTCCGTCTGGGGGGTTAGCAGTCACACAGTGTAGAGCACCCGGCTCTAGCTGCAGATATGGCCGGAGAATGGCCAGGTCCGTGGTCGCACATGCGCATGGCGGCGGCCTATAGCCGCGCCGTGCAACATGGCGCTGGCCTTGCGTGTACCCGGCCTGCCAAATAGTGCCCCCCCCTTTGGCTAGGCTCACCACCCCCCCGGACGACCCCCCACCAGTGCCCCAGCCCCTATCAAAGACCCCACCCCACCCCCGCCCGCGGATCGGCCCTTGCCCGACTGGCAGTGCTGGACTCACTCCGCAGCCGCTACGCCGAATTCCCGAAAAATAAATAGCATGAGAGACCCACGCTGTCGGGAGCATGGCCAGTCGGGGGCGGAGCATCGGGGGAAGGGCCTCGAGTAACGTCCTGAGGCCATCCATACGGTGTACGGAGTACTGGAGTACTCTGTTTTGGAGCATTGCAAATTGAATTCGGCGCCAATGTGGATTCTCTGCCCAATCTCCGCACGCAATTTTGGCATTGGAGACCTGTGATTCCCGTCCAACATACTTTCAACTCTATAGGTCCCAGTTGCCCTGTTTGCTCCCTACCTGCAGAGCCTGCATGCTTATCAAGTGGCTCTTCTTCAGCTGACTTGGAGCTACAAAGAATCACCTAACAGCAAGTTAGGTGCCCTCCCTGCCATGTGATTGCACATGCCTCATGTGGCCTGCATTCACCCTTTCAACTTACCTTTGAATTCCACATGTTTCCACTCCCAGAAGCAAAGTGACTCCAACAGTTGGGACCCAAGCCTTACGGATTAAATTCTGTCCTACAAGTGAGGAAGAGCAAGGCACTACTGGAAGGGACAGTTCAATTGATTGCTTGCTGGAGGGAAAGCTTGACTCCTGCTAAAGTGATCAATGATCCTGGTATGAGCGGTGTAGCCTTTAAAAGAAAGTTGTTTTCTGCATGTAGGAATTTGCATGAGGTATTG
This sequence comes from Scyliorhinus canicula, assembly GCF_902713615.1. NCBI lineage: Eukaryota > Metazoa > Chordata > Chondrichthyes > Carcharhiniformes > Scyliorhinidae > Scyliorhinus > Scyliorhinus canicula. The sequence goes on from NC_052158.1 coordinate 109,510,206, forward strand.
GAAAGACTGCCGATAAATTGTTGCCGCATTTAGAAAATGGCTGCATCCAGTATGTGTGGCATTATGTTGCAAGGCATTAGCAATCTGTAGTCTGCTACTGAGTGTGCAGTCACCTTGATGCAGGTCGGGATCTCCCATCAGCCGTCTGTATCGCCAACCGTTGGACCTTCAAACTTAGATCACCTTGTAAAATCTGGTGGATCACATGAATAGGGTCCTTAAACACAACTGATTTCCTGCTCTCCTCCTGCAGTTAGGGAGAGTAATGTACCGCACCCCATGGAAAATCAGTGACACAACAGAAACAGCACATTTTGTTATCGGGATGATATCGCATCTTCTCTCACCAGTCTCTCGACCATGCATGCTATGGTACTCAGAAGTTAACTGGACAAGACATGCAAGATGCTGACTTCAATCTTGAGTTCTTAGAGGTTCTAAGATTAATTTTAATTTAATAATCTTTATTGTCACAGTAAGCTTACATTAACACTGCAATGAAGTTACAGTGAAAAGCCCCGAGTCGCCACATTCCACCACGTGTTTGGGTACACAGAGGGAGAACTCAGAATGTCCAATTCACCTAACAGCACGTCTTTCGGGACTTGTGGGAGGAAACCAGAGCACCCGAAAGGTGGTACAACGAGCACGTCTCTCCATAAAATGTTGTGTTTTTCATATTTAATTAATGATTAAATATTTTGTGTTACAAACTTCTCCTGGAGATTTGACCCAAATTCAATATAAGAGTTCCACCTTCGATATTCAAAACTAAGTTTGTATTAACACACTTCCATTTTAGCATGATATAAAAATTACAAATCAAACTGACTGCTTTATCCATACAGTCTGTATTGATATTTATTCTCCGCAAAGCATTTTGAATTTTGCATAAAATGTGAGTATGAACTGGACTCCTTGATGGTGTCACTTCAAACTACTTTGGTTTCACACCAACTCGAGTACAAACTCAATATCACATCAAATCTAATTTATAAAGTGCAGAAGGAGCTCCACGGACCGTTGAACTATTATATAAACCTACCTGACATTAAACATTGAGAGAGTAATGATTTTCCCCTCTTCTTTTTGCCCATATAAATTTGAAACTATTTGAGAGAGAGTTCAGTCCCCACCTTTATCCATGCCTACAGAACATGGCTCTCTCCCTGTCAAGACCTCAATTTCAATTGGACAATGTAAACATTTTTCCTGCAGTTGCTAGTGCAGCAAGTGTAGATGAATAGTCTGAGACATAATTAGAAGTAGGTTTCTGTGAAAAACATTCCTTGCATTATGCCTGTTAGACTATAGAATACTACAAAGTAAGTGAATCAAAATGAATATTCTGTTGGATCAGCATCTATCTAAATATCATGGGCTGGATTCTCCAATAATGGGGCTATGTCTTACGCCAGTGTTTCACTCTGGACTTCCCTTAAGAAAGTCTTGAGCGATTCTTCTACCTGCAGGGGGCTGGCAGGGCCCCGGACTGCTCCTCGCAGCTCTGGCTGCGGATACGGAGCCCCGCACTTCTGGTCGGGAGTCCACGCCTGCAGCGGCCACCCATGGGACATGGTGGACTTGGGCCGCGGAGCGACATCAGAAATGTAGGCCACCCCCGAGATCGCGGGTGCCTGCGGGTCTGTGACGCTGATTGCTCCCCTGGCTGTCAATAAGGCCCCCCCACCACCCCCGGCGATTGATCTCCCCGCCCCCACCAAGGCATCTGTGGATTGAGTCTGCAGACGCCACCCGAGGTTCCCGACGGCCAATAGGTGGTTAGAACCCCACCATCGGGAACCACATTTCTTCCTTGTTGTGCCCATTTCTGGTCCTTCCAAAGCATAATGTTTATATTGTCCCTTGGCAGGGTTTTGTGGTGGCTCGCTGTCCCACTGTACTGTTCTCCTAAAATTGACCTGACTCACACCAGCTCCATTAAATGTTTTGCCCATCGGAAAACACAAGCAGCAAATGCAGCAGAATTGTGATCACTGAAAACTGGCTATAAACCAAGAGCCAAAAAAGGGTTGAGGGTGAAGTGAAAATGCAGAAACAGTCATGGGCAAGGGCTACAGGGGAGAGTTCACAGCCCAACTCTATTGCTACAGGCCCTTGATTCTCTAGGAACTAGCCCAACATGATTCTTTGTTTATTCTCCCCTTTTCCAGCCTGATCTCTTCTAATTCCCAAACTGATTTTCACAGCTTGGGTCAGACTGGCTTCCCACTCCGCGCCCCCCACCCCCCCCCCCCCCCCCCCCCCACCCCCCCTAGTTAAAGCTGTGCAAATCTTCCAGCTTTGTTTGAACCTTCCCAACCTTGGTCGTTTCAATCCAAGCGTGAGCTCCCATTTGCATTTTGCACAATGAATATTAACCACTTGCTGCCTCTATCTCTCTGCTTTCTTTCCCTCTCTATCTTTCCATCACTCGGATTTTTGTAGATAAACTCTGTCTGCGAGGTGCAGTGATATTTTAGGAAAACCTGTAATCCAGCCGTACAATGACTTCCGATGGACTCCTCGCCACTCAAAGCTCATCTTCAATCGTCATGCCAATGAGAATCATATGAGTCCTGTAACAAGATAGAAATGCTAATTAACTACCCTCTAGTCCCCCGCTTAATTGAATCTTGGAATTTAATAGACAGTTTAAAAAATAACTTTTTATAAAACTTGACATTCCTAACACCTCCCTGAGACTTGGAGACGAGCTGTCTATGGGCGGCACGGTAGCACAGTAGTTAGCACAGTTGCTTCACAGCTCCAGGGTCCCAGGTTCGATTCCCGGCTTGGGTCACTGTCTGTGTGGAGTCTTCACGTTCTCCCCGTGTGTGCGTGGGTTTCCTCCGGAAATTTATTTATTTTATTTTTTTATTTGTTTATTTAGTCACCATAAACCCATTTTAAATGTCTACTCTCATTCTGCTGAAGGAAGAACTTGAGGTGTGCATGGGCACATGCTAGAGTGATGTTATATTGACCCATTCTCACTGACATTGTTCTATTGCTCCTGATCAAGAGTCAGTGTATACAGGTATTTGCGCCTTGCTTCAATAATGTTCAAACAGCACCTGTAGTTCTTTCACAAATCAGCAGGGGGCTCCAGAATATAACCACAAATGTGTTGCAGAAACCTGAGCAAATCAGTACAGTGTGAAGCCGTGTGTGCAATCAATTTACTATCAAAGAAAAAGTTATAATCTAACAGTGCGGAAAAATTAGTAGTTAACATTAAAAAATAAACATTCCCCTTTAAAAAGTGCAAGTTTTATCAGTTTGGTCAAATTTTGTGCTTTTTTACCAGTAATAAATATTACAATTTACTGGTTAACAAAATCACACTATATGTACATATATAGTCACCAGCTTTGTGTGAAATGCTGTTGTGCTCTGAGGATAACAAATATCCTGTCGCAGATGTACTCTTCTGTTGTTTCCCCAAACAATTGCAACACCATTGTCAACATTATATCGGTGTCAAGAATGAGGCCACCAAGTGGCTAGCTTAATGCAAATACTGAGGAGTGTAGTTGCCAAATTTAACGCTTCGCATGTGGTAACCCAATAAGTTCAAGACCAAGAATGACCAGGGGTGTGATTTACCAGCCGCATTGCGGCCGGCGTGGATCCAGGCACAGCTGTTAAATCGCGGGTGAGGCTGAAATTGGGATCCATGCCGGGTGTGAATCAGCTCGTGGTTAAATTGGCCGGATCCCACCCAGACATGCTTGCACTTTTTAAAGGTGAAACACCAATTGAGACCAATTAAGAGCATTCTCCATCTGATCAACGAGATGGAAGCCCAATCTAATGGCTTCCCATGAGCGAACTGGCTCCCCAGTGAGTGTTCGTGCAGGCACCGTTTAGCAGTCCGACATAAAAATGAGAAGCCAGTGCAATGGCTGCTGAGGGGAGCTGTGGAGGTGAGTAGCCTTTCCAATCCCCGGCATTCAGCCTCGGGATGGGGGGGCTGGGTGCCATATATCAGGGGTCGCCCTCGGGTGGGGGGGAGGCGGGGGGGGGGGGGGGGTGAGGGGCTAGTGTCTGCGGCCTACAGGTCATCCTACAGCTGCCAGAATGGGGCGACTAGGAGCTTTTCACAGTAACTTAATTGAAGCCTACTTGTGACAATAAGCGATTATTATTATCTTCCAATATTGTACATATCCAGAACTGGGATAACTAGAGCTGCAGCCTGTCTGTCTTACCAAACATTTCCAGGACAGAGCCTGGTCATGGTTATATGCTGATGGTCACTTTAACTCCCTGTGGCTGTGAGCAGCCATTGCCCACTCAGTTATCCTCAATCATCTTCATCTACGTCTCGGTGTATACCCAGCATGCACAACAGAGGTGGATGCAGCCTGCTGCTTCTTATGACCTGTGCCCTTTGATGCCCTTGGCGGACGTCCTCCGGGGGGACATGGAGCCGGAGGGCCTCGGACAACTTACCGGTGGCACTGGCAGCCCCGTGCCACCCTGTTCTGCCAGCTGACTTTCAGACGCACCGGTGTCAGGAAGGAGGGATTCGGGGTGAGCTGGTGGCCTGGCTCAGGTCAGCCTCCAGTGCTCCCTCCTCCCGAACAGTGCCCAGGGGGTCTCCATGGGGACTGGACCACACTCGACAGTGCCTCGACAATGGCGGCACGGTATCACAATGGTTAGCACTGTTGCTTCACAGAGCCCCAGGTTCGATTCCCGGCTTGGGTCATTGTCTGTGCAGAGTCTGCATATTCTCTCCGTGTCTGCATGGGTTTGCTCTGGGTGCGTCGATTTCCTCCCGCAAGTCCCGAAAGACATGTTTGTGAGGCGAATTGGACATTTTGAATTCTTCCTCAGTTACTTGAACAGACGCTGTAGTGTGGAAACTAAGGGATTTTCACAGCAACTTCATTGCGCGCCTATTTGTGACGCTAATAAAGATTATTATTATTATTATGTCCACTTGCATCTGGGACACATCCCTCAGCAACTGGAACATTATGTTGAGGCCGTCAGCTATGGTCGATGTTAACTGAACCACACCTTGAACACTGACACTCATGATGCTGATGTTGTGCTCCATGTTTTCCACCGCGGTCACCACCCAAGCAGTGTGTGCCTCAGTGCCACATATTCCAGCTTCATTTCATGTCCCATAGCCGTGGGACTCCTCCAATCGGCTATGTACTCTCCGGAGTGCCACTGACATCCCCTCCTGAATCTCACGTCCGTGCTCTAGCGTCTGCATCAGCTCTGGGATAACCTTTCCGAGAGGTTTGGCATCTGACTGATAGATGATTGGTTTATTGATTCATTGATTTATTCATGGTTTTAGGTGCTCATTGAATGCATAGCTAAAGAGTGAAATTATTAAAAATGCCTTGACTGTGAGAATACAGTCATTGTTTTAGATAATGAATCAACTATTGAGGCCCAACTTTTTTCTTTCAGAAATTTACACATGAAAAATATTTTAATGTTAATAACCATTTGTGGATGATTTTATCTATGAATGAAGGTTTCTGTTTTTTTACATAGAATTTACAGTGCAGAAGGAGGCCATTCGGCCCATCGAGTCTGCACCGGCTCTTGGAAAGAGCACCCTACCCCCTATCCAAGGTCAACACCTCCACCCTATCCCCATTACCCAGTAACCCCACCCAACACTAAGGGCAATTTTGGATACTAAGGGCAATTTATCATGGCCAATCCACCTAACCCGCACATCTTTGGACTGTGGGAGGAAACCGGAGCACCCGGAGGAAACCCACGCACACACGGGGAGGATGTGCAGACTCCGCACAGACAGTGACCCAAGCCGGAATCGAACCTGGGACCCTGAAGCTGTGAAGCGATTGTGCTATCCACAAGGCTACCGTGCTGCCGTGTTGTTGTCTTATAATGAGCAATTAGAACAAAAGAGAGAACTAATTGTGTTTAATCTGCTGATGATTTAAAATGGGTGTTTTTACTTAGCATTTAATTATTTAGCATAATATTCATTAGTTATGCAACTTTAGTAAATTTAAAAGTCCATTTAAAATTCTTCATTCAAATGTTCTTTAAATAAAACAGTAGCAAGAGAACAAAATAGTGTTGAGATCCTTCAATTATTGCCAACTATATATTATTTTAGCTTAAACAAATTTGCATTTGGTTTTGTAACAATGTAAACTATTCCTGCTGAACTGTCAGGAACTGAAAGAAATACCCATGGATTCACCATTATCCTGGATAATTCACGTTACACATTTCAGTTTTGACACAATACGTAGCAATTGCACAAAACAATCCACAATAAAATCTGCAAATTGGGCTTTATCACTTTATCTGCCTTTATGTTCCAGAAAGCATATAGTGGAACAGCTGTATTCTGTGTTCTAATAAAAATACTTTGGTAGCATACTGCTGGAGTTATACTTCCAATTTTTCTTCTGAAAGGCTGTTATGAAGTCTCAGTGGGTTTGATGATATTGTAGCCATTTCTTCAATTCAACTGTTTGACATATAGTTTTTAAATTAGTATTGTGCTGAAGCCAGATACCATCTATTAACTTATTAATTAACATGTGCATTAAGAGAATTGTCTCACAGTACAATACTACTGTAGCTAAATGCATCAGATATGTCAAAGCACCATTTCATCACAGGTAGACCGATAGTGGAACTAGTAGTGGGTGTACGTTTTTCTAAATTATTCATTATCTGTATATGCTTCATGAACTATTAGTTACATTTTGCTGTCCAAATGACAGAACGCTAGATGGCATGTACTAGATAGTATGCAATACTTGGTGAATTATATGCTACATAAAGTACAGGCACCTGTTATTCATTCAGGGCATGAATCAAACAGGCGGATAGTGGGAAAAGCAGCAAGCACTGTGAGGCTTGAGCTATTTTAATTCCAAAGTTTCATTGTGATGTAATTGGTAGGCCTCCAGGTAGGCTGACTGGTCATTGTCATGTATTATTTCTGATGAGCCACTCAAAGCCTATGTAAGTGGGAATACACTTCATAAAATGAGATTTAATTCTCTGTTACAAGATTTCTTGTACCACTGTGTGGACAGAATTGTTGTCATTGTGATTCACAGCGATGGCCCCAAGTTTTCTGTTACCTGCTCAGAGATGCTCATGAAGGAGGTCAGGACAAGAAGAGAAGTATTGTTTGCCAGCACCTGCAGTACTATCTCCAGCACAACTATCGAAGCAGGACTAGCTGAACAGGGCAATACCAACAGTATCATCCATCACTCCAGGCCCCCAAGGAGCTGGTTTCAGCATAGGAGGAGATTCAATATAATCTCACAAGGCCAGAAAGAATGAGTACAGTCCTCTTTCAACAATACCTGCCAACACTCCTTTCATGGTACCCCGCCCATCCGTTCTCCAGGCCCAGCGTGAGAGGTGTAAGAGGCTGAACAGTAGCAATTGACGGACCTCAAATGCAGCACAACATGAAGCTTCAGGTTTGTTGTAAGATGTGTGCAGTTTGGTAGGTGTCACAAAGTAGTTTTGAGGCTTGTGTAGTTTAATAATAACTGTTTATTAACTGGTCATAACCATATACATATATATAGTGTAAGGTCTAATCTAGGAGCTATCTTCATGTTTGCCTCTACACACATCTATGTCCCGTACAAGACTCGGGTCATGTGTTCCTTTCCATGCCAGGCCCTTATACTAGACATAGTTTCACAGTAATCCTTTCCATGCCAGACCTTCCCAAGTCCTTATCCAACGTATTTACAATACATTCCTGTTGAGCCAACATATTTATGTTATTTCTACCAGCTCCGCCGCCCCCTCCTTCAAATTTCTGTGTTTACAGGTTGAGATTGTCTGCAGTCTTTATAATTCTTCCAAATCTTGGGCGGGATTCTCCGACTCCCCCGCTTGGGGGGGGGGGGGGGGGGGGGGGGGGCGTGAATCCTGCCCCCGCTGGCTGCCGAATTCTCCGGTGCCGGGGATTTGGCGGGGGGCGGGAATCGCGCCGGTCGGGAGCCGTTGGCAGTGCCCCCCCCCCCCCCAGCGATTCTCCGGCAAGCAATGGGCCGAGTGGCCGCCCATTTTTGGCTGGTCCCACGAGCATATATTACGACAGGTATTTACCGGCAGGACCTGGCTCCGCGGGCGGCCTCCTGGGTCCTCGGGGGGGCGCGGGGGAATCTGGCCCTGGGGGGTGCCCACATGGTGGCATGCCCGCGATCGGAGCCCACCGATCCGCGGCGGGCCTGTGCGGTGGGAGCACTCTTCCTCCACACCGACTGGTGTAACAGTCCGCGATGGCAGACACGGAGATGAATCGCACCTGCACATGTGCTGGGATGACGCCAGCACACGCTGGCGCTCCCGCGCATGCGCCAACTCGTGCCGGCCGGCGGAGGCCCTTCGGTGCTGATTGGCATGACGCCAAGCCCCTTCCCCGCCGGCCGCACGGCGCAAACCACTGCGTCGCTGGCCTAGCCGCTGAAGGTGCAGAGGATTCTCCAACTTCGGGGCGGCCCGGAGCCAGAGTGGTTCACGCCACTCCTTTGCGCCGGAGTTGCCCGCCCCGCCGGTTTCCGAAGAATCCCGCCCCTCGTCTTTACAACAGTTGGAGGAGTGTATGACTGTTGTGTGATGTTCTTTGTGTTGCTTATTTCAGGATAGTTGGCGTAGTATTTACAAAGACCCCAAAATAGCTTTGACTTAAACAAAGCTATGAATTTATTTAGACTACTATCTTGGATTCGCCATGTGCTCCTTAAGAATACACAACTGATAAGTAACATCTATGCTACACTCATCTACAGCTAATCTCACTACTGGTTTAAACTATGACCTACACTCACTTGCACTATCTGCTCTTCTGACCTTCACTAGCTAACTCCTGCATACACTCCTCCCCTAAGGCCCAGCATCAGTGCCTTACATAGTTGTAACTGTAGCTCCCTGTAGTGGCTACTCTCAACATTACATTAACCCTTGCAATGCTGATAGTTATGATAATACCTCATGTTGTACTGCGAAAATCTGATGAACAGGGGGTTGGTTTGGATGTGATCATTCTGACATTTGGTTGGTTGAGCTTAATTGTCTTTTCTCATTCTATGAAGTTGAACCACTCCTTCTCAACTCCCCATCTGATATTTGCGATGGTCCTTGGTTTACCTCATTCATTATAGAATGAAGGAACTCTTGTAGCCATCTCAGATGCAAAGGACCATGGGAATTATGGCCAACCCAGGACTCACACAGACTCAGAGCTTGTGTGTGGATTTGCAACCCAGATAGCTAGACGCGATCAAAACCCCCGCTCATTTGCATTCTAATGGCCCATTTCCCCAGAACAAAAGAACTGTACTCAGGTAACCGATACAGATACAGACTAATCGGTGCCACTCCCTTTACTCAGGGAGCCCAAACAGCCACGGTCAATGACCGCTAAGGACACGCCCAGCCATCAAGAAGTCCGCCCCTTTATTGACCAAAATCAAAGGCAGTGATCGAAGTCTGTCGAATTATTGGGTCCAAGTTAAGGATCACCCCAAAGAGCGCAAAATCCCAGAGGGATAGGAAGAGACACAGTCATGTGCTCGGTCTCTCTTGGATCCGATCTGTTTCAGCCATTTCACTTTACGGTTTCGGTGGTTCTCAGTAAGTTTGACGTATCTGGGGTGGGATTCTCCGTTTCTGAAACTAAGTGTCTGAGACTAACACAAGCGGTTCCAATGAAAAACGGTACGGGTTTCGCCGGATCTACGATTTAACACTCAGGAGGCTGACAAGCTGCAGCCGCATATACACATTACAATCCCCATACACAGCCATCCCAGCCAACAAGATGGCACTGGTTATGCTGGAGCGTGCCCATACAACTGATGTGTCATCTGGGGCTAGAGGGCACCTATTGGAGTGGCCTGGGGGGACACCTTTACGACCCTGTTCGTGGCATGCGCAGCTACATGGCTGCCTTGCTGACTGTGGCAATGTGTTCCGTGCCCGTCCACATCCACCCCACAGCCCACCTCATGGCCAACCCCCGCTACTCCCCCCAGCCCTGGCAGGAGCCCACCCAGCCAGTGGCACAACTGTCAGCAAACTATGGCAATGTTGGACATTTTCCGTACCTCCTCTCTCTCCCTCAGCAGCTACCACACCGGTTTCCCGATTTTTAAAAGCACAAGTGAACCTCGCCATCGTGAACTTGGTCCATCAGAGGCGGGGCATCGCGGAGGTCCCAGAGAAGACTGGGTCGGGGCCGCTAATGGTCTGCAGACGATGTTTACTATATGTGCATTCCAGACCGCATTGACGCCGCTGTCGCAGTAACTAGTTTGACGTAGCTGAGGTGGGATTCTTTGTTGCAGAATACGTACACCACTAACAGCCCATTGTGAACTTAGGGCCACGGGTCGTATAGGTGTCTCCCCAGGCCACTCCCGTAGGTGCCCTTTGACCCCAGCCAACACATCAGAATTGTGATTTGGCGTCAAATCGGTGCCCGCCGCAATTTTAGTGAGGGAACCTATTATCCGCCCAATCACATTTCGTGATTTTTACGTCAGCCAACGGAGAATCCTGCCACCCGGTGTTTTTTTTTCATTTCTTAGTGTTTAGCTCCAAACCTGTTATCTTGCTGCTGCATTTTCTTTATCTGCCTGCAGTTTCGAGCACTCTATTACTTTCTCCTCAATCATAGTCAGGTGGCTCAGCACTGTCACCTGCTGTTCCAGTTTGGCTAAAATTGCGAAAGTTTAAAAAAAAAACTTAGATTTAAGGCTTCTGAAATGTTCTCTATCTCTCTGGCACCATTGTGTGGTTTGCTTGAGAATTGACTTTTTTCCTTTCAGAGCTTTACTGGCTTTTTAAAAAAATCTCTAATTTTAAGCTCTGTGTGTTCCACAACTTATGGTTAAAGTATTTGTCTTTTTTTTTTGTAAAATATTTTTATTCTCCATTTTCTTCAGAATTTACACCCCGCCAACAAGCAGTAAATGATAACAAATACAAAGTCAATCCCCTTATCAACAACAACGATCCCATCCTCCCACCACCCCAAACAATGGCCCACCTGACAACATGAGCATCAAGTAAAACAAACTCTCCCACGGTGGGAAAAACAAAGGGAAAAAAAAGAAAAAGGAATCAGGAATCGTTTATGGCCACCATTGACCTATAGAGTCCACCACCCCCCTAACATTCAATGCCATCCAATCTCCGAAAGAGTACCGTAAATGACACCCATGAATTGTAACCCCGCCCAACTCCTCCCCTCCACTTTCTCTTATAAAACTCCTCCCCCCAACTTTCCACCCTGGCTAGACTCATCGGAACCTGTTCTGCCAGGCTTCGATGGCCGCAGCCCCTCCCCCCCACCTCACTCCTGTTCACGGGCCGGCTTAAACCGGCCAGCGTGGAGGCCCCTGCTTGGGTCTCTTTTCCCCTTGCCCGGCCCCAGGAAAACCCAGAAATCATTGCAAGTGAAAGTCCCATCTCTTCCCTTATCCAAATATATACAACGTTGGCTCATTTAGCACATACACCAGCACGCAGTGAAAAAATACAGTTACATGAGGCTACATCGGTACATGACCATTTCTCAGTTCAGCCACAGTCCTTCTGCCTTTGCAAACTCCTCCACTGCTTCCACATTTGTAGGTCACCCTCAACTTAGCTGGGTATACTATGCCGCACTGGACCTTACTGATGTACAGTGCCTTCTTCACCCGGCTGAAGGCAGCCTGCCTCCTCGTCAGCTCCACCATAAAGTCCTGATATATGCATATACCAGTTCCAGCCCACTGCACCACCCGCTTCTGTTTGCCCAGCACAGGACCTTCTCCTTCACAGAGTCAGTACTCTTGGCAGCTCACTTTCTTTTGGTACAGGCCTCCACGACCGATGAGCCCGATTCAGTTCATATCGGGAGGGATCATCTCGCTCCCCTAATAGCTTCGCCAACATCGTGGCAAAATACTCAGTCAGCCTCGGGCCTTCCACTCCTTCGGGCAGACCCACGATCCTCAGATTGTGTCACCTGGATCTGTTTTCCAAGTCTTCCATTTTGGCTCGCAGACCCTTGTTGATCTCTATCATCTTCTGCATCTCCTTCCCCATCGAGCTAAGTTGATCACTGTGCTGCAATAATGTCTCTTCCACTTCCTTCAGCATCTCACCTTGCTCCCGCACCTCTGCCACTGCACTCAATACCGCCGCCCTCACCGGGGCAATCGCCTCCTCCACCAGCAGTTTCAATACCGCCCCCATTTCCTTTCTCATCGCCTCCATGTGTTTTGTGAACTGCCTTTCGAGTTCCACGGCCATCACTTTAGTAATTTCTTCAGCCGTGGGCAATGCGACCTCCCCTAGTGCCCCAGCCTCCACCTTTCTTGCCGTCCCCGCGGTGACCTTTCCACTCCACGATGGGCTTTCAGCCACTTTTTTCCGGCCGTTTGTTTTACTTATTTTTGACATTTCCCTTCACTGTGCCTTCTCCCTGCTTTTGCCGCCTGTGTTACCCCTGGGACCAGGCGTTAGACCCTGAAAATGCCATTCCCGAACGGGAGCCCTCCAATGTGCGGCTGTCTCCCACCTGCCGTCACCCGAAGTGCCCAGGGTAGAGTACTTAATGAGTACTTTCTATCATTGTTTATTAAGGAAATTATGCTGAAAACATTCGGTAGAAGCAGGAATGGCAGAGGTAATAGATGAGTGAAAGATTTATGGGCAGGATGCATTGGAAAGGCTGGCTATATGATAAAAGCAAATTACACCTGATGCTGAAAATCTCTCCATTCACCTGAGGAAGGAGCAGTGCTCTGAAAACTCAGGATCTACTGTTAAAGTATTTGTCAAAAGCTTTTAATATCTCAACAAAGCTGGTTGAAGATTCTTCAATGCACTGCATTAGGATTACTTCATCACCTAGTTCGCCAAACAAGTATAAAAACATATTAATCTGGACTTCTTCTGATTTCCTACTTAGACCTGATGTACTTGGGTAATTTAACATGTTTCTTCTCCAGGTTGCATTGGATTTGACCCTTGCATGAATCCAGTCTGGTAAGGTAGATTTGTGAGCCATCGTCATTTAAAAATGATCTTGTGTATAGTTCGAAATGCTGTTCAGAAATCCAAGATGTCCCCTCATTTCAATGAGGTTCCCCATGCCTGCCAGTTTTGGTGGTTTCCCGCAGAAATTATGTTTGTGATTTCTGTGTTTTAAATTGTCAGCAATGACTACCTGGATTGATCTTTCTCAGTGTTCCCCACAGTAACTAAGTATTTTAGGGTTGTGAAACCGTAGGTTCTTGGATTTTTTTTGGATCTTCCAACTGCTGATTCTTTTTTATTCAGTACTGCATATTATTCTTCGATCTGAGGAAGCTTGGCTGATGTCACGGATCGGAGATAGATATAGGAAAGATGCCAGAGGTAGGTTCTTTACTCAGAGAGTAGCAAGGGCATGGAATGCCCTGCCTGCAACAGTAGTGGACTTGCCATCATTAAGGGCATTTAAATGGTCATTGGATAAACATATGGATGATAAGGGAATAGTGTAGATGGACTTTAAAGTGGTATCACAGGTCGGCGCAACATCGAGGGCCGAATGTTACTGCGCTGTAATGTTCTATGTTCTATCTGCCTAGTTGCAGCAATAAACAAATTTAACAAGGCATAACAGCATGTAATTTTCCACGTGACAGCATTATCCAGCATTCAAAAGGCGACTTCCGCGGTATTGAGATTAGCAGGCATTTAGACAAATCAGGTGTACATCACACTATTAGTAGAAACAGCTTACCTAGATGAAGGAGAGGTCAGTGAAGACATTCACGTGTTAATTTCTGGAGGATAGGAATTTGAAGGAGGCAGACAGCCAAAAACGCAGAATGCAGAATCAAAGTACAATTGTCAGCCCCCTCAGAAGCAGACAGGCCAGTTTGGATCCAACAGTCTGGAAGGCCAGGTTACATGTAACAGCCTGAGAAATGAGACCACAACCTCCAGCCAGGAAGCTAGTTTTACATCTAAGTCTTAGAGCCAAGGCAGTGCAGAAACCTTCATAAAAGCCATTTAAATATATTCACTGGACCAAGAAGAGACATTTCCCAGACTTGATTATCATCCCTGAATTGTGTGGTAACTATAAGCTGGATTCGACTTTTAGATTTATTTAATTTCAATGTTGTTTGGGGAAAGGGGAAGTCTTAAGGAGTTCAGAATTGTTAGATATATTTTGGAACAAGGGGTACATTTTACATAGACTGTGGTGTGTTTTAAGACAGCAACTCTGACTGCTGCTGACTGAAAAGTTTTATTTTTGCCTTCAGCTTCCAATCTTGCTTCGGAGCTTCTCTCTGGCAAACTCCTCTCTGTGCTTTCTCCTCTGGTGCCTGAGCAAGGTCAGAATGCTGCTCTTTTCAATCTTCCAAGTTTTAAATTGCTTCTCCAGCTTCTGAGGTGGCATTGGTTCCTTCCATTCCCCGTGAAGCATTTGCACTTGTACCCAGGCCCAGTTACGTTTTGGGTCCTCCAACTGGGCGATTCCAAATTCACCCTGCTGTTCCCTTACCTCCAGTTCTGGCAGTTCAATCTGTGGTCGGCTATATCCTTCCTCCTCCCTATTTGTCCCATCTTCCAGGGGCCCCTCAGCCGTGGGGGGAACCGCCCTCTGCCTCTCCCAAATCATTGTTGGCCTTCTGTGCTTCGCCGGTTATATAAGGAGAAATGATACCAGCCCACTGTGTTTTAGTCCAGGTTTTCCAGTTAGCAGTTCTCTCAAAGATTCTCAAGTATGCCTCCACATCATCTGTGTGTCTGTCATCTTCTGTAACCTGACATCCCCAGACAAGCCAGGTGGAGTTTGTGGAGATGGGTTGGAGAGCATTCCGATGAGTCCCTGGAGCTCCACCCAGAGCTGCTCTTCACCCCGTCTTTGCTCTTCCAAAGCAACTGGTTGGCAGTGTCTTGTATCTGAGTTCATAGAATCATAGAATTTACAGTGCAGAAGAAGGCCATTCAGCCCATCGAGTCTGCACTAGTCCTTGGAAAGAATACCCTACTTAAGCTCACACCTCCACCCTATCCCCATAAACCCAATAACCCGATCTAAACTTTTTGGACACTAAGGGGCAATTTTGCATGTCCAATCCAACTAACCTGCACAACTTTGGACTGTGGGAGGAAACCGGAGCACCTGTAGGAAACCAACGCAGACATGGGGAGGAAGTGCAAACTCCGCACAGACAGGCACCCGAGGCCGGAATTGAACCCGGGTCCCTGGAGCTGTGAGGCAGCAATGCTAACCAGTGTATCACCACTCCGCTTATTGTTGTACCATGATTACCTGCTGATGAGTCAGCATTGTCTGGGCGAGCTGCTGGATAAGAGCATCCTTGTTTCTTTGGTTTCTGTTACCAACCCACAACCTATGCCCACATTCTCCACCATTGCAAGGGGTTGGGTGACGATATAGGTAGGGTTTAGAGACACAAAGTAAGCAACCAGAAGACCAAGTCAAATCAATAAACAATTTATTATTGGACACAAGTGAAGACACGTAGCCAAGTTCATGGTCATACGAAAGCGCTCAAGTTACGAAGAGCGGTTCTCATACAGTCCGTAGTCAGGTTTCAAAGCAGGCTTGTAACACATAAAGCACACAGCAAGTAATTTCTCACAGGAATCAAACATCCTCCTCGCTTCCACCTAATACCCTTCCACATTTTATTATTGCTCGGTGAACTACTTATATTCCATCCGTATAAGTTTGCAGCTGAACCTCATCTCCAAGATTGACACACACTTGTGGGTTGGGCATCGCCAGTACCTTCTGGGATCACAGACGGCCATCTTCTGTAAGGCCTGTCTGTACTCAGCAGCCATGTTGAGTGAAGGACGGATGTGATCTAGAAAGTAATAATAATGTAGAGGAGTGAGCATTGTAAATATCGCCCCACCAGTACCTAACCCCTTGTGACATCACATCTGTCTAGTCCTGGTGGAATATTATAGGTTTTCTATGAGATTCCCCAGTCATTCTTCTGAACACCAGCGAATATAATCCTAACTGACTCAATCTCTCCTCATATGTCAGTCCCGCCATCCCAGGAATCAACCTGGTAAACCTTTGCTGCACAGTCCCTCTATAGCAGGAACACCCTCCCTCAGATAAGGAGGCAAAAACTGCACAAACTATTCCAGCCGTGGTCTGACCAAAGCCCTGTATAACTGCAGCAAGACATCCCTGCTCCTGGGTGACACGGTGGTGCAGTGGTTAGTGATGGAACCATCAATTCAGCGAACACGTGTAGTTGGATCTGAACAGAGGCTTTAATACACTTACAATAGAGCCAGCCTATTTGTCGTTGAACTTCAGGTGAAATGGCAGGCTGGCTCTAAGGCACTGATCTTTATACATCGGTCCCAGGGGGAGGAGTCCTGGGCGGAGCCAAGGGAGGAGCCCAGTGCAAACTCTCGCGTACTCCCAGAGCGACTCCCCCTGGTGGTCGGTTAGTGCAACTACACTTACAATGGGTAGATAACGAACATATATACATGGAGTGATATTGGCAACTATATATAGTGTGAATCACATTCACCACAGTTAGCACTGCTGCCTCACGGCACCAAGGACCCGGGTTCGATACTGGGCCCAGGTCACTGTCCATGTGGAGTTTGCGCATGCTACCCGTGTCTGTGTGGGTCTCATCCCCACAACCCAAAGATGTGCTGCGTGGGTGGATTGGCCACGCTAAATTGCCCCTTAATTGGAAAAAAAGTAATTGGGTACTCTAAATTTGTAAAAAAAAGATATTCCTACTTGTTTACTCGAATCCTCCTGCTATGAAGGATTGGTACATATCAGGTTCCTTCACATAATGCACATGATGAAAGTGAGATGCTGTACGTTGCAAGTATGTGAGGTGATGTTCAAGTGGCTGGAGTGTGAAAGGAGAAACGAGTTATCAGAAGACTTCCTTGTTTTGCAGTTGCAATTGTGAGAACAGAAAGCTGTTAATACCTGTTGTGAAGACAGCAAACAAAAGCTGAGTGTTGGGAATGAATAAAAAAGGTGTCGCAGTGTTCCTTCTGATTTTTGGTTCAGAAATGCATAATAGGCGTAGGAGTGGGCCATATGGTTCCTCTAGCCTGATCTCCCATTCAATAGCACCATGGTTGATCTTTTACATCAACTTCACTTTCCCACCCTATCACTACACAATACTCCTTGATTGCTTTATTTCCCTAAAATCTAAGTCTCGAATGTACTCATCAGCTGCAGTCCACAGTCATCTAAGCGCAGAGAATTACAAAGTGCGGATTGAAAGAAATCCTGCTCATCTCCGTGTTAAACGGTTGACCCCTTTATCCTGACAAAATGGCATCAAGTTCTGGAATCTTCAGTCATGGGAAACAGTCTCTCAGAATTTACAATGTCAAGCCTCTAAGAATTGTATATATCTCAATGAGATTACCTCTCATACTATTCGGTTTTTGAGACTAAAGGCCTATTCTGCTCAATCCAAATAATCAACCCAGTAAACCTTCTTTGCACCCCCGGCAAGGTAAGAATATAGAAGAGAACAAAGAAATGTAGAAAATAGGAACAGGAGTAGGCCATTCGGCCCATCGAGTCTGCACCACTATTCATTACGATCATGGCTGATCAACCAACTCAGCAATATGTTCCCACTTTCCCCCCATATCCTTTGCTCTCTTTAGACACAAGAGCTATATGTAACTCCTTGAAAACATACAATTTGGCTTCAACTATTTTCTGTTGCAGTGAATTCCACAGGCTCACCACTCTCTGGGTGAAGACATTTCTCCTCATCTCTGTCCTAAATGACCTACCCAGTATCCTTCAGACTTTGACCACTGATTCTGGACTCCCCCACCATCGGGAACATCCCTCCTGCACCCCTGTCTAATCCTGTTAGAATTTTCTAGGTTTCTATGAGATACCCTCTCAGTCTTCTGAACTCCAGTGAATATAATTATAACTAACTTAATCTCTATGGCAGTCCCCCCATCCCAGGAATCAGCCTGGTAAACATTTGCTGCACTCCCCTTATGGTGACATACTCGGTTCTGAAATATACAGCAATAAATCGCCCGTGTACAAGCATACCCTATGTTCCATCCCCCCTCACACTACCCCCTTCCACAGTCCCAAACTCCTTAAAGCGATGGCCAATGGCTCTATTGCTAATGCAAATAGCAGGTGGGATATAGGACAATCCTGCCGGTGCTGAGCAAATTACCCTAAACTCATATTATTTGTGCAGGCACGTGCCATCGGTTCCCTATACAGTAACTGTACCCACTTCGTAAACCTCAGCCCAATCCCAAATCTCTCTCGGACCACCATCAAGTATCCCTGCTCTACCCCGATCAAACGCTTTTTCTGCATCTAGCGCCACCACCATCTCCGTCTCCCTTCCCTCGGCCAGTGTCATGATCACATTTAATAATCTTCTGACATTTGAGAATAGCTGCCTTCCTTTCACACACCCTGTCATCTTCGGGAGGCACCCCTCCAGCCTAGTCGCCAGCACCTTCGCCGGTATCTTGGCATCCACATTCAATAAAGATATGGGCCTAGACGACCCACACTATCGGGTCCTTGTCCTTCTTTAATAACAGGGAGATTGAAATCTGTCCCGAAGTTTGTGGTAGAACCACCTCCCTATCGTCTCCTCAAACATCCCCACCATCAGTTGCGCTAACTTGTCTTTGAACTTCTTATAATACTCCATTGGGAATCCATCCGGCCCAGCCGCCTTCCCTGATTGCATCTTCCCAATTGTCTCCTTTACCTTCTGTTCCCCCACCGACCCCTCCCGCCTAGCCCTATGCGTCTCCCCCAACGTTGGGTACTCCATTCCGTCCAGGAACTCCCTCATCCCTCGTTCCTCTCCCAGTGGCTCCGACCTATACAGCTTCTCGTAAAACTCCTCAAAAACTATATTGACCTCCGGAGCCACCAATTTCCCTGACCTATTCCGCACCTGGACTATCTCCCTCACCTCCGCCTCCCTCTGAAGCTGGCCTGCTAGCATATTTCTCTCTTCTCCCCATGTTCATAAACTGCTCCCCTCGCCCGCCTCAGTTGGCTCACAGCCTTTCCCGTCGACAACCTGTCAAATTTAGCCTGAAGCTCCTTCCTCTTGTCCAGAAGGGTCGGATCTGCATCTCCCGCATACCTCCTGTCCACCTCCAACATCGCCTCTACCAGCCTTTGATGCTCCTCCCTCTTTATCCAACTTGGCCTTAAATGATATCACCTACCCCCTCACTAGCCTTCAGGGCCTCCCATATCACCTGCGATACTTCCCTTTACAGTTAAATCCTACAGACTCCTCAATCACCTTCCTGATCTTATCACAAAAGCTTTGGTCCCCCAATAACCCCGCATCCATTCTCCATCCCAGCCTCTGGGCTAGCCCCCCTCTCCAGGATCCCATCCACCCAATACAGCGCATGGTCCGAGATCGCTATCACCGAGTACGCCGATCCCCTAACTCCAGCCAGTAACACCTTCCCTACCACAAAATAGTCTATCCTCGAACATGGCTGTGACCTGTCCATCCTCGGTCCTTGCACCATATTCCAATACCCTCCTACTATTAGCTCATGTGTGTCCAAGTCTAGGATGGTTTCAGCACCCTCTTAGCAAACCCTGCCTCGTCCCAGTTGGTGCCATATAGTCGCCAGTGCCACCAACCTCCCCTCCAATGCCCCTGTTACAATCATAAAGCTACCCCCTGGTCCGCTACCATCTTCTCCATCTGAAACTTCACCCTCGGCCTACCAACACCGCTACTCCCTGAGCCCGACTATCGGACACGGAATGGAATACCTGGCTCATCTAGTCCTTCACTCGGTCCTTCACCCTAGGGTAGGTCTCCTGCAACATCACTATATCGGCCTCTTAAGACTTTAGGTGCGTAAACACCCTCAACCTCGTCACCGGCCCCCCCAGACTTCTCACGTTCCACGCTACTATTCTGACCAGGAGTCTCTCACCCCCTGCCCCTCCTATCTGCCATCATCATAACTCCAGTCCCTGTCCACTGGACCTGGCCAGTCCCGTCCCTTTGTTGCCACCAAATCCCCTCCGTCCTCCTCCCAGAAACCCCCATCCACTTCCTCTCGAAAACACCTCTCCTAGTATCGATTCCATCCGCCCTACTTTCACACCCCCCAGGCTCATTGAGACCTGTTCAACCAGGTTCCAGTGACAGCAGCTCCTCCCCCCACCACACTCCCATTCATTAGCCAACCTACGCTTGCTATTGTGGAGGCCCCTGCCCAGGCCTCTCTCCTCCCAATCGCCTCCCCCATGCCCAGACCCAGAGAAAATTCCCATCAGATAAACATCTAAACAAGCCCAGTGCAAACACACAAATCCTAGAAAACCACCATTGCAAATAATCCCAACTCCTACCCTTCCCAAACAGGCAACATAACACCCTTAAACTACTAATTAAAAACAAGAAACAAAACCATATCTTCCACCACATTACCCTTGGTCCAAGACCAGACGCCAGTCCCATTTCTCATTTCTGCCCCAGTCCTTCAACCTTCACAAAAGCCTCCGCCGCCTCCACCGTCTTGAAATAAAAATCCTTTGACTTGTAGGTCACCCTCAACTTCGCTGGATACACCATGCCGAACCTTCGCTTAACCAAAGACCGCCTGCCTTCTCGCCAGCTCCATGGTTAAGTCCTGGTATATACGTATATCAGCTCCTGCCCATTGCCCTTCCTACTTCTGTTTTGCCCAACTCAGGACCTTCTCTTCACATGGTACCTATGAAAACAAACTATTACGGTTAATTTGTCTTCGGTTTAGGCCTCAATGACCGATGAGACCTATCCAGTTCATACTGGGAGAGATCATCCCCCTCTGCTAGCAACTTCGCCATCATCTTGGCAAAGTACTCAGTCAGCCTCGGGCCGTCCACCCCTTCGGGCAGACCCACAATTCTTAGGTTCTGCCGCCTAGACTTGTTCTCCACCTTCGCTCTCAGTCCTTTGTTGGCCTCCACCACCCTTCACAGCTCCTCACCCATCGAAGTGAGCTGGTCTCAATGTTGTGACAAAGCCTCCTCCACCCCCTTCAGCATCTATCCTTGCTCCTGCACTTCGGCCAATGTCTTTGGCACCTCCACCTTCACTAGCATCACCTCGGCCATCTTCGCAGCCCCACCCAGCGACCCAGCCTCCACCACCTTTCCTGCCGCCGGTTTGACCATTCACTCAACGATGAACCTTCACTTGGACCCTTCTTCCCAACAACTTTCTTTAGACAGCCCCCTCCTTCATTATGTCTTCTTGCACCTGCTCATCCAAATATTGCCCCTGGGATCGGGCATTAGATTCCAAAAAACCGAGCCTCAAGCAGGAGCCACCCAACGTGTGACTTCCACCTACTTGCCGCCACTGGAAGTCACATTTTAAAACATTTTAAGGTACCCCACTCTTATTTTCTCCAAATAAGGGGCAATTTAGCATGGAAAATCAACGTATCCTGCACATCTTTGGGTTGTGGGGGTGAGACCCATGCAGACATGGGGGGCAATGTGCAAACTCCAGACAGATAGAGACCCGGAGCCGGAATCAAACCTGGGTCCTTGGCACCGTGAGACAGCAGTGCTAACCACTGCATGCAAACATTTGACATTACACAAATATGAAAATAGTTCTCCAGAGTCAGAGAGGTTCTTCATCAGGAGTTATGACTTAATGTACTATTTATTTCGCGAATGATAAATTTCAAAGTCAAGCAGTTTCCTCCAGCAGGGATTGAGAGTCTGGGAGATCTATTTATTGATGGGAGCTTTCCATGTTTAGAGGATTTAGAGGAGGAGTTTGAATTGCCGGGAGGGAATGTGTTTCGATATCTGCAGATAAGGGATTTTGTGCAAAGGCAGGTTACGACCTTTCCGCTTCTACCGCCACAGGGGATACAGGACAAGGTAGTTTCTAAAATGGGGGTAGGGGAGGGGATGGTTTCGCATATCTATAAAGAACTCATGGAGTGTCTGCGTGGGTTTCACCCCCACAACCCAAAAATGTGCAGAGTAGGTGGATTGGCCACGCTAAATTGCCCCTTAATTGGAAAAAATAATTGGGTACTCTAAATTTATTTTTAAAAAGAACTCATGGAGTGGGAGGAAACTCAGATAGATGAGCTAAAGCGTAAATGGGTAGATGAGCTGGGAGGGGAGATAGAGGCGGGTCTGTGGGAGGATGCTTTGAGCAGAGTCAACACGTCCTCATCATGTGCCAGGCTCAGCCTGATACAATTCAAGGTGGTTCATCGGGCACACATGATGGTGGCATGGATGAGCAAGTTTTTTGGGATAGAGGACAAGTGTGTGAGTTGTGCGGGAGGGCCAGCAAACCATGTCCATTTGTTTTGGGCATGCCCGAAGCTTAGGAGATAATGGCAGGGATTTGCGGATGTCATGTCCATGGTACTAAAAACAAGGGTGGCGCCGAGTCCAGAGTTTCAGAGTGTTGAAAGATCCAGGAGTCCAGGGGGCGAAAGAGGCTGACGTTTTGGCCTTTGCCTCCTTGGTAGCCCGGAGACCGATCTTATTAGCGTGAAGGACTGGAAGCCGCCAAAATCAGGGGTTTGGGTTAGCGACATGGCTGGAGACTTGAGAAAATTAAGTTCGCCCTGAGGTGGCAGCCGTTTATCGACTTCCTCGGAGAAAACTAAACTGTCAGCAGATTCAATAAGAGGGGGGGAGGGGGAGGTGGTTAGGGGGTGGGGGGAGTTAGATTATTTTGTGTTTAGAGTAGGTGGGAACAATTTTTTTAGAACAGTACAGCACAGAACAGGCCCTTCAGCCCTCGATGTTGTGCCGAGCAATGATCACCCTACTCAAACTCACGTATCTACCCTATACCCGTAACCCAACAACTCCCCCTTAACCTTACTTTTTAGGACACTACGGGCAATTTAGCATGGCCAATCCACCTAACCCCGCACATCTTTGGACTGTGGGAGGAAACCGGAGCACCCGGAGGAAACCCACGCACACACGGGGAGGACGTGCAGACTCCGCACAGACAGTGACCCAGCCGGGAACCGAACCTGGGACCCTGGAGCTGTGAAGCATTGATGCTAACCACTATGCTACCATGCTGCCCCCAAACAATGGTGGATGTATTTGTATTGTTTATTGTTATAAAATCATAAATGCCTGAATAAAATGTTTTTTTTTAATAAAGCAGTTTCTTCCATTCCTTCTGTGTTGAGTATGGATAGGCCTCCGCTGAGTCTGTGGGTTGGACATTCTTCTATGATGTGGTGCATAGATTGCTGTCTCCCACAGGCACATAGGGCGCTGGCACCAATGCTCCACTAATGGAAGTTGGGCAAGCAGGGCCCATGGCAGGTCCTGAACTTCTTAAGGGTTGACCAATCTTTCCTTGAAAGGTTCAAACCAGGTAACTCTTGGATTGGATTTGAGACCAGGTACTTGTTTGTCATGCCCAATCATTCCCATTCATTCGTTCAGGTGGAATTAGTGTTGAATTCCTAGGTAGGAGGGTTTTTCCAGATCGACCTTCTTGATGGGAGTTGTACCTTGGATGGGCTGAATAGGTCAGCATGAAGTGGCAGGTGGGGGGGTCATTGCAAACTTTTCCTATCATTTTGTGGGTTGTTGCAAGTTAGTGATAAGTGAAGGACTGATGTTTGCCAGGACAGGGAGCCAAGGGCGTGGTGTCCCAATAATGATACGCAATGGATCAGTATTCACGTCGTGCCCCACACCAGTACCCAGGCTTGCCTGGGGAAGCTAATGATCCTACCAGCAGGCTAAATTCCAAAGGAAGCTTCATGAGAAGAATCCACAAAAGGAATCCTAGTCAAAATCCCAAAGCCAAAAGTATACCATTAAAACCTAGTTATTACTCATTAACAAGGCATAACCTTTGCAAGGGATGTTAACAGTGATATTATAGTGTTCTTTTAAGTTTGGTGATTTCTAATTGATTGCAACCTGTGGAGACGTCACACCCATTGGAGAAGCACGGAATCACTGACAGCAATTTCTAGATTTCAATATTCAACTGTGCAGCTGATCTTTGAAATGCCTACTTCTTCCACATCTCTCCAAACCTGTTCAGATATAAGCCTTTACTACCTTCTTTCCATTCACTGGAAAGAGAATAAGCCTTTTCCCCCTCATCAGTGAGGTCTGTAGGGAGGTGTCAGAGAACTTGCTGCTTGCTTTTGGCCCATTTCTCACAATCACCTCTTTTGGGTAGTACAACAGAAATATTCGATGAGTGAATGCAACCTCCCTTTAAGGCCTTTAAGGCCTGACTGAAATCCTACCCTAGGACTGTGTACTACATAATACATTTACTGTTGAAGTGAAATTTGCAAGGGCGGCATGTGCCGCAGTGGTTAGCACTGGACTGCGGCACTGTGGACCCGGGTTTGAATCCCGGCCCTGGGTCACTGTCCGTGTGGAGTTTGCACATTCTCCCCGTGTCTGCGTGGGTTTCACCCCCACAACCCAAAGATGTGCAGGTTAGTTGGATTGGCCATGCTAAATTGCCCCTTAATTGGAGAAAAAATAATTGGGTACTCTAAATTAATTCTTTTTTAAGTGAAATCTGCAACAGTCACTGTATTCAAAGAGTTAATATCAAACTGCTTGGGTAATTTCCCACCTCTAGAGGAGGATTATTTTGTTTGCAATCAATTTGGCTTTTTGTCAAAAGTATTTTGCTGGATATTTTTCTACCAGCGAGAGACCTAGCAAAAATTGATTTTTCAATGTGTACGTTCTTCCTGTGTTTGCGTGGGTTTTGCCCTCACAACCCAAAGATGTGCAGGCTAGATGGATTGGTCATGCTAATTTGCCCCTTAATTGGAAAAAATTAATTAGGTACTCTAAATTTATTTTTAAAATTTCAAAGACAGGCCGAGTTTCTTGTATGTAGTATTTGAGAGATAAAGAGTGTTTTGAAAATCTGCCGCAAAGTGAGCAACGCCACTGCAGTCATCTGCAAATTGTGCCTCATGTATGTCAATGGTGGTCAGTTTAGTTTCAGCATGGAGGCAACTAAGGTTAAAGAGTTTTCTGTTGAGGAGTTTGTTAATACTCATACCAGAGGGCATTTGGTATTTGAAGAAATGAATAGCCACTCTCACATATATTGCTGATAGTATACAGCTATCACGCAGCCTTGCATGACCCTGACCCAGATTTTGACAACTTTTTCAGATCTCCCGCTCAAGATAGCTGGAGTCATATCATCATGAAACAATTGCAGAAGTGTGAAGATCCAAATCTTTGGTGCATAATTCACAGAGCCTTGCAATTTACTGAGTCAAATGGTTTGGTCTGGTTGATGCAATGAAGAGTTCCTGATGTTGTTCTCAACATTTTTCATGGATTTTCCTGGCAACTAAGACCATGTCCTTCTTACAGGTTCTCAATAATAATAATAATAATCTTTATTGTCACACCACATTAACACTTCAATGAAGTTACTGTGAAAAACCCCTAGCCGCCACATTCCGGCGCTTGTTCGGAAACACAGAGGGAGAATTCAGAATGTCCAAATTACCAAATAGCATGTCGTTTGGGACTTGTGGGAGGAAACCGGAGCACCTAGAAGAAACCCACGTAGACACAGGGAGAACATGCAGATTCTGCACAGTGACCCAAGCTGGGAATCGAACCTGGGACCCTGGCGCTGTGAAGCTATAATGCTAACCACGATACTACCATGCTGCCCACGGTTCTTCTGGGAATTCTTTTTTTTATAAATTTAGAGGATCCAATTTTTTTTCCCAATTAAGGAGCAATTGGCCAATTCACCTGCCCTGCGTATCTTTTTGGGTTGTGGGTGTGAGACCACGCAGACAAGGGGAGAATGTGCAAACTCCACAAGGACAGTGACCCGGGGCCGGGATCAAACCCGGATCCTCAGCACCATGAGGCAGCAGTTCTAACCACTGTGCCACTGTGCTGCTCACTTCTGGGAATTCTAAAACCACACTGTATGTCTGGGTGGATTTCGTCAGTCAAAGGAAGTGGGCATATCAGGAGAATGTGTGTCAGAATTTTCCCTGCTATGGACAAGAGGGAAATACCTCAATAGATTCCACAGCATGATTTAGCTTCCTTCTTCAATATAGTTGCAATTGTCTCATTCCTGAGGTCAGGGGAGGTAGTTCTTTTTCAAAATCCAGAGGATGAGAGAATGGAATCTTGATATGAGCAAAGCCTTACCAGCTTTGCAGACCTCAGCAGGAATGCCATTAAGGACACGGCTTTGTTGTTTTTCAACTGTTTGATGGCTGACTGCAGCTCTCCCATTAATGTTGGTTCACTCATGGATTCTACTATCATTGAGCATGAGCCCAGAAACTTGCTTTTGAAATCCGCAATTTGTCAGTAAAAATGCTTCCCTGCCCCACTGATGGAACCAATCCCCATTTTTAACATTGTTCCTATGCGGAAATTGGTTCCAACTTAGGACATTTCGACACAAGACATGGTTTACAGGAACCAATTGTGTCATAGGCCTGAGGACTGCCTGTACCACATAACTAATTTGTGTGCTAAGCGGAATATCCTTTTGGCTCGATGACAGCACCCTGTTAGTGGACAAGCACCCCCCTTGTTGCTACTTCATAGGAGCAGCATGAAAGAACTAGCTTCACCTGTTGCTCAGATGTTTGACACTGAGGTAGTTCTGAGGTAAACTGGACACATTTCAGAGATGAAAGTGGCGGCCTTAGGCCCATTCATGAGTTTGCACAATGTGGTAAACACCACTAGTAACACATTGCATGTATTACGGTACTGCCCCTGTATTACAGGTACCACAGTAAATCACAGTCTGCTGGCTCCTCCCAGCAGGCAGCGTATAAATGTGTATGCTCTCCTGCGCTGCTCCCATTCTGGTTCTAGCTACAGGAGGCACAACAACTTGTGCAATAAAGCCTCGATTGGTTCACCATTCTCGTCTCATGGCAATTGACGGTACATCAATTTATTGCACAAGATTTTAAAAGATGGACTTCCGAATCAATCCTGATTGCCTGCAACTGAGCCCTCACGCAGCCAATGCCACATCCGCCTTCGAGCAGTGGCTAGCCTGCTTTGAAGGCTACCTCAGAGCAGCCACTGAAGAATTCTTGGACCCACAGAAGCTCCACGTCCTCTACTCAAGGGTGAGCCATCAAATTTCTCCCCTCATCCGGGATGCGCCTACCTTCACAGAAGCGATGACGCTACGAAAGGGACACTACATTAAGTTGGTGAATCAAGTGTACGCAAGGCACCTCCTGGCCACGAAACGGCAATTCCCGGGGGAAACTCTGGATGATTTCTTGCGGGCTCGACAGATTCTCGGTAGGAGCTGTGACTGCCAGGCAGTTTCGGCAGTCCAACACACCGAACTACTAATCAGAGACGCTTATGTCACGGGCATTAAGTACGTTCGCCAGTGGCTATTGGAAGGGGGTACGCTCGATCTTGCAGAGACTGTGCAGCTTGCCAATTCCCTGGAAGTGGCCTCCCGCAATCTGGAGGCCTACACCTCCGACTGCGTGGCACCCTTGTGGGCATCGTGGGCCCCACCAGCTGCCGACTCGAGTACACCGCAAGCCTGCGCCGCACGGCAGTCAGCCAACTCCGAGGGCCCAAATGTTATTTTTGTGGCCAGAGCAAACATCCCAGGCGGCGCTGCCCGGCGCGGAGTGCGACCTGCAACGGGTGTGGGAAGAAGAGCCACTTTGTTTCCGTTTGCCAGGCCCGGTCGGTCGCCACTCTTTCCAGGCCCGGCATTGCTACGCCCCCACTTGTGATCCAGGGGCACTGCCCACCACAAGCCACGTGCGGCCCGTTATGCGAGCCCCACGGGTGCCGCCATCTTTGGCGCCATTTTGGACCGCCCCTCAGGACCTCTGCTCGTCGGGCCATTCACTTCCCAGACTCCTAAAGGACCCTCTTATGGACTGATGGAGTTCTCAGCAGCATTGCTGATTCAGCTGCAAAATGGAGCCATCTTGTTCATGCCCAGAACACTTGACGTCAGCGTATGGGGCGCGTGCCTTGATTTCTGCGATTTAAAAACAATCTGCTCCTGGGTCAGCGCGCTGGCATCAGGAGGAGACGGTCTGCCCCGCTGGACTCCAGGCCTGCGCACTGCTGAGGGGGCGCGCATGCGCAAATGGCCGGCATTCTGAAAGATGGTCGTGGCCGGCATTTTTAAAAGCTGGTTGCATCATTGGGCACTAGTTCCCATGATCGGGAACGCCGCAACTCATGGCTCCATTACCCTACCAACACCTGCCCGCGATCCACCCCGTGAGTCACAACCCTGGGTTTGAAAATGACTGACTCGAGGGCACAATTTCACAGGGGAGCGGCAACAAGAAACAACAGTACTACACAAATCTTTTTTTTTTAATTTAGAGTACCCAATTAATTTTTTCCAATTAAGGGGCAATTTAGCGTGGCCAATCCACCTACCCTGCACATCTTTGGGTTGTGGGGGCAAAACCCACGCAAACACGGGGAGAATGTGCAAACTCCACATGGACAGTGACTCAGAGCCGGGATTGAACCTGGGACCTCAGCGCCGTGAGACTGCAGTGCTAACCCACTGTGCCACCCTGCTTCCCCTACACAAATCTTTGAAGGTGGCAGAATGAGATTAAAAGGTTGTTAAATAGCTGACTTGACTTTATAAAGAGAAATAGAATGGATTTTAATAGAGCCTGCTGGAGCAGGCAAGTTTGATCAGGGGCTGGAGGAATTCGGCAGAAAGGCTAAATCTTTATAGGCCCTAACTGGAATATGAAAGCACATTTCAGGAAAGAATTCCAAGAGCTTAGAGGAGTTGCAAAGGAGATTTACTAGAATGGTACAAGAGATGCTGGATTTTGGTTATGTGGATGAGACGGGGAGACAGTGGCGTAGTGGTATTGTCATTAGACTAGTAATCCAGAGACCCACCACAGCAGTCGGTGAAATTTTAATTAAATAAAATCTGGACTTAAAATTCTAATGATGACCGTGAAGTCATTGCCGATTGTCATAAGGAAAATCAATCTGGCTCATTAATACTGTCCTTCAGGGAAGGAAATCTGCCGTCCTTACCCAGTCTGGCCTACATTTGACTCCAGACCCACAAAGCAATGCAGTTGACTCTTTTTTTAAAATTTAGAGTATCCAATTCTTTTTTCCGATTAAGGGGCAATTTAGCGTGGCCAATCCACCTATCCTGAACGTCTTTCAGTTGTGGGGGTGAGACCCACACAGACACAAGGAGAATATGCAAATTCCACACGGACAATGACCCAGGGCTGGGATCGAACATGGCACCTCGGCGCCGTGAGGCAGCAGTGCTCACTACTGTGCCACTGTGCTGCCCCGATGCTGTTGACTCTTAACTGCCCCCCATCTGAAATGGCCAAGCAAGTCATTCAGTTCAAGGACAATTAAGGATGGGCAACAAATGCTGGCCCAGCCAGCGATGCCCACATCCCAAGAACGAGTAAATAAAGACACCAGGCATCTTGAGAGATGTTTATGGGACGTTTTAATAGAGGTGTTCAAACTCAAGAACGGTTTTATTCGAGTAAACAAGTACGAACTGTTTCCAGTGACACAAGGGTGAATAACCAAAGGACACAGGTTTCAGATTATTGACAAATGAACCAGAGGCGAGATGAGGAAATTGTTATTGGTGATCTGGAATTCGTGCTTGAAAAGGTGGTGGAAGTAAACTCAGTTATAACTTTCAAAGGAGAATTGGATAAACGTGAGAAAACTTTCATGAGTATGGCTGGAATCATAGTTAATACAAAGGGAGATTGTTATGGTTATTGGAAGCCAATTATCTCAGCTCTAGGAATTTGCTGTACTCAATACCCTTTCCGATGAAGGAAAGCATGCCATATGTCTTCTTGACCACTCTATCGACCTGCGCAGCCACCTTCAGGGTACAAAGGACCTGAACACCCAGATCTCTGTACATCAATTTTCCCCAGGGCTTTTTCATTTCCCGTATAGTTCGCTCTTGAATTGGATCTTCCAAAATGCATCACCTCGCATTTGCCCAAATTGAACTCCATCTGCCATTTCTCCGCCCAACTCTCCAATCTATCTATATTCTGCTGTATTCTCTGACAGTCCCCTTCACTATCTGCTACTCCACCAATCTTAGTGTCATCTGCAAACTTGCGAATCAGACCACCTATACCTTCCACCAGATCATTTATGTATATCACAAACAACAGTGGTCCCAGCATGGATCCCTGTGGAACACCACTGGAACATCACAGTTCTCCATCTTGTAGATGGTACACAGAGTTGCCACTCTTCTCCGGTGGTGGAGGGAGTGAATGTTTGTGGAAGGGGTGACAATCTAGTGGTCTGCTTTGTCCTGGATGGTGTTGAGCTTCTTGATTGTTGTTGCAGCTGCACTCATTCAGACAAGTGAGGAGTATTCCATCACAAACCTGACTTGTGCCTTGTAGGTGGTGGACAGGCTTTGGGGAATTAGAAGGTGGGTTACTCACTGCAGGAGTTCTCACCCCATATTTGCTCTTGCAGCCACAGTATTTACATAGCTAGTCCAGTTCAGTTTCTGCTCAATGGTAAGTTCCAGGATGTTGATAGTGTGAGATTCAGTGATGGTAAGACCATTGAATGTTAAGGGGTGATGGTTTGATACTGTCTTATTGGAGATCGTCATGGTCGAGCACTTGTTTAGCGCAAATGTTACTTGCCACTTTTCAGCCCAAGCTTGGATATTGTCCAGTTCTTGCTGCATTAGAAAGTGGACTGCTTCAGTGTCTGTGGAGTCACAAATGGTGCTGAACATTGTACAATCACCAGTGAATGAATGAAAATCGCTTATTGTCACGAGTAGGCTTCAATGAAGCTACTGTGAAAAGCCCCTAGTCGCCACATTCCGGCACCTGTTCAGGGAGGCTGGTATGGGAATTGAACCGTGCTACTGGCCTGCCTTGGTCTGCTTTCAAAGCCAGTGATTTAGCCCAGTGTGCTAAACCAGCCCCACATCTGATCTTATGTTGGAAGGAAGGTCATTGATGAAGCAGCTGAAGGTGGTTGGGCCTCGGACACGACCCTGAGGAACTCCTGCAGTGATTTCCTGGGACTGAGATGATTGACCTCCAACAACCACAACCATCTTCCTTTGTGCATGGTATAACTCCCAACCAGTGGAGATTTTTCCGATTGAAATGAAAATGAAAATCGCTTATTTTCAATGAAGTTACTGTGAAAAGCCCCTAGTCGCCACATTCCGGCGCCTGCCCAGGGAGGCTGGTACGGGAATCGAACCGTGCTGCTGGCCTGCTTGAAAGCCAGCGATTTAGCCCAGTGAGCTAAACCAGCCCCTATTCCCATATTCTCATTGACTCCAGTTTTGCTCGGGCTCCATGATGCCATACACGATCAAATTCTGCCTTGATGTCAAAGGCAGTCACTCTCACCTCACCTCTGGAGTTCATCTCTTTTGTCCATTTTTGAACTAAGACTGCAATGAGGTCAGAAGCTGAGTGACCCTGGCGGAACCCGAACTGAGCGTCAGTAGGCAGGTTATTGCTAAGTGTCGCTTGATGGCACTGTTGGTGATCCATTCCATCACTTTAATGATGATTGAGATAAGCTGGTAGGGCAATAATTGACCGGGTTGGATTTGTCCTGCTTTTTGTATACTGAACATACCTGGGCAATATTTCACATTGCCGGACAGATGATAGTGTTGTAGCTGTACTGGAAAAGCTTTGGTAGGGACGCGGCAAATTCTGGAGCACAAATCTTCAGGACTATTGGCTATGTGTAAAATAGTATCAAAGAGGTGGGCTACATATTCTGCAGTGAGCTGCTCACTTCCTGACTCCCCAAAGCCTGCCCATCATCTACAAGGCACAAGTCAGGAATGTGATGAAATGCTCTTCAGTTGCCTGAATGAGTTCCAACAACACTCAAGTAGCTTGATACCATTCAAGTCCATAAGACCATAAGACATAGGAATGGAAGTAAGGCCATTCGGCCCATCGAGTCCACTCCGCCATTCAATCATGGCTGATGGGCATTTCAACTCCACCTACCAGCATTCTCCCCGTAGCCCTTAATTCCTCGCGACATCAAGAATTTATCTATCTCTGCCTTGAAGCCATTTAGCGTCCCGGCCTCCACTGCACTCCGCGGCAATGAATTCCACAGGCCCACCACTCTCTGGCTGAAGAAATGTCTCCGCATTTCTGTTCTGAATTTACCCCCTCTAATTCTAAGGCTGTGCCCATGGGTCCTCGTCTCCTCGCCTAACGGAAACAGTTTCTTTGCGTCCACCCTTTCTAAGCCATGTATTATCTTGTAAGTTTCTATTAGATCTCACCTTAACCTTCTAAACTCCAATGAATACAATCCCAGGATCCTCAGCCGTTCTTCATATGTTAGACCCGCCATTCCAGGGATCATCCGTGTGAATCTCCGCTGGACACGCTCCAGTGCCAGTATGTCCTTCCTGAGATGTGGGGCCCAAAACTGGACACAGTACTCCAAATGGGGCCTAACCAAAGCCTTATAAAGGCTCAGTAGCACATCGCTGCTTTTATATTCCAACCCTCTTGAGATAAACGACAACATTGCATTCGCTTTCTTAATCACGGATTCAACCTGCATGTTTACCTTTAGGGAGTCCTCGACTAGCACTCCCAGATCCCTTTGTACTTTGGCATTATGAATTTTCTCACCGTTTAGAAAGTAATCTATGCTTGGATTCTTTTTTCCAAAGTGCAAGACCTCACATTTTCTCACGTTGAATTGCATCAGCCATTTCCTGCACCACTCTCCCAAACTGTCTAGATCCTTCTGCAGCCTCCCCACTTCCTCAGCACTACCTGCCTGACCACCTAACTTCGTATCATCGGCAAACTTCGCTAGAATGCCCCCAGTCCCTTCATCCAGATCATTAATATATATGGTGAACAGCTGCGGCCCCAACACTGAACCCTGTGGGACACCGCTGGTCACCGGCTGCCATTCCGAAAAAGAACCTTTTATCCCAACTCTCTGCCTTCTGTCAGACAGCCAATCCTCAACCCATGCCAGTAGCTCACCTCGAACACCATGGGCCCTCACCTTACTCAGCAGCCTCCTGTGTGGCACCTTATCAAAGGCCTTTTGGAAATCCAGATAGACCACATCCACTGGGTTTCCCTGGTCTAACCTACTTGTCACCTCCTCAAAGAATTCTAACAGGTTCGTCAGGCACGACCTCCCCTTACTAAATCCATGTTGACTTGTTCTAATCCGACCCTGCTCTTCCAAGAATTTAGAAATCTCATCCTTAACGATCGATTCTAGAATTTTACCAACAACCGAGGTTAGGCTAATTGGCCTATAATTTTCCATCTTTTGTCTTGATCCTTTCTTGAACAAGGGGGTTACAACAGCGATCTTCCAATCGTCCGGGACTTTCCCTGACTCCAGTGATTTTTGAAAGATCTCAACCAACGCTTCCGCTATTTCTTCAGCCACCTCCCTCAGAACTCTAGGATGTAGCCCATTGGGGCCAGGAGATTTGTCAATTTTAAGACCTTTTAGCTTTTTTAGCACCATCTCTTTTGTAATGGCAACCATACTCAACTCAGCCCCCTGACCCTTTAAGTCAAAATAGTCTACCTCATTGGCACACCATCCACCACCTTAAACATTCACTTATGGCAAAATATGGGTCCAGTATTGACCATCTACAAGCTACCTGTGTGTGCATTCTACCAAACAAAAGCAAAATACTGTGAATGTTGGAGGAAATAAAAACAGAAAATGTTGGAAATAGTCAGGAAGCATCTGTGGAGAGATAACAAAGTTAATTCTTCAGCTTGATGAGCTTGCATCAGAACCATCTAGTGCAGTGTTTTTCAAACTTTTTCTCCCAGGACCCACTTTTACTAACCGGCTGACCTTTGGGACCCACAGCAGCCAACCTTCGCGACCCACGCCAGCCGCCCTTCACTGCACATCGTTTTTACTCACTTTAAATGCAATAGGGGAGCCTGTTTGGCCCACAGTTCAAGTTTTGTAGGTTTAAAATTCTCATTTGCCAGTTTTTTCCTGCATATAACATACATGGGCTTTGCATTCTGATTTGCATTGGCACAATTAACAAAGCCATACCTCAAGAAATCATCTTTATACTGCTTTGTTCCCAATTTCACTTTTATCTTTTTTTAAACAATCCATCTTCAGTTCTGTTGCCTTGCTTGCCTTGCCTTGCTTGCATTCCTCCATGATTTGTGCCAAATGTGTGGATGTTCAGAGCACATGATGTCAGTGTACATGCCGGGCTTGTGACTTGCTCTCTGCTGCTGCTTCTGATTTGATTTATTTATTGTCACGTGTATCAAGGTACAGTGAAAATTATCTGCTTATGGTCCAGGTAGATTGCTCCATACATGAAAAACACAGTCCACAGATGTGTAGGTTAGGTGGATTGGCCATGCTAAATTGCCCTTGATGTCCAAAAAGGTTATGTGGGTTACAGGGATGGGGTGGAGATGTGGGCTTAGATAGGGTGCTCTTTCCAAGGGCCGGTACAGACTCGATGGGCCAAATGGCCTCCTTCTGCACAGTAAATTCTATAATCTACTATAAATAATGGTTATAAAAGATGTAAGAGGGCAGCACGGTGGCGCTGTGGTTAACACTGCTGCCTCACGCCGCTGCGGTCCCTGGTTCGATCCCGGCTCTGGGTCACTGTCTGTGTGGAGTTTGCACATTCTCCCCATGTATGCGTGGGTTTCGCCCCCAAAGATGTGCAGGGTAGGTGGACTGGCCACGCTAAATTGCCCCTTAATTGGAAAAAATGATTGGACACTCTAAATTTAAATTAAAAATGAAAGATGTAAGAAGAAAATCTCTAGGGGAGAGCTCGCAGAGAGTCATCATGCACTCTCACCATTTTTGAAAGAAATAATCAAGACCGTTCAGTATCTTATACACACCAATCAAATCACCCTCACTCTGAGGCAGAGTGGCACAGTGGTTAGCACTGCTGCCTCACGGCACCAAGGACCCGGGTTCAATCCCGCCCCAGGTCACTATCCGTACGGAGTTGGCACGTTCACCCCGTATCTGCATGGATCTCACCCCACAACCCAAAGATGTGTGGGGTAGGTAGCTTGGCCTTGCTAAAATTACTCCATAATTAAGTCACCCTCGCTCTTCTAAACTCCAGCAGAAACAATTCAGTCTGTCCAGTCCATCACACGAACCCGTCTCCCATTCATTGGCTCTGTCTACACCTCTCACTGCCTTGGTAAAGCGGGCAGCATAATTAAAGACCCTTCCCAATCGGCATTCTCACACTTCCAATTTCTTCCATCGGGCAGCAGATGCAAAAGTCTGAGAACACACACTAACAGATTCAAAAACAGCTTTTTCCCTGCCTTTACCAGACTCCTAAATGACCCTCTTATGGACTGATGGACTTATGGACTGATCTGATCTCTTCGCACATCTTCTCTACTGAGTAGCACTACACTGCTGTATGCTTCACCCAATGCCTGTATCTATGTATTTACATTGTGTATTTTATGTTTGCCCTATTATGTATTTTCTTTTCTTTTTTATTGTTTTTATAATTTTTTTTATTTTAGAGTACCCAATTAGATTTTTTCCAATTAAGGGGCAATTTAGCACGGCCAATCCACTTAGCCTGCACATCTTTTGGGCTGTGGGGGTGAGACCCACTCAAACATGGGGAAAATGTGCAAACTCCGCACGGACAGTGACCCGGGGCCAGATCGAACCTGGGACCTCAGCGTCATGAGGCAGCAGTGCTAACCACTGCGCCACCGTGCCACCCAATGTATTTTTATTTTCATGTACGGAATGATCTGAATGAGCTGCACGCAGAACCATACTTTTCACTGTACCTCGGTACAAGTGACAATAAACCAATCCAATCCAATCAATCACTCAACCTTTCTACACACAACGCAAATGAGAAGTCCTTCCATGCATGTTGGTACAATCACTGAACAATCATCATGAAACTCAGGCTCGCGGCCTGGGAACATGGGTTCAAATCTCACCACAGGAGTTGGTGGAATTTTTTAAATATACATTTAGAGTACTCAATTATTTTTTCCCCAATTTTTTTAGGGGCAATTTAGTGCGGCCAATCCACCTAACTTGCACTTCTTTGGGTTGTGGGGGTGAAACCCACGCAGACATGGGGAGAATGTGCAAACTCCACACAGACAATGACCCAGGGATTCGAACCCGGGTCCTCAGCGCCACAGTCCCAGTGCTAACTGTCATAATATACACATCAATATATAATGGTACAGACACGCCTCCAGCGTGTCTTCAGACGGATACATGAGCATGGCCTCCACCTCAACAGGGCCAAATGCTCCTTTGGTCAAACAGAAATTAAGTTCCTCGGAGACCACATCTCACAGTTTGCGTGCAGCCGGATGCGGACAAGGTAACTGCCATTAAGACCATGAAGGCACCGGAGGACAAGAAGGCGGTCCTCTGCTTCTTGGGCATGGTCAACTTCTTGGGGAAATTCATCCCTAACCTCACCTCTCACACCACGGCTCTCAGGAACCTGGTCAAGAAGACGACAGAGTTCCAATGGTTCCCTGCCCACGAACACGAATGGCGGGAACTCAGGGCGAAGCTGACCACGCGCTTGGCATTTTTTGACCCGGCCAAAGAGACCAAAATTTCTACAGATGCCAGCACGGTAGCATTGTGGATAGCACAATCGCTTCACAGCTCCAGGGTCCCAGGTTCGATTCCGGCTTGGGTCACTGTCTGTGCGGAGTCTGTACATCCTCCCCGTGTGTGCGTGGGTTTCCTCCGGGTGCTCTAGTTTCCTCCCACAGTCCAAAGATGTGCAGGTTAGGTGGATTGGCCATGATAAATTGCCCGTAGTATCCAAAATTGCCCTTAGTGTTGGGTGGGGTTACTGGGTTATGGGGATAAGGTGGAGGTGTTAACCTTGGGTAGGGTGCTCTTTCCAGGAGCCGGTACAGACTCGATGGGCCGAATGGCCTCCTTCTGCACTGTAAATTCTATGATTCTATAATCCGGCATTGGAGCAGTGCTCCTTCAACGTGATGAGGCCTCACCATGGGCACCCGTTGCATAGGCGTCGCGTGCGATGACCCCCACCGAACAGCGCTATGCGCAGATTGAAAAGGAGTGTCTGGGCCTTCTTACCGGAGTCGTTAAATTCCATGACTATGTCTACGGACTCCCTCAGTTCACCGTCGAAACAGACCATAGACCGTTGGTCAATATCATTCAAAAAGACCTTGATGACATGACGCCTCGCCTGCAGCGTATTCTTCTCAAGCTCAGGCGCTACGACTTCTAGCTGGTATACACCCCGGGCAAGGAGCTCACCATCGCTGACGCCCTCTCCCGGTCTGTCACCACACCATGTGACCCAGCGGGATTTGTTTGCCAGATTGATGCCCATGTGGCATTCGCTGCCTCCAATCTGCCTACCACAGATGAACGCCTCCTCCAAATTCGTCGCAAAACGGCTGCCGACCCCTTGGTCCAGTGTGTCATGTGCCACCTAACGGACATGTGGCTCAAAGGCCAATGCCCTCAATTCTATAATGCCAGAGATGATCTGGCGGTAGTAGACTGGGTTCTTCTCAAACTGGACCGCATTGTCATCCCGCACAGGATGCGCCAGCTTGTCCTCGAACAGCTCTATGAGGGCCACCTGGGAGTGGAGAAATGCCGCCGACGGGCCCGTGAGGCAGTGTACTGGCCTGGGATCAACGAGGACATAGCTAACACCGTGCTCAACTGCCCAACATGTCAGCGATTCCAGCCTGCGCAACCACGGGAAACTTTGCAACCCCATGAGTTGGTCACGTCGCCCTGGACCAAGGTGGGCATTGACCTGTTCCATGCGCTTGCCCGAGACTATGTCCTCATTGAGGACTACTTCTTGAACTACCCGGAGGTGGTAAGGTTGCACGACCTCACCTCAGCTGCAGTCATTTGTGTGGCATCCCGCTCACGGTCATGTCCGACAATGGCCCCTGCTTCGCCAGTCAAGAGTGGTCCAACTTTGCCAGACGGTACAACTTTGCACGTCACGTCCAGTCCCCTGTACCCCCAATCCAATGGCAAAGCAGAGAAAGGAGTACATATCGTCAAACGGCTCCTATGCAAGGCAGCCGATGCTGGTTCTGATTTTTACCTTGCCTTGCTTGCCTATCTGCCTCCTTGTCCACTGGCCTGTCACCGGCTCAACTACTCATGAATCGCACGCTGCGGACGACGGTGCCGTCCATCTATGTCCTGGACCTCGACCACGTTCCGGTCCTTCGCCGGTTGCAGCTAACTCATGCCCAGCACAAAGCGGCCTACGACTCCCGTGCAAATGATCTCCCTGTTCTGGCTCCCAATGACAACGTCCGCGTCCATCTTCCAGATTGTGGCTGGTCCGTCACCTCTGTCGTGCTCCGACAAGTGGCCCCTCCCATTCGTTCCTGGTTCATCTACTGGATGGCTCTCTTCTGCGACGCTATCGGCGTGCACTGCGTCTCATCCCGCGCTTGCCACGTGATCTTCAGGTCCTGCCTCGCCATCATGACGACCCCGCCATGGACCTTGCAGAGCTCCCTGTCGCTCTGCCACCCTCTGACTCTGACACAGTCCAGCCCTTTTGTTGCATACTGTCCATCTGCACGAAACACCTTCCAATGTAAATAGATTGATTAGTCTTTATGTACATAGTCTTGTAAATATGCCGTCACATACCACACGTGGTTAGGAACACTCTTACCACACATTATTTATTACCACAACCACACAATTATTTTATAAAAGGGGGATGTCGTAATATACACATCAGTATATAATGGTGCAGACACACACTGACTGACACACTGCAAGACCAATCAACACACACAACACAGCAGCCAATCACCAGTTAGAGCACACTCACTATAAAGCCAGAGGGCACTAGTTTTCCCGCTCATTCGGGATGCAGCCTCTAAGAAGGACAGAGCTCACAGCTTGTAGCACAGATCTTCACCATGTGCTAACAGTTTAGACTGGTCAGGATAGGCATAGGTCTTCAGTTTAATCTAACATAGTGTCGACCCACAGTGAAAGTATGTTCAACAGTTCCTAGCTTAATAAAATAGTGTTGTACTATTTCAAGTGTTGGTAGCCTGTATATGTTACTGCTAAGGTAAACGCAGTCTCCACAGATCCAGAGTACCCAACACATCACTAACCACTGCGACACATGCCACCTCCGAGTTGGTGGAATTTAAATGCAGTTAATAAACCTGGAAATATAAAACTGGTCTCAATAATGGTGACCATGGCAGCTATTAGAAATTGTTATGAAGGCCAACCTGGTTCACCTTCAGGAAAATAAATTTGTCATCATTTCCCAGACTGGCTGATATGCGGCTTTAGCTAGCACAGGGGTTCCCAAACATTACAACTGCTGACCTCCAAAAAGAATCAGGGAACCCCAAACATTCTCATAATGTCGACTCCCAATTTTTGCAGCGAAATAGGTGCGATCACAGAAATAAAATGTAAACAATTATTTTCTAGCCATATCTGTGCATATATTAGCAATTAGAAAAAGGCACAGTCACTGATATATTCACCACCTACATGGCCTCTTCACATTAACCTCTGGAAGACGTAGCCACTTTAGGAGTGGGAAATCTGGGAATAATTAAAAAGTTAACTTATTATAAAATATACTTAATTCTTGGCGTTTGTCATTTTTAATGGGAGGAGCAATGCTGAATATCTGATTCTCATGTCAGACACTCACCCCCTCTCATTCTCACGCTTCCATCCCCCCTCCTCTCTCACATGCGTCCCCCCTCACATATGCTCGACACCCCCTCTCCCTCCCTCACACATTCGCTGCCCCTCTCGCTCCCTCACACGCTCGCCCCCTTCTGCCTCCCTCACACGCTCAACCCCCCACCTCCCACACACTCTCACCCCCCCCCACCTCGCACACTCTCGCCCCATCCCTCCCTCACACGCTCGACCAACTCTCCCTCCCTCACCTTCTCGCCGCTCCCTCTCCCACCGCCGTCCCTATCCCTCCCTCACATGCTCGCTCCCACTCTGTCTTCCTCACACACTCGCCCTGCTCTTCCCTCCCTCACAGGCTCCCCCCCCCCCCCTTCTGTCCCTCACATGTTCCCCTCCCTCTCTGCCTTCCACACACGCTTGCCCCACCCTCAACGGCTCGCCCCTTTTCTGTCAGGAAGACTCCACCATTTGTATTTAAAGGCCGGTCGCAGCAGGCATTCTCAATTTAAAAGCTGATTAGGACCGTCATTCTTTTTTCTAATGTGCAGTGGTTAGCACTGTTGCTTCACAGCACCTGGGACCCCGGTTTGATTCCTGGCTTGGGTCACTGTCTGTGCGGAGTCTGCACGTTCTCCCTGGGTCTGCGTGAGTTTCCTCCGGGTCCTCCGATTTCCTCCCACAAATCCTGAAGACGGGCTTGTTAGCTGAATTGGACATTCTGAATTATCCCTCAGTGTACCCGAACAGGCGCCATAGTGTGGTGCCTAGGGGATTTTCACAGTAACTTCATTGTAGTGTTAATGTAAGCCTACTTGTGACAATAATAAAGATTGATATTATTTCTATATGTGAAGATGACTGACTACATTGGGCTCCACGCCGCTCTCCGGGTTATGGAGGACTACACAGAAGCCGTGCTGAATAGGGTGAGCGGAGTTGCGGCTCTGAAAACCGAGTGGGCTGGGAAGGGCATGGAACAGGACAGACTGCTGGGGAACGGCAGCGCAATGGCTGAGTGGGTGAATAGAGACAGGAGGAAGAGGGCCTCAGATCTCAGGCCTACGCACTGCCGGATCAGCGTACTTAAAAGCCAGTCTTGCCCATTGGGCTCTTCTCCCGCGATTGTGAACGCCATGACCGATCGCTCTGCGACCCCCGATACCGACCCATGAGTCGCGACCTGCAATCTGAAAAACCTTGACCTAGTGTCTTTGACAGAACCATCAAAATATGGGACCTCTGCTATTTAGGACAAAATAGATCACCATTCCTTCATTGTCCCTGGGACAACAATCTATAATTCGCCCCTTAACAGCATTGCTGTGTGGGTAACTATACCACATGTACTGCAGCAGTTCAAGAAGGCTTCTCACCATTACCTTCTCAATGGCCAGTTTGGAAGGGGAAAAAATTCTGCCCTTGACAGACATGCCCAGAATGTAGATTTGAAAAAGGATCTGATTCTAGGGCGGCACGTGGCAAGCACTGGGCCTAGGGCGCTGAGGACCCGGGTTCGAATCCGGCTCTGGGTCACTGTCCGTGTGGAGTTTGCACATTCTCCCCGTGTCTGCGTGGGTTTCACCCCCACAACCCAAAGATGTGCAAGGTAGGTGGATTCGGCACGCTAAATTGCCCCTCAATTGGAAAAAAATAATAATTGGGTACTCTAAATTCATTTAAAAAAAGAAAAAGGATCTGATTCCAATTATCTTGTTGCTGTGTGCATGTTTCTATTTTTGCCTCGGAAAAAGTGAGTGCACTTCAAGAGTAATTAGTTGACTGCAATGCCCTTTGGTAAATTCACTCTGTGCAGCAACCCCGGAACCCGCCCATTCAGAATGCACTTAATTAAACTCATCGTGTCCAAGACACCAGGTGGCAGCAAACACAGGCAATTTGTAAAAACATACTGGAAGCTTCTGTTAGCGAAACAAAGAGCAGTAGTTTTGTACGGGTTGCTGGCGTTTTCCGATAAGTTAAATTATCTGCATTCCGCAGAATACATTTAGAATCAAAGAAAGACTTGTGTGCAGAGGTTTGGCTTTCAACGAGCTTACAGAATCACACAAACATCCGCTCTGACGACTGACTCCTCGCTGTTTCAATGCATAAATGTGTGCATATATATATCAATAAAGCCTCAATACTAAAAATAAATGTTTTGATGTGAGCGGCATTATTTGGAGGGTAAACAGATATAAAAAGGGTCGACGCTGTTGAGGGGCTTTATTTCTCTTTGTGGCGAGGAAGCCCGGCATCGTGTGCAAGCGGTGATTCAGGGTTGGCGAACCCTTTAACAAACCCGTCTCTCTGCACTAAAAACAGAGCTCTTCCACACACAAGGGCAAAGAATTGACGCAGCTCGACTCCCCTTCCCATTAAAACAAAAAACAATTTCGCACAGAGAAAAAAAAAGGGCGGGACGTGTTTTTTTTCAAAAATATTAATTATGCATCATTCTCCCGCCCTCCCCTGCGCAAAATGCACACAATCCATAAAGAGCGGGACGAGCGCACACCCAACACGTCTCCATGGAAACATTGACCTCAATGCGGTGACATGAAATCCAGGCTCATTGCTATGGAAACTCTCCGTGACATCAAAGGCTGCAGGCGGTTACCATGGCAGCCACCTACTGACTTCGCAGCTCTTCAATGTCTCTGCGCCAAGTCAGCACCCGACACAAGAGAGGCTGTCGACCCCACCCGTCCGCCAGCCCGAGCCAGCCACCGCGCGCAGCCAGAGACACAATAGGCGGGCGCGCCCCGCACCACATCTCCTTAGAGCAATACACCGCCCCCCCCCCCCACGGCAATGCACCCCAATTACCCCCCCCCCCTCCTACAGCAATAAACCCCCCCGACCCCTCCCTTACAGCAATACACCGCCCCCCCCCCCCCACCACGGCAATACACCCCAATTACCCCCCCTCCTACAGCAATAAACCCCACCGACCCCTCCCTTACAGCAATACACCGCCCCCCCCACCACGGCAATACACCCCAATTACCCCCCCTCCTACAGCAATAAACCCCACCGACCCCTCCCTTACAGCAATACACCCCAATTACCCCCTCCTCACAGCAATAAACCCCACCGACCCCTCCCTT
The DNA here is from genome assembly GCF_902713615.1 of Scyliorhinus canicula. NCBI lineage: Eukaryota > Metazoa > Chordata > Chondrichthyes > Carcharhiniformes > Scyliorhinidae > Scyliorhinus > Scyliorhinus canicula. The sequence continues at coordinate 109,553,166 of NC_052158.1, forward strand.
ACAGCAATACACGCCAATTACCCCCTCCCCACAGCAAAACACCCCACCCTTACAGCAACACCCTCCAAATACCCCCCTTACAGCTATACACCCCGACGCCTCCCTTACAGCAATACACGCCACCGACCCCTCCCTTACAGCAATACACCCCACCGACCCCTCCCTTACAATACACCCCAATTACCACCCCCCCCACACAGCAACACACCCCACCGAACCCTCCCACACAGCAATACACCCCACAGACCCACTTACAGCAACACCCTCCAAATACCACCCCAAACAGCAATACATCTCAAATATCCCCCCCAACAGCAATACGCCCCAAATATCCCCCATACAGCAATGCACCCCACCAACCCCCCTTACAGCAATACACCCTAAATACCTCCCCCACAGCAATACACCCAAACAATCCCCCGAGCAATACATCCCACTGACCCCCCTTACCGCAATACACCCCACCCACCCCCCTTACAGCTATACACCCCAACAACCCCCCTCAGCAAAACACCCCACCGACCCCTTACAGCAATACAACCCAAATACGCCCCACAGCAATCCACCCCAACAATCCAATCCACTGAACCTCCACAGCAATACAACCCAAATACCCCCACCCCAACAATCGCCCCACAGCAAACACCCCAATGACACCCCCCCCACAGCAATACACCCGAACAATCCCCCCCACAGAAGTACACCCCACTGACTCCCCCACAGCAATGCATCCTGCCCAGCCCCCCTTACAGCGGTACAACCCAACAACTCCATCCCCCTTACAGCAAGACACCCCATCGACCCCTCCCCCTTACAGCAATACACCCAACTGACCACTCCCCCTTACAATACACCCCACCGACCCCTTCCCGTTACAGCCACACACCCCACCGATCCCTCCCCCTTACAGCAATACACCCCACCAACCCCCTTGCAGCAATACACCCCACTGATCCCTCCCCCTTACAGCAATACACCCCACCGACCCTCCCCCACTTACACAATACACACCACCGACCGCCTCTTACAGCAATACAGCCACTGACCCTCCCCTGTTACAATATACCAGACGGCCCCCACCCCACAGCAATACACCCCACCCACCCCGCTTACAGCAATACACCCCACCCACCCCGCTTACAGCAATACACCCCACCCATCCCCCTTACAGCAATACACCCCACCCACTCCCCTTTCAATACACCCCACCGACTCCCCTTACAGCAATACACCCCGACTCCCCTTACAGCAATACACCCAACCCACCCCCCTTACAGCAATACACCCCACCGACCCCCCCTTACAGCAATACACCCCACCAACTCCCCCTTACAGCAATACACCCCACCGACTCCCCTTACAGCAATACACCCCACCGACTCCCCTTACAGCAATACACCCCACCGACTCCCCTTACAGCAATACACCCCACCCACCCCCTTACAGCAATACACCCCACCCACCCCCTTACAGCAATACACCCCACCGACCCCCACTTACAATACAATACACCCCACCGACCCACCACTTACAATACACCCCACTGACAATACACCTCACCGACCACCCACTTACAGAAATACATCTCACCGACCCCCCTTACAGCAATACATCCCACCGACCCATTAGAGCAATACACCCGACCTCCCATTACAGCAATACACCCGACCCCCATTACAGCAATACACCCAACCCACCATACAGCAATACACTCACTGACCCCCATTACAGCAATACACCCAACCCACCATACAGCAATACACCCGACCCCCATTACAGCAATACACCCAACCCACCATACAGCAATACACTCACTGACCCCCATTACAGCAATACACCCAACCCACCATACAGCAATACACTCACTGACCCCCATTACAGCAATACACCCAACCCACCATACAGCAATACACTCACTGACCCCCATTACAGCAATACACCCACTGACCCATTACAGCAATACACCCACTGACCCCCCATTACAGCAATACACCCACTGACCCCCTATTACAGCAATACACCCACTGTCCCCCATTACAGCAATACACCCACTGACCCCCATTACAGCAATACACCCGACCCCCCATTACAGCAATACACCCGACCCCCCATTACAGCAATACACCCACTGACCCCCCCCATTACAGTAATACACCTGACCCCCATTACAGCAATACACCCACTGACCCCCCATTACAGCAATACACCCACTGACCCTCCCATTACAGCAATACACCCACTGACCCCCTATTACAGCAATACACCCACTGACCCCCCCATTACAGCAATACACCCACTGACCCCCCATTACAGTAATACACCCGACCCCCCATTACAGCAATACACCCACTGACCCCCCATTACAGCAATACACCCACTGACCCCCCATTACAGTAATACACCCGACCCCCCATTACAGCAATACACCCACTGACCCCCTATTACAGCAATACACCCACTGACCCCCCATTACAGCAATACACCCACTGACCCCCCATTACAGTAATACACCCGACCCCCCATTACAGCAATACACACTGCCCCCCACCCCAAAGGAATACACATCCCACCGACCCCCTTAAAGGCACCCCACCCAGCTCCCCCTACAGCAATACACCCCCCGCCCCCACTTACAGCAATACATCCCAACCCCTCCCCTTACAGCAATACACCTCACCCAGACCCCCCACTTACAACAGTTACACCCCACCCCCATAGCAACACACCCCGCAGCTTAGACTGACGCTACAGCGTCCCGGGGCAATGTGGGAGCGGCTTGTTCTCCTTGTCTAGTCCTTCCACATTGTAGCCTCGACAAAGCAGGGCGTAAACCGGCCGCAACGTCCATATGAAGAGCCGGTATAAATGATGCCTGATGGCAGCCAATGGCAGTGAGTGCTGAAATGCTGCCTCCATTGCACCAGTGTTCCTCTTATTTTGTGCACACACGCAGTGGAGTGTTCGGCGTGGGGGCAGAGATGTGATCGGACTTCTGTTTTTCTAATTCCTTGTGTGCGTGGGGGTGGGTGGGGTAAAGTACATCTTGTCCTGTTCAGTGGGCGTCAAAGTAGCTTCAGAAATAAAATTTTCTATTAAACATATGTTCCAATTGTGTTTAAAAAGGTTCCAATATATTTCCACAAAGGAGACTTGGTTACGTTCGGTGCAAGGCGCGGAATTAATTGCTGCTGGTTTCTCGCGAGGTTATGAGATTAAACGATTTTAGGACGGCCAAGACTATCAACAGCGAACATAAAATGGGGGCATATGTTATGGATGGGTGAAGGGGAAGTGCAACTTGCTGAAGCAGCCTTAAAAGGTTCAAGTTTGAACCAATTTTGTTCCAAGTTATAAATCGCTTTAACACAGCCCCCTTGGCATAACATTCATTATTCCTTCACACACAATTCAGGCCACTGCACTGTTACAGCTCTCGATAAAATCTCTTTATTCCGCAGTGAAGGAGCTGAGCAGCCCGCAGTGCCCTGTATTCCTAACCTCCAAGTGTCGGATCTCAGCAAACCATCTTATTTCATTACTTATTGATGAATAAAGAACCAAGCTGCAGATTGTGCTGTGCGCAATAGATGGACCAAAGATGGCTCCTGCTGGTGCTTTTAGATAATACGGATTATCTTCATGGGTGGGTTCTCTGACTGTTAGCAGCTGCACTGCAGGCGATTACTGGGGCGACGGCTCTTCGTTCGCGCGAGGAGAGCATCCTGAACAATGTCACCAGCTGCAGATGTTATAGTTATCAATAAATGGTGAATATCAACACCAGGGAAAAATGCACTTCCCCCCTCCCCCTCCCCGTGTTAAGGCACTTTGTTCGTACTCTGATCCGGGTGTAACGTCTGATTTTTTTAAATATAAAAGGCGAATGGTTAACGATGAACTAGTAATATGTCCCTTTCCCTCCTGATGCCCCTTTTTCTAGTGGTAGAGCCCAAGCTGCTTTTTGAAGAGCTGCTTGCGCAGATCTTTTCCGGAATCCGGAGAAGCCTTTCTCTGTGCAAATAGCAGCCAGACGCGAACACTTACTGGCGATTTATTTCCTGCCTGCGTGAGCTGGCAGCTTGAGAGAACATTCGAGAAGGTCGATTATATTTTGCAACACACGAAAGCAACCCTTTGTTATTTCAAAATAAACCTGCGAGTCAAAAAGGCACTAAAAAGCCTTCCTACATCAGCTTGAGGATAATGCACGAGAATTATGGGGGAAAAACATGTATTTTTTGTTTGTTTGTTCAGGGCTCCATAAACCAGTTTGGAACTGGATTAATAGCGGCTGGGTTAAATGGTTGCTGCTCATTTTGAAAATCTTGGTAAATTGCAGAATAACATGTACGTTGACGGATTTTTTCTCACTCAGTGATTACATGTTTTCCAAATAACCTGGGACGATCGTTAGTAGATTCACAGGAATTTGTTAAAATGTGATATTTTCATACGTTTTCGAAGTCAGCAATTTCTTAGAATGTTGTAGGCGAAAGATAGTGCCAGAGGTTTTAAAAATACGGTGCTTTACATTGTCGGGATTAAAATAATTGTTTTATATAAATCTGCGTGGTTTAATAATTTACTAAAGTTGCCGCGTGTTGTAAAACGTGACGATTCCCCCAGCACCCACCCACGATCAATAATGTAAAAACCTTCCGGTTATTAAACCCTTATGTCTCTTGTGTATCTATATATATTGCAGCCAGACAGTAAACACCATTATAGGGAAACCACAGCAGTAATTTAACCTTTCTTTAAACGTCAAGCGAGGTAAGAAATTCACCAAAGTTGCAAGGCACGAAGGCGGCCACTTGAATGCACAAAGTCAATTCAGTATTAACACTGACAAGACATATGACCGTTGTAGACCCCCATTGATCTCTTAAAACCTTTCAAACGTTAACGTTGCAGCGCCGAGGTTACACGACTGAATGAATATGAAGGCATATAGCTACAAGGTGAATTTTTTTCTCAAGTCCTTGTAAACCCCGTCTTCAATGCCGAGTTAGCAACCACTTGACCTGATTTGTGAAATAATTTTGGGAGTAAAATCGCATGCATGAATACTGTGCGATCTGTGCCTCCACCCCCGCCCTTGGGAACAGTCGAGGGATGAACAAATGTATGTTCAGTCAGAGGAAACTTTGAGAGTCGTTCCTCTGCACCAGGAGCTTGAATGAGTTTTACCTGGTGCAATTCTGTGTTCTTTTTCAATGTGTTGGTAGGTATTGTATCCAATACTTACTTTTGGTCTCATCATTAGCATTTGTCTTAGGTGAACCAACATTGGGGAAAAGGGGGCTCTTTGAGCTTGGGACTCGCAAGTTCTTAACGTACAGTTGACATTTGTCAGCAACTGCTTTAGGGATGATGGCAAATGAGCATCATTTAAAAAAATAAGTTTAGAGTACCCAATTCATTTTTTCCAATTAAGGAGCAATTTAGTGTGGCCAATCCACCTAGCCTGCACATCTTTGGGTTGTGGGGGCGAAACCCATGCAAACATGGGGAGAATGTGCAAACGCCACACGACAGTGACCCAGAGCCGGGATGAACCTGGGATCTCGGCGCCGTGAGGCAGCAGGGCTAACCCACTGCGCCACCGTGCTGCCCCGCAAATGAGCATCATTGACCAAATTATTCTTCACTGACCAGTGAATCTTAGTCACAGAATTTAGGAGCTATTGCATGAGTGTTATTCTTTGCAATATTATCATAATTACTATCGCGTGCTTTCAAAAATGGGCTGCACAATATCACTGCCAATTCTGAGTTCATATGATGTAATGATTTAAAATTGACACTGGCCTGAGAATTTACGGTTTAATTTCCAAAGACACATTTAATTGGTCGACAAGAATCAGTTTCAATTATGCCCACTTAACCTCACAACAGTGTCCACATAGAAGTTTCATCTTTATTGTTTGAAAGACAGGTCTTCCTTCAGTATACCTGATGATCACAAAGAATAAATAACATGGAAACAGGGTGTTTAGCCCAACTCAGTGATGGTATTTGTGTTCCACAAGCACCACCTCTCATCTTCATTTGAGCACATGAGGATAGTCTTCATTCTCCCTCTTGCTTCTCCTTAAATGAATCTATCCTACCTGCCTCAACTACTGATGGAAGAAAGTTCCACATTCAAATCACTATCTGGTTAAATAAATTCCTCCTGAATTTCCTATTGGATTATCTTGTATCTATGTCCTGTGGTTTTGGTCTCCCTGCAAGTGCAAACATCTCCATGTCCACCCTACTAAACCCTTTCATAACATTGAGGTGGAGAGCAACCAACAAGATCACGTAGCAGCAGAACAGGCAAAATGGCTGCTCACATGTTCAACCTCCACTGAACAGAAAGGAAGTCTAGCAGCAATCCAAATGACTTTGAGTGGACGTTGAACATGCAAACAATAGGAAGGAAGTCTAGCAGTGGGTGGTGGTGAGTGCAGGTTTTAAAATTATTTTTAGTGAGATGTGGGTATCACTCGTGAGGCCAGCATTTGCTGCCATCACTAATTGCCCTTCAACTTAGGAACATAGGAGCAGGAATAGGCCACTTGGCCCCTTGAGCCTGCCCAGCCAATCAGCTCTGATCAACCACAATGTGATTTCTCCACTCTATCCCCCTTTTGCTTGATAATTTGAAAATCTATAAATCTATCGATCTTTGTCTTGAATATACATAATGACTGAGCCGCTGCAGTCCTCATATGTAGCTTTATAATAGGAGCAGTCGACAGCACGGTGGCTCAGTGGATTAGCACTGCAGTCTCACGGCGCTGAGGTCCCAGGTTCGATCCCGGCTCTGGGTCACTGTCCGTGTGGAGTTTGCACATTCTCCCCGTGCTTGCGTGGGTTTCGCCCCCACAACCCAAAGATGTGCAAGGTAGGTGGATTGAACACGCTAAATTGCCCCTTAATTGGAAAAAATTAATTGGGTACTCTAAATTTTTTTTTAAAATAGTAGGAGCAGTGTACCCTAATGGAAAATATTGCTAACACATGATGGCTGTTGTACTACTGACAGCCAGTTGATGAAGGACAAAACTAGAACCACTCTTTACTCCAGTAGATCTATTACAGAATGAAACATTGCAGGTATACCTGACTCCACTCATGTAAGTGTTTCTTTATATGTACTCAGGTAACCACCTAACCACCCAATCTATGCCCTCCACATGGATGTAAATAACCTAAATTGATACAATTAACAATGGCAGGATTTTTGGATGCTGTAATCCCCTGAAATGTCCTGGTTCAAGAAAGTTAACTGGGCCAGATGCCTTGGGCCCTCAAGTCTGACCTTGTAGAGGTTGCTGGTGATGAGCATCTCCGGAGTCTTGACTGAGCTTAGGCAAAATTCCAGTTCCCATGCTGCAGAAAGTGGGAAAGTGTCTTTTACACATAATTAAATAGATAAGAGACCACGTATGACAGGGTGATAACTTCTGTAAACCAGTTAATTGATAGTTTTGTTTTATTATTCATTTACGGAATGTGGGCGTCGCTGGTTAGGCCAGCATTTATTGTCTATCCCTACTTGCCTTTCAGAAGGTGGTGGTGAGTTGCCTTCTTGGACCGCTGCAGTCCTTGAGGTGTAGGTACACCCACTGTGCTGTTACAGAGGGCTTTCCAGGATGTTGCCCCAGTGACAGTGAAGGAATGGCGGCAATCTATTTCCAAGTTAGGCTGGTGAGTGACTTGGAGGGGAACCTCAAAGTGGTGGTATTCCCAGGTATCTGCTGCTCTTGTCCTTCTGGATGGCAGTGGTTGTGTGTTTGGAAGGTGTTCTCTAAGGAACCTTGGTGTGTTACTGCAGTACATCTTGTAGATGGTACAGACAGCTGCCACTGTGGTAGAAGGTTTGAATGTTTGTGTAAGGGGGAGCAATCAAGCAGACTGCTTTGACCTTAATGGTGTCAAGCTTTGTGAGTGTTGTTGGAGCTGCACTCATCTAGGCAAGTGGAGAGTATTCCATTACAATCCTGATGCAGGGGCTGGTTTAGCTCACTGGGCTAAATCGCTGGCTTTTAAAGCAGACCAAGCAGGCCAGCAGCACGGTTCAATTCCCGTACCAGCCTCCCCGGACAGGCGCCGGAATGTGGCGACTAGGGGCTTTTCACAGTAACTTCATTGAAGCCTACTCGTGACAATAAGCGATTTTCATTTTTCATGTGTGCCTTGTAGAAAGTTGGCAGGCTTTTTTTTTGGGTGGGGGGGTCATGAGGAGAGTTACTCACCGTAGGATTCCTAATTTTTGATCTGCCCTGGCAGTCACATCATTAATGTGGCTAGTCCAGTTCAGTTTCTGGTTAATGGTAACCCCCAGGATGTTGATTGTGGGGGATTCAGCGATGATAATGTCATTGAATGTTACGAGGCAATGGTTTGATCCTCTCTTGTAGGAGATGGTCATTGCCTGGCACTTGTGTGGCACGAATGTAACTTGCATTTGTCAGCCCAAGCCTGGATATTGTCCAGATCTTGCTGCATTTGGACATAAGACCATAAGACATAGGAGCAGAATTAGGCCACTTGGCCCATCGAGTCTGCTCCACCATTCAATCATGGTTGATATTTTCTCATCCCCACTCTCCTGCCTTCTCCCATAACCCCTGATCCCCTTATTGATCAAAAACCTATCTGTCTCTGACTTAAAGACACTCAGTGATTTGGCCTCCGCAGCCTTCTGTGGCAAAGAGTTCCACAGATTCACCACCTTCTGGCTGAAGAAATTCCTCCTATTCCCTGTTTTAAAGGATCGTCCCTTAGGTCTGAGATTGTGTCCTCTGCTTCTTGTTTTTCCTCCAAGTGGAAACATCCTCCCCACGTCCACTCTATCCAGGCCATGCAGTATCCTGTAAGTTTCAATAAGATCCCCCCTCATCCTTCTAAACTCTTAACGAGTACAGACGCAGAGTCCTCAACCGTTCCTCATACGACAAGCTCTTAATTCCAGAGATCATTCTTGTAAACCTCCTCTGGACCCTTTCCAAGGCCTGCACATCTTTCCTTAGATACGGGGCCCAACACTACTCACAATACTCCAAATGCGGTCTGACCAGAGTCTTATATAGCCTCAGAAGTACATCCCTTGTCTTCTAGCTCTCTCAACATGAATGCTAACATTCTTAACTGCCGACTGAACCTGCACATTAACCTGAAGAGAATCGTGAACAAGGACTCCCAAGTCCCTTTGTGCTTCAGATTTCCAAAGCATCTTCCCATTTAGAAACTAGCCTATGTCTCTATTTCTCCTTTCAAAGTGCATGACCTCACACTTTTCCACATTGTATTCCATCAGCCACTTCTTTGCCCACTCTCCTAGCCTGTCTGCAACCTGGCTGCTTCCTCAATACTACCTGCCCCTTTACAGATCTTTGTATCATCTCCAAACTTAGCAACAGTGTCTTCAGTTCCTTCCTCCAGATCATTAATGGACTGCTTCATTATCTGAGGAGTCACGAATGGTGCTAAACATTGTGCTGTCATCCACAAACATCCCAACTTCTGACCTTATGATAGAAGGGAGGTCATTGATGAAGCAGCTGAAGGTGGTTGAGCCTCGGACACTGCCCTGAAGAACTCCTGCAGTGATGTCGGGGGCTGAGATGATTAATAGTCCTTCTGAAATGATTGGATTCCTTTGTAGCTGATGAGCATGCAATAATAGTTAACAAGAATATCAATGTTGGCTCTGGGCAGGTGCATCTTACTTGAGAATCATAGGAACATGAACTCCAAATCCTTAGAAACTGCTGCTCGACAAAAATCTAGCGATCTCAGTGTTGAAAATTTGTTTAACTCTGTACAACTAAACATCATTGCTTCACTTTTGAGGTAAGGACCAACTTCCCAATAACCTTTCTGATTACGTTTTGTGTCTGTGTGCTAGGTTTTGGTGATTTATGTCCAGACACCTTAATCCCTTTATTCCATCATAGCTCCATTTGCTCAAAATTAAGAAAATAATATGCTGATTGTAGCAGAGAAAGAGTCCATTGTGTCTGTGCCAGCTTTCTGCAAGAGCAAATTAACGAGTGCCACACTTCCACCTTTTAATAATAATAATAATCTGTATTGTCACAAGTCGGCTTACATTAACAACGGCTTACTTACAATGAAGTGACTGTGAAATGCCCCTCGTCACCACATTCCGACGCCTGTTCGGGTACACAGAGGGAGAATTCACAATGTCCAAATTACCTAAGAGCACGTCTTTCGGGACTTGCAGGAGGAAACCGAGCATCCAGAGGAAACCCACTCACGGACAGGGAGAACGTGCAGACTGCACACAGACAGTGACTGAAGCCAGGAATCGAACCTGGAACTCTGGAGCTGTGAAGCAACAGTGCTAACCACTGTGCTACCCTGCCGCCCAATGCAGAGTCTTGCAAATTTTCTCTATTTAGATCATTATACAGTACTTTTTGAAAGTCATAATTGAATAGTACAGTTATGGAGTTTATAAAATTATGTTTTCGGACTGCATCTTTTAGGTGAAATGAAGAGAGTCATGTGACTTGTTATGAAATTTGTCTGACAGCAAGTCTGGGTAGTATGATTGTTAGAGATTAAAGAGGGCCCAGATTGTTCTGCTGGGAAGAAGGTGCAAAGTATTTACACTTTGAGCCAATGGCAGCAGCTTGCAGGGTAACAGTAGATATATTTTTAAAATAACTTTAGAGTACCCAATTAATTTTTTCCAATTAAGGGGCAATTTAGCGTGGCCCATCCACCTACCCTGCGCATCTTTGGGTTGTGGGGCGAAACCCACACAAACGCAGGGAGAATGTGCAAACTCTACACAGACAGTGACCCAGAGCCGGCATCAAACCTGGGACCTCGGTGCCGTGAGGCAGCAGTGCTAACCACTGTGACACCATGCTGCCCTAGGTAAGAGTAGATAGATGGTGAATCTCTAGAGTCCGAGAAAGTTGATGGATATGTCAGGCTGCAAACAGTTGTGCTTTAAACTGTCCATTTAGTTCCACGATGAGAGGGAGGTGGGGTCACACGGAAATGTAATCAACATATCTACTTGGATACAAGGCCCATGTGATTCATGTTGCCATGGAGAGGCAACGGGTTTAAAAAACCCCAGAAAACTCAAGACAAAGTTAATCTTCCAAGATCTGGACAAGGGAGAGCAGTTTATAGGTTCACTACACATGCAATGCAGGTGGGAGCTCACAATCTGTTTGAAAAAAGTTAAAATCAGATTAGAAGATTCAACTAACTCAGGCAAGAGGAAGGATCTCTGATGATTCTGGGATTAAAGGTTCTTAGGCTGACACAAGTAAACTCCTGTGGGCTTAGGATCCCCTTGGACTGGTTTAGGAGGAATTGAATATCTACCTAAAGGACTGTGTAAAGTATACCAATGAAATGTGTTTTTCTGGCTTTGCTCAAGGTAAAAAAGGAAAAGTTATTTTCTGTGGTTTGTTGCATTCTAAAGTAGTGCTTAGTCATAGAGTTGTAATCTTGTGTTGCAGGAAAAGTCTCAAGATGTGAAATCTGTCTGGGTTATGCTTTCAGCTATTGATGGGAATTTTGAATTTCTATATTCAAAATTTTTGATCTCCACGGAGATCATAACAAATCTGCTTCTCCCATAATCTCAGGTAGTGCATTCCTGATCCTAATGACTCAATGTTTAAGAACGTTTTTTTTCTTCATGTCAATTTTGGTTCTTTTACTGTTCAACCTAAACAAGTATACTCTTGATTTGTGTTCATATACCCGCAGGCCTCTTTGCCCCTGCATACCTTTTAGAATTGTAGCCTTTATTTTTACTTTATTTTATATTGGTTCTCCTTGTTCGTTGTATCAAATGTATGACTTCACATTTCTCTGCATTAATTTAATTTGCCACCAATGCCACTGGCCTGTCTATGTTAGCTTGAAATCTATCACTCTCTCCTTATAGCTCACAATAGGAAGTTTTGTCTCATCCACAAATTTTGAAATTGTGCTCTGCACACCCAAGATTAGGTCATTAATATAGATCAAGTACGGCAGTGATTCTAATACTGACCCCTGGGGAAACCCACATGTCTTTCTCTCCCAGTCACACAGTCCTGGCACCTTCCTAATCTGCATGATGTATACCACACTATATGGCACATTTAAGCATTGAATTATTTCCCCTTTTCACTTTCAGATAATTTTAATTTTTGCTTTCGTCTGATTATAAATATTTCCTGCAGGGACGGCATGTAAAAAAAAAATGTGGCGCGGTGGTTAATACTGGGACTGCGGCACTGAGGACCCGGGTTCGAATCCTGGCCCTGGGTCACTGTCCGTGTGGAGTTTACACATTCTCCCCAAGTCTGAGTGGGTTTCACCCCCACACCCCAAAGATGTGCAGGTAAGGTGGACTGGCCATGCTAAATTGCCCCTTAATTGGGGGGAAAAATAATAGGGTAGTCTAAATTTTAAAAAATAAATGAACAAATAAATAAATATTCCCTGTGATATTTTCAGTGCACATGTATTCAGCAATCCCTAATTCAGTTAAACTAACCAGTTGATAACATTAAAATGGCCATTGACCATTTTGTGGAAAAATGAACTATTATTGCTTTCAGTAAATATTACTGAACTAAAGATTACCAAACTAAATGTTTGCTCATTCAGCTATGTACCTTCAGTAATGGTCCCATGGAAACAAATGAAGGAAATATAACAATATTGTTGTAGTGATATACAACCTTTCAACTCTAATATTTCAAAAAAATGGTCTGGAGTCTTTTTCTGCACTAAATGGTCATGATCCTATTTATCAAGGGCATTTTGCATTGTAGGATGATTACACAGTCCATAATTGCACTGTACAATTCCATGATTCCATTTAATGCAATATTAGATGCTTATCCAACAGCATATCAATGATTATATATTTACTGAAACATGACTTTGATTGTAAACTCATTAATGGGTCAGTTACTGTAATAAAATGAGTATTGTTTACGATATAGGATAGCTCTCTTAACAGGTAAACAAATATAGGAGTAAAGATTTCAAGATCTCAACTTTCATGATGAAATGCTACTTTTCCTATTGAAAATGCTTCTGCATTAACGTTGCCTTCACGCTGTCACGCTGTCCAAGCGTGATACCAGGTTGATGTGGCATGAAAGTAGTGAAAAACCCACATCAAACCAACATGTAGTTCTAACTTTTGTGAGAGCCGCAGAGTCCAACATGAGTTTGTGAGTCAAATGAAATGTAAATTTACATTAATATTTACACAGCACCAATGGTTGTCTACGATCTTCTCTCTAGCCGGTACCTAACTGGCCGGGCTCTATTTATACAAGAGAAAAGCTTAACGATTGCTCCGCCCCTTTATCGAGGGAGCTCATATTCCCCAAGATTCATGGGGTAACCAATTGTCGCTACCCAATATGATCTGTGCAGCTTACAACACCAACCCCATTTACACAATAGTGGCCTCCCAATTTTGTATCTATGCATGCCCATCAGAAAATATAATCCTTTTGATCTGTTGATGTAACTGAATTCTGCTATCAATTTGTTGTTATAATGTGCCTGAGAACTTTCTAATGGTACAACAGTCAAGAAAAACAACAGTGCCATTTTCAGGAACTTGAATAGATCTGAGCCAGGCATTCTGGATACAGCAGAGAAATGATAATGTTTCCACTTAATATGCAGAGTAAAACTTCTGTGGTAACATATACAGATCAGAACTAATCTTTTGGGGGGAATTTAAATGACTGCCAATCAACTATCATGATAATTATCTGTAGTCCTTACCATTTTATTTGGTTCTTAATATTCTACCTACACCTGTAAATACATATTGAGCCTCCTTATATTCTTCTGGAATTGTGCTCCAAGTAATCTGGTAAATCATCTGACAATGTTTTGGACATCTCCAAACACTTTGGCACAGAATATCCCTCAATAAATTACAATAAATATACTAATTCCAAAACGATGTGCATTTTTCTCTGAAATCACTTCTAACTCTGCCATTTAACTCTGCTGATAGTTTATTGTCTGACTCTTTTTCCACTGACACACAGATTTCTCAAATGAGTTTTCTTTATATCAATGACTTCACTTATCAGCCTTTAGCTGATAATTGCATTGACCATTCTTCAATTTCCTTCAGATTATATATACGCTCAGTGTTCACATCTTCCAGTTCTGTCACAGTGCATTGGGTGAATCATTAGATTTTGGATGTCTTCATTACTTTCAACAAAATAACAAGAATCATTTATATTCTTTCATGGTATGTGAGTGTGACTGGCAAGGACTGCATTTGTCATTCATTCCTAATTTCCCTTGAGAAGGTGGTGAACTTCTTTCTTGAATGCTTCAGGCCATCTAGTGTAAGTACACTCACAGTACTAAGGAACTTCCAGGTTTTTGATCCAGTGGCAGTGAAGGAACAGGCAATATTAAATTAGGATGGTGTGGCTTGGAAGAGAACTTGCAGATTATAATGTTCCTATCCATTTGCTGCCCTTGCCCTTCTAAAGGACACGGAATTGGAAGGTTTGCCGTCGATAGCGGCTTGGTGTGTTTCTGCAGTGTAGCTGTGGATGGTACGCATGGCTGCCATTGTACAACGGTGGTGGATGGAGTGAATATTTAAGGTGTGGATGGGGTGCCAACCAATTGGGCTGCTCTGTCATGGATGGTGTTGAGCGTCTTGAGTTTTATTGGAGCTTCACTCATCCAGACAAGTGAGGACTATTCCATCAAATTCCTGCCTTGTGCCTTGTCGACAAACTTCGAAGAGTCACGAGGTAAGCCACATAATTCCCAGCCTCTGACCTGCTCTTGTAGCACAGTATTTATATGGCTGGGCAAGTTCAGTTTCTGGACCCACAGGAAATCGATGATGGGGCATTCAGCGATGGTAATGCTATTGAATGTCAATGGAGGGTTAGATTCTTCCTTGTTGGAGATGGTTTTTGCTGGACACTTGCATGGCACAAACATTTTGTGTCACTTACCAGCCTAAGCCTGAATGTTATCCAGATCATGTTGCATAATAGACATGGACTGCTTCAATCATGGGCTGGATTTTCCTCTGCAGTCACTATCCAATATTGGGACAATGACAGAAACAAAGGGAAAATCTGGCAAGAAGGTAATAATAAGGTCCTTGCCCCAAACTCTATTTATTTTCTGTGCCAATGTCAGGACAGCTGGAGTCTGTCTTTCCCCTGCCTGCTCCTTGTAAATACAGACAGGGAAGTTGGGTTTAGCAACATACATTTTCCTCCTTATCGACACAGTCTTAGCCAACCTTGCAGACTGACAGCTGAAGGGTAGAGGTAGTCCTTGGGTTTGCAGTAAGCCCCTTAAATTGCTGGATGGAGGAAGAGGGCCGAGAAGTAACATCCTCTCCCTCTATCTTAAATACCTAGCTTTGTAGATCTTGGTTTAGGGCGAAGAGTTAAAAAAAAAATTCATTTCTCCTTGCAGGGCCTTTCCAATGCTGTGGAAGTGGTTTCTCTGTCGCACTGCCAGAAAACGCCACAATTCGAGCGGTCGGGATTGTTTATGAAATTCATCCCACATATTTAATAACCTTGATCCAGGAGTGTGACTTGCGGTTGAGAGGTCAAAGTGGTGAATGCAGATCCTCTCCCACCATTAGACCGCCAGAAACTCTTCAAAGATTGTGGGCTGGTTTCTCCATTCCTGAGACAAAGGGTTGACTAAGGCAGAATTTGTGGACCTTCATGACAGCAAAACTGGCACTGAACCTGGATCGATTCAGCGCTGTGGAGGGGCTGGCACCGGCAGCACGTAGAACACAATCGATTCCAATGAGAAGTGGTGGGGGATTTGTCAGGTCCATCATTGACACTCGGGAGGCTGACAAGCTGCAGCCGTACATACATCTTACACTCCACACACAAACTCATCCCAGCCAACAAGATGGCACTGGTTGCGCTGGAGCACGCCAATGCAGCTGATGGATTGGCTGGGGCCAGAGGGCACCTAGGAGGGTGGCCTGGGGGACACCTCTCCCACCCGTAGCCCTAGGTTCACAATAGGCTCTTAGCGGAGTGCACAGCTGCATGGCTGCCTTGCAGGCTGCGTGGCAATGGTTTTCTGTGCCCATCCACCCTGACCTAACAGCCCACCTCCCGGCTAACACTGCTACTCACCCCTGTCCTGGCAGAAGTCCCCTGCCAGTGGTACAACTGTCAGCAAACTATGGCGATGTTGGACACTTTCCGTAATCCCCTCTCTTTCCCTCAGCAGCCACAATGCCAGTTTCACGATTTTTAAAAGCAGAAGTGAACCGTGCCATCGGGAACCTGGCCCATCGGAGGCAGAGCATCGCAAAAGCCCTGGAGAATACCAGGTCAGGCCCTCTAATGACATGTAAACGGTGCTTACTGTATGTGCATTCTGGACTGCAGTGATGCCGCTGTCGAGGTGACGGAGAATTGCGATTTGGCGTCAAATCAACACCCACCGCGATTTTGGCTGAATTGCGTTTCACAATTTTGGCGTTAGCCAACGGAGAATCACACGCTGAGTCATGATGCCAGAACTGAATTCCAGACATGCGGTCCGTGTTCCCATTGGGGGTGCTATTTATGGAACAATTTAGGACATGATAATGGGCCAACACTCTACCTACGTGATTCGAGAGCAATTCCCATTCCCTCTGGCATCAGATTTGTTGTGGCTGGAATGGGCACTGGAGAGCTTGACAAGCTGGAGCTGCTTATCAGCACTCCTTTCCCCACACACTCTTAATTTACCAAATGTTGCATGCGGTGGAGCAGTGTCGGGGCACCCTCTTCCCCATGGTAGGCAGGAAGCTACGCTCATCGTCAACAACCGGGCCTGGGCAGAGTGGCAGGGGCAGTGAGTGCTGCGAGTCTCACCAGGCAGACTGGCACGCAGTGCCACAAAAAGAACAATCTCCTTAGGGCAGCTCGGGTGAGTCACCACCTCTATTTCCCTGGTATCACTCCCGTCCCGCACTCCAGTCCCCCAGTGGCGAATCAAAACCCATCTGCCTGCATCTCCCTTACATCCCACCCTGCACCAAACCAAAACACCTGCACTACCCTCTCTGGCCAGGTGCCTTTCGCACCATTTATAGATCTCTGTTATAGATCCATGAGTCTCACCATGTCATTTATGTGTCCCCTTGGAAAAGATGGCCCATTGAAGAAGGGAGCGAGAGGAGATTGGAGGGGGATCTCACCCCCACTGATCAGAAGGCGATGATATTATCCGGGGAGGTACAGGAAAGGGCGATCTCTGAGGTGGTGGTTGGCATGTGACAACCAAGTGAGTTCCTAATGCAAAATAATGTCCCTATAGCAAGTGAGTCACCCCTTTCCCACAGACCATTCCTTCCCAAGATCTCACCATGTGTCTTGTCTTTTGCCTTCCAGGATCACCAAAATCCTTAACCTAATTGTGGTTCACTGTGGCCTCAGCCTGGAGATAAGGATTTTTTTCTTGAGACATTATGAGAATGCAAATGTTGCCTTGGCCAAACCACAGATGAGAGAAAGCTGTTTTATATGGAAAGTGACTAATTGTTCTTGTACAGGTAACAGCGGCCATTTTGGCCTACCGACAAAAAGCATTAAAAAGGCTCTATGTCTCCTCCCAATGCACCTGCATCCTTCTCTGCGTGTTCATTTGTCTGTACATGCACAGAAAATCTAAAGCTGATTTGTGCCCACTATGGATAACAGATGCACAAATTTCAGAATTTGAGGTTAGATAAACAATGATTTATATATTTGGTATTCTGACTGAATTTTTAAATCAGGTGCAGATGTTTGGTGTTCCTAACTTGGGCATATTGAATCATCCAGGGACAGAACATTGAGAAAACTCAGGTGGGGGGGAATCATGTCCCCATGAGGGAGCCAGCCAATTTCCCATCCCATTTTTAATCTTTGTGGTGATGTCCAGGTGGTTCAGTAGCTTGAGAAGCAGGATCATGAAAATCTGCTGTTTGAATTTCAGAGGGTGTTTGAAGTCTCAGCCTCTGTGTACATGCTTGCTTGTTTGAAATGGGTGCACACCGTTGGAAAAGATCAAGCTAAAGGAAATTACTCAGGGGGCTTAGTATTTTGTTCTAAATAAAATAGCCCTTTCTGGTTCCAAAATCTCAATAAAAAAGAGAAATTAAATGGAGAGGTTAAGTATCATGCTGAGTTACCAGCAGAAGAAGCTCCTGGAGAAGGTGGAGGACCTAGAGAATAGGTCCCGCCGGCAGAATCTGAGAATCGTTGGGCTCCTGGAGGGGTCCGAAGGAGCGGTCGCTGGGGCATATATTGCAGATGTGTTTGAGAAGCTGCTGGGGATGGGGCATTCTCCTAGCCCTTGGAGATGGACAGGGCTCACAGAGCGCTCGCAAGGAAGTTGCAAATGGGAGACCCCCCGAGGGCAATGGTGGTGAGATTCCACAGGTACTTGGATAACGAGCACATTCTACAGTGGGCCAAGCAGACACGGAGCTGTAAGTGGGACAATAGTATCCTGCGGGTTTACCCAGACCTGAGTGTGGAGGTGGCCAGGAGAAGAGCAGGCTTCAACCAGATTAGGTCGATCCTTTTTCAGAAAAAGGTGAAGTTTGGACTGTTGTATCCGGCCCGTCTCTGGGTCACGCACGAGGAACAGCACTTTTATTTTGAGTTGCCTGAGGACGCGCTGGACTTCGCGAAAGGAAAGGACTGGTGATCGACTGAGAACTTTTGAACTTTGCTGCAATGTTCTTGTTTTTTTTTGTTTTTCTGTTCTTTTTTTATAAAAAGTTTCTCGTTTTTTGTTTTATGGAAGATATTTATAATACCTTTTGCATTGATTTGGGACCAACGGTAGAGCTGAGTGGTTTTCATTTGCACTGTTGAGGGATGGAGGTATGCTTGTTTAGATCTTGGTGTTTTTCTGTCAGGCAATTGTGTGGGGATTGTTTGATGTTGGAGTATGTTTATATGAGCGGGGGGGGGGGGGGGAGGGTGGGAGGGAACAATAGGTGGGAGACTATCTGGCACCATGGATGGGCGCCACCAAGCTAGCTGGGCGGGCTAGCTCACGGAAGAGCAGTGGAGGGTGCGCATATGTTCGGTTTATTAAAGGGGTTGGGTTACATAGTGTTGTTACTAGGGGGGTAAATGTTCTGCTGATGAAGGAGGGACTTGGGCTTAGGGGCAGAGAGGAGGTTGGGGGCGGAGGCTGCCTGGGGGCGGACCGGTGGAGGTGCGGAGCATGGGCTGAAGGCGGGCCCAAAAAGGGGGATGGCTGATCGGCGAAGGGGGGCGGGGCAACGAGCCCTCCAACTAGGCTGATCACCTGGAATGTTTGAGGGTTAAATGGGCTGGTCAAGAGGGCACGTGTGTTCGCGTCTCTAAGGGGACTGAAGGCAGACGTGGTAATGCTGCAGGAGACGCACCTGAGAGTAACTGACCAGATTAGATTGAGGAAAGGCTGGGTCAGTCAGGTCTTTCACTCGGGACTGGATTCAAAGACTAAAGGTGTGGCGATCCTGATCATTAAGCGGGTGGTGTTTGAGGCGGGTAGAATAGTCTCGGATGTGGGAGGTCGGTACATTATGGTCAGTGGGAAACTGGAGGGGGTGCAGGTGGTATTAGTAAATGTGTATGCGCCAAATTGGGATGATGTGGAGTTTATAAAGAGGATGCTGGGGAAGATACTGGACCTGGACTCGCACAGGTTGGTCATGGGAGGGGACCTCAACACAGTTATTGACCCTGGCTTGGACCGGTCATACTCGAAAACGGGCAGGGTGCCAGCAATGGCAAAGGAACTAAAAGGGTTCATGGAGCAGATGGGGGCGGGGTGGGGGGAGGGGGGGGGGGGGTGGATCCATGGAGATTTGGGCAGCCGAGGGTGAAGGAGTTCCCCTTCTACTCACACGTGCATAAAGTGTACTCCCGGATTGATTGCTTTATTTTGAGCCGAGCCTGGCCTTACCGGCAGGAGTGGTGGACACGGGGTGCTCTGCGGTCACAATCTCAGACCATGCTCTGCACTGGGTTGACCTGCAGGTTAGTAAAGACAGTAACCAGCACCCGCAATGGAGGTTAGATGTGGGGCTTTTGGCTGACGAAGGGGTGTGCGAGCAGCTGAGGAAATGTATTCAGAACTACCTGCAGGTCAACGACACGGGGGAAATTTCAGCAGCGGTGGTCTGGGAAGCACTGAACGCGGAGGTCAGAGGGGAGCAAATCTCCATACGGGCCCATAGGGAGAAGGGCAGAGATGGACCGACTGAAAAAGGAGATACTACTGATCGATAGGAGGTATGCGGAGACCCCAGAGGCAGGGCTTTTAAGGGAACGGCGGAGGCTACAGGCGGAGTTCGGCTGGTTAACCACAGGGAGGGCGGTGGAGCAGCTGAGAATGGCAAGGGGGGTGATCTATGAACATGGAGAGAAGGCCAGCAGAATGCTTGCAGCAGCTAATAAAGAGAGAGGCAGCCAGGGAGATAGGGAAAGTAAATGACGGAGATGGGAACCTGGTTGGAGATTCAGCAGGGGTGACTGAGGCGTTTAGGGATTTTTACAGTAGGCTGTACAGGTCGGAACCTTCTACGGGGCCGGAGGGAATGAGGCACTTCTTGGAGGGGCTGAATTTCCCAAAGGTGGACGGGGAGCTGGCAGAAGAGCTGGGAGCCCCGATCGGGTTGGAAGAGATAGTGGAGGGTCTGAAGGCCATGCAGTCGGGTAAAGCCCTGGGGCTGGATGGGTACCCAATGGAGTTTTATAAAAGGTTGTCTGGGATATTGGGGCCGATGTTGATGAAGATGTTCAATGAGGCAAGGGAAAGAGGGGTGCTGCCCCTGATGATGTCACAGGCCACGATTTTGCTGCTTCTGAAGCGGGACAGGAACCCGGAGCTGTGTGGATCCTACAGGCCGATATCCCTGTTGAATGTGGATGCTAAATTGCTGGCCAAAATTTTGTTCTCTAGGATTGAGTATTGTGTTCCGGACGTTATTGGGGAGGACCAGACGGGGTTTGTTAAGGGTAGATAGTTGGTGGCCAATGTACGAAGGTTGTTAAACATGATCATGATGCCTCCAGAAGGTAGGGAGGTGGAGGTAGTGATCGCAATGGATGCAGAAAAGGCTTTTGATCGGGTAGAATGGGATTATCTGTGGGAGGTACTGGGATGGTTTGGATTTGGGCGGGGCTTTGTTGACTGGGTCTGGTTGCGGTATCAGGCTCCTGTGGCAAGCATATGGACGAATAGGACAACATCGGACTATTGACTGCACCGGGGGACGAGACAGGGATGCCCCCTCTCCCCACTGTTGTTCACGCTAGCTATAGAGCCGTTGGCAATTGCTCTGAGAGCCTCAAGGGGCTGGAAGGGGCTGGTCCAGGGTGGGGGTTGGAGCACAGAGTCTCGCTCTATGCAGACGGCCTGCTTCTGTATGTATCGGACCCAATAGAGAGGATGGAAGAAATCATGAGGATTCTAGGGGAATTTGGCCGGTTTTCGGGGTATAAGCTAAATATGGGGAAAAGTGAGATGTTTGCGGTCCAGGCGAGGGGACAGGAGAGGCGATTGGGGGAGCTGCCGTTTAGATTAGTAGGGGGAAGCTTTAGGTACCTAGGCATTCAAGTGGCGTGGGAATGGGACCTGCTGCATAAATTAAATCTGGCCCGACTAGTAGACCAATGAAGGACAATTTTCGGAGATGGGACTCACTTCCGTTGTCACTGGCTGGGAGGGTGCAGACGGTGAAGATGACGGTCCTCCCGAGATTCCGGTTAGTATTTCAGTGTCTCCCCATCTTTATTCTGTGATCCTTTTTTAAACGGGTCAACAAAGTGATCACTGGCTTCGTTTGGGCGGGCAAGTAAGGAAGTTAGTGCTTGAGCGGAGTTGGGGAGAGGGCGGGCTGGTGCTGCCAAATTTTAGTAACTATTACTGGGTGGCGAATATCGCCATGATGAGGAAGTGGGTGGTGGGGGAGGGGTCGGCATGGGGGCTTATGGAGGGTGCTCATGCAAGGGCACCAGTCTGGGGGCGTTGGTAACTGCGCCTCTGCCATTCCCGCCGGCACGGTACTCCACCAGCCCCGTGGTGGGGGTGGCCCTGAGAGTCTGGGGGCAATGGAGGAGACATGTGGGAGCAGAGGGAGCATTGGTCTGGTCCCCAATCTGTAATAAATACCAGTTTGCCCCGGGAAGTATGGATGGGGTTCCGGATATGGCGGAGAGCAGGGATCGAGAGGATGGGGGATATGTTGATAGAGGGGAGCATTCTGAGTATGAGGGCGCTGGAGGAGAAGTTTGGTTTGGCGAGGGGAAACAAATTCAGGTATCTGCAGGTGCGGGACTTCCTACAAGTGTCAACTTTCCCTTTCCTACCGCTGAGGGGGATTCAGGACAGGTTAGTTTCCAGAGGATGGGTCGGAGAAGGGAGCGTCTGTGACATTTACAAAGAACTTCTGGGGTCAGAGGAGATGCAGACCGAGGTGCCAAAGCGTAAGTGGGAGGAGGAGCTGGGAGGAGAGATCGAAGATGGTCTATGGGCGGACGCATTGAGTAGAGTTAACGCGTCCGCAATATGTGCCGGGCTCAGCCTGATACAATTTAAGGTCGTTCTCCGGGCTTACATGACAGTGGCCCGGATGAGTAGATTCTTTGGGGTGGAAGACAGGTGTGCAAAATGTGCGGGAGGACCAGCGAACCATGTCCACATGTTTTGGGCATGTACAAAGCTGAGGGGACTTTGGCAAGGGTTTGCAGATATCATGTCCATGGTGTTAAAATCAAGGGTGGTGCTGAGTCCAGAGGTGGCGATTTTCGGGGTGTCAGAAGACCCGGGAATCCAGGAGGAGAAAGAGGCAGCCATTCTGGCCTTTGCTTCCCTGGTAGCCCGGAGACGGATACTATTAGCTTGGAGGGACTCAAATCCCCCGAAGTCGGAGACCTGACTATCGGACATGGCTAGCTTTCTCTGTTTGGAGAAAATCAAGTTTGCCTTGAGAGGGTCACTGTTAGGGTTCGCCCGGAGGTGGCAACCATTCGTCGACTTCTTTGCAGAAAATTAATCGTCAGCAGAAGGGGTGGGGGGGATTAGTTTAGCTTAGAGTAGGGGGTTAATAAAGGTGGGACCTGTAAGGAAGGGAGACGGTTTTGCATTATGTTTATAGTTTCATGTACATTGTTTATTTTGTTGTTGCAATACCAAAAATACCTCAATAAAATGATTATTAAAAAAAAAGAAAAAAGTATCGTGCTGAGTTTGAGGGAATGATAGTATTCTGATCTCCATCATTTGCAATGGTGTAATAGGGTGAAGCTGTATTAGTGGTACAACTGTGCATGTACCACAATGGCAGCAGACACAGTCTTAAAAAGGGCTGGGAACTGATGAGACCATCAATTCACAAGACACGTGATTGGAAGTGAACAGTGGTTTTAATTGTCTTACAACAGAGCCTGCCTGCGACGAGATGAACTGGCAGCAGGCTCACGACTGCAGAGCTTTATACGGTTAGTGGGAGGAGCCATGGGCGGAGCCCAGTACAAACTCCTCATCTCCCTCTATGGGCAGAGCCGCGCAACGTCTCGTATACAGAGCCCAGGGCCTCCGTATACGAGATAGTACTGTTAAGTTGAGTAGAGACACGGTGGCTCACCCTTGCAGTGTAGTAGGCTGAGTTTCTGCTCCTCCGTAGTTTCTGAAGTGCTTGATTCAGCCAGGTAGGCCTTGAAACATCGGAGCCAGCGTAGAAAGATTTATTTAGCCTCTGCAGCCTGCGGATCGAGTTCTAGTCGGTCAGGTTTGAGAGCTGATTCCATAGTAGTTTTCTTCAAGTTTCCTAAGACTATTAAATTGATGAGACCAACAATTCACAAGACACGTGATTGGAAGTGAACAGTGGTTTTAATAGTCTTACAACAGAGCCTGCCTGCGACGGGATGAACTGGCAGCAGGCTCACGACTGCAGAGCTTTATACTTCCGGTTAGTGGGAGGAGCCATGGGCGGAGCCAAGGGTGGAGCCCAGTACAAACTCCTCATCTCCCCCTATGGGCAGAGCCGCGCAACGGCACATATACAGAGCCCACAAGGACACAATACATATAATAGAACACGTGTGAATTACTAGGTTTATAATTCACCGCAGGAACTACCTACAACACAGAGAACCATCTTGAAGAAGTTTCAACCCAGGGAAAGTATGAGAAAGGCATCTGCAGAACATAAGTAAGGAACCTTCTCCCTGTAAACCTGGTTCCACCTACTAAACTCACCTGATAAAACAAGGTCTGGCAATTTGACAGTAGAAGCCATTACATCTACAGAAACAGCTCCACATCCTCCAGACCTTCACTCCAGACAATATAACACCTCACCCTCAACATTATCAGGCCTGCACCAAATGCAGGGCGAGATTCTCTGTTTCTGAGACAATGGGCCCGATTCTCCGCTCCCCACGCCGGGTGGGAGAATCGCGGGAGGGCCGGGCGACACATGACACGCCGCCCTGGCAACCCCCGCAATTCTCCCACCCCCCGCACGGAGAATCGCCGCTCGCCGTTTTTCACGGCGACCGGCAATTCTCCAGCCCGGATGGGCCGAGCGGCCTGACGTTCCTGACCTGTTCACGCCGGCGGCAACCACACCTGGTCGCTGCCGTCGTGAACATGGCGCCAAAGCTTTGTTTGTGGCTTGTGGGGGGCGGAGAGGGGAGTGAGCACCACGGCCGTGCTCAGGAGGGGACTGGCCCGTGATCGGTGCCCACCGATCGTCGGGCCGGCGTCTCCAAGGGACGCACTCTTTCCCCTCCGCCGCCCCGCATGATCAAGCTGCCACGTTTTGCGGGGCAGCGCAGGGGAAGACATCAACCGCGCATGCGCGGGTTGGAGCCGGCCAACCTGCGCATGCGCGGCTGACGTCACTTAGGCGCCGCCGACGCGTCATTCTCGGCGCGCCGCCTTGACGCAAGTGTCAAGGCCCGGCGCCCGAGATTTACGGAACTCCACTCCTAGCCCCCTGGGGGGGTGGGGGGGGGTGGGGGGGGGGGGGGGTGAATAGAGTGCGAGGAACGGCCTCTGAGGCCGTCGCGAAACTCGGCCGAGTTCACGATGGCATTCCCGATGCCGCGCGGGAGCGGAGAATTCCGCCCCATGTGTTGACGCCGGCGCAGGATTCGTGGACTTTCATTGATCGCAAAACTGGCACTGAACCTGGATCGGTTCAGACACTGGAGACACATGGAACACAATCAATTACAATGAAAAATGGTGCGGGATTCAGCGAGTCTGTCATTGACACTCAGGAGTCTGACAAGCTGCAGCCACATATGCACTTTACAATCCGCACTCATCCCAGCCAACAAGATGGCACGGGTTATGCTGGAGCTCGTCCGTACAGCCGATGGGTTGGCTGGGGCCAGAAGAAACCTAGGGGGGTGGCCTGGGGGACACCCATATGACCCGCGACCCTAAGTTTACAGTCGGCGGTCAGTGGTGTGCGCAGCTGCATGGTTGCCTTTCAGGCTGCGACAATGGTGTCCCATGCCCGTTCACTCCGACACCACAGCCCATCTCCTCGGCACCCCAAACCCCCCCCCCCCCCCCCCCCCCCCACCGGCCCCCGCTACTCCCCCGGCCCTGACAGAAGCTCAGCCGACCAGCAGCGGCGTGCAGAGGTCTGGTGATGCCCGGGGCAAATCTTGATTATATGCCCCAAAGACTCAAGTATAAGGCCTAATATACTGAGAAATATTATGAGAAAGGAAAACATTTTGAATATATAAACACAGATGAAACATGAAATAAACGCTTTATTCGATTTTAATATAAATCAATCAAATTTATTAAGTTATTTTCCCCAAATGATACCTCCTGTCACAAAACACCTGAACTACTTCACTTTTTACATCAGCTGTGAGAAATTCTTTTCAATGCTTATTAAAGCCAGGTTGGTCAGTCGCTCCTGTGACATAGAAGACCTCAGATATGTTTTTATTAATTTCAGTTTTGAAAATGACCTTTCACAGCTTGCGACTGAAAATGTGATTGTAAGCAGTAATCTGTATGAAACACACAGCGTCGGAAAGACATCCCTCCCATACTGCAGTAAAGACTCCAGAGCATCTTTAGGATCAGGGGGAACTCTATTCCCTCCAGCTCGAAGGAGCATCACAAAATCAATAATTTCGTCATATAACTGAATTACAACCACATCATTGTCATAATAATTTGCAAAGTCTGAACATTCCTTTTTTAATTTCTTTCTTTCTTGTTCATCTTCAATCATTCCTGAATTCAAGTTCAGAAGAAAAGAAAATCGGTCACTGAGTCTTTGAAGACGGACACTGCGGTCTTCAATTTCAGTTTTTAATCTGTTCACAATCTCTACCATTACTCTATTAATTTCTTCTTGTGCCGTCAGTCCACTATCTCTTGCTGACTCTCCAGGCATTATTCTTCTTCTCCTTGTTCGTGCAATTGGTATTCCCCAATTTTGACAATATTCATTGGCTAAATCTATTGCATTGTGGATAATTTCGTCATTCTTCAAATTCAAGATATGAATAAGTCCTCTCAGATCACAAGAAGCTTCATGGAACCCCATTTTCGGATCCTGCAAACGTTTTGAGACTTTCTCCACTGATGATAAAACTGAGTACCAAAAATTTAATAAAGCTGCCTGAGGTTAAATTGCGCTGTAAGTTAGTCAATTTCCCCTTAGCGCTGGGATTCTAGGGATATTGTTCTCTTCTTCAGTCATTTTGCTTTGCAGCAATGGGTGAGATGTTATGTCTCAAAAGTTGTGCCTCCCTCCTCTGCAACCCCCATGGAGAAGGATAAGAGCAGCAACGTCATGGAAATACTGTTATGACCCTTGTGGAAACAACCACAAACAACCCAACTAAGACCAATATACAAGACTTCACTTTTATATTAGCAATCACACCAAAATCAACGTAAATTAAACATGAATTAACAGGAAAATTGCAATAATATGGCCGATAAATTACACATAGCAGATACAAAGACATATCTCACACATTTCGGTCAGCTCATTCAGCACATATCGCTTTCATTTCAGCCACAATATCCTTCAAAACGTTGAACTTCTTCAAATCAAATTCCATCTTAATTTCTCTAAAGCTTTAGCACCAAGTCTCATCAAACACCGGCATTACTTCACCCAATTTCCACAAATATAATTTTCACAGTCAACACATTTCCAGATCCCTTCTTCTGCACAAAACCCTGGTCATGTGGGGCCTGTTTTTGCACTATGCCAGTGCATAAAGGGTCCCAAAATCCAGATATAAAAGCTCTGTTCAAGATCCGAGCTCCAGCAGCTTGCAGTCAAGTCTCTGAGAATCTCCCATTTATAGGACCCTGGGCTTTAAGTATAAAGGGTAAGAGGGCAAAAGTTAAGAGGCCATGATGAATCTTTATAAAATACTGGTTCTGTCCCAAATGGGTGCCCCTGGCCCAAATGTCAAATTCTGGGCACGACAGTTTAGTAAGTTGACAGCTACAGAGAGGGTGCAGAGAAGAGTTTTAAAATAGATCAAAAGATAAAGATACAGAATAAATAAAGAATAAATTTGGGGCCTCACGGTAGCATGGTGGTTAGCATCAATGCTTCACAGCTCCAGGGTCCCAGGTTCGATTCCCGGCTGGGTCACTGTCTGTGTGGAGTCTGCACGTCCTCCCCGTGTGTGCGTGGGTTTCCTCCGGGTGCTCCGGTTTCCTCCCACAGTCCAAAGATGTGCAGGTTAGGTGGATTGGCCATGCTAAATTGCCCGTAGTGTAAGGTTAATGGGGGGATTGTTGGGTTACGGGTATACGGGTTACGTGGGTTTAAGTAGGGTGATCATTGCTCAGCACAACATCGAGGGCCGAAGGGCCTGTTCTGTGCTGTACTGTTCTATGTTCTATGTTCTAAAACTCACCCATGGTGGCATTGCCGTCGATTCTGGAGAATTCGCGCCCTTTCTGTTCCCTCTCCAGCCGCCGAGTGCAAAGCCGCCTCTTCACCAACGGCGACTGTGGTGCGCAGGCGCGCTCCACCCGACCGCGGTGCGCAGGCGCGCTCCACCCGACCGCGGTGCGCAGGCACGCTCCACCCGACCGCGGTGCGCAGGCGCGCTCCACCCGACCGCGGTGCGCAGGCGCGCTCCACCCGACCGCGGTGCGCAGGCGCGCTCCACCCGACCGCGGTGCGCAGGCGCGCTCCACCCGACCGCGGTGCGCAGGCGCGCTGCGGCCGACCGCAGTGCGCAGGCTCGATCCGGCCGACCACGGTGTGCAGGCGCGCTCCGGCCGACCGCGGTGCGCAGGCTCGATCCGGCCGACCACGGTGTGCAGGCGCGCTCCGGCCGACCGCGGTGCGCAGGATTTGGGGGGGGGGGGGGGGGGGGGGGGGGGCCTCAGATAATGTCCTGAGGCCATCCATACGGCATGCGCGTACTCCTGGAGTACGCCGTTATGGAGGGGGCAGAGCATCGTAAAAGCAGTCCATCCCCGATTTCAGCGCCAACATTAATTCTATGGCCGATGGCCGAACACAATTTTAGCACCAGAGACCAGGAAATGCCGCCCAGAGTATTGCCTCTCGGTCTGGCAACTGATGGAAATTGGTAGATGTTCAAGAAAATCTAAACCACACAATTACTAGCTCTTCTGATACTTTGAACATGCTTCCTTTTTTCTGCTTACCTTAATCAGTCCTTAAAGACATAATTATGTGTAACTTTCATTATCCTCTGATGCTGCCATTAAAGTCACCTGCATTGGAAAAACTAATTTATTGGTTGAGCGTCCAGCTCAAAACACCCTGCTGCAACAAAATGCAACCACACAACTCTCTTCTTCTGTGATTAGGGGAGCATTTTAGCCAGCCTTTTTTTTTCTTTTTAAAAAAAAATTGTTTTTATTAAAGCTTTTTTCAACCAGAATTTTTACATAACAGAAAAATAAACGAAAAATATTTAACAAAACTAGGTGGCTGTCATCATTATACAAAACTCAAATATACATTAAATAGACAATTCACCTACCTGAAGCCCCCCTCCCCCCCCCCCCCCCTTCCCCCCTCATGCATCAATTTATTGCAGTAAGATTTTCTAAAAGATGGACCTCCGAATCAAACCACATCGCTTGCAGCTGGATCTGCAATCAAGCGACGCCAAAAAGGACTTTAATCACTGGCTAGCTTGCTTGGAGGTCTATATCAACTCAGCGACCACCCCTCCAACGGAGACTCAGAAGATACAGATTCTGTACTCAAGGTTGAGCTCCAACATGTTTCCGCTGATCCAGGACGCCCCGACCTACGCCGAAGCCATGGCGCTCCTCAAAGAAAACTATGCACAGAAAACGAACACACTCTTCGCCAGGCATATACTCACCACTCGCTCACAACTCCCTGGTGAGTCCATAGAAGACTTCTGGCGGGCCCTAATCCTACTCGTCCTGAATTGTGACTGTCAGGCCGTTAC
Organism: Scyliorhinus canicula; assembly: GCF_902713615.1. Taxonomy (NCBI): domain Eukaryota; kingdom Metazoa; phylum Chordata; class Chondrichthyes; order Carcharhiniformes; family Scyliorhinidae; genus Scyliorhinus; species Scyliorhinus canicula. The sequence continues at coordinate 109,582,664 of NC_052158.1, forward strand.
AGCCACTGAACATTCCAACCTTCTTATGCGCGATGCATTTGTAATGGGTATTGGGTCGGACGTCATACGCCAAAGACAGCTGGAAGGGACCACGGTCGACCTAGCTGAGACTAAAAAGCTAGCTAGCACCCTCCATGATGGTCGCCTCATGTAATGCTCAGGCTTACCCCTCCGGCCGCGCGGCCCACCCCCCCTCGCCGACCCCACAGATGGCTGCCCCAGCGGGGCTTTACCCAGCCAGTATGCCTGCACCACACGCTAACCCGCGCACCCCGGAGGTCCCCGATGTTACTTCTGCGGCCAGCAGAAGCACCCCTGCCAATGCTGCCCGGCCCGCACTGCCATTTGCAAGGCTTGCGGCAAAAAGGGGCACTTTACCACGGTGTGCCAGGCCCACGCAGTTGCCGCTATCGCCCTCCTCCCCCCGATCTACACACAATGGGCGCCGCCATCTTCGTCCCGGACCACGCGCGGCCAGTGACGCTGCCATCTTCACCTCCCCGGACCACGCACAGCCAGTGGGCACCGCCATCTTCACCTCCCGGGGCCACGCGCGGCCAGTGCGCGCCGTCATCTCCCCCCCTCAGTCAACGTGCGGCCCGTGGGCGTCGCCATCTTGTCCAGCCCCTGCAACGTGCGGCCCAACGGCGCCACCATTCTGTCCCCTGCAGGATCTTCAGGCATCGCCATCTTGTCTTCTCCACGGGGCATGGACGCCGACAGCATTCCACGACCTGGGCCCCCCCCCCCCCCCCCCCCCCATCTTCTGACGTCAGCGACGACCAACCGCAGTGACGATTGCCTCAGTGACGATCGACCAGTCACGTCCGCACAACCTGGCCACCGCTTCGACCAGTGTGAGAAACAATGGCCACGTGACCTCTTGCCTGCTGGACTCCGGGAGCACCGAAAGTTTTGTCCACCCGGATACAGTAAGGCGATGCTCCCTCGCGGTCCACCCCGCCAATCAAAGAATCTCCCTGGCCTTCGGATTGCATTCCGTTGCTATGAATAACACACCCCATGAACGTCTTTTTGCCTTCCCCGGATGTCCACATCCGGGGTGTCACTCCCGACTTCGCTCGCAGCTCCAGGACCGGTCCTGCTCCGTAAGCACGTCCGAGTCCACAAGGCGGACCCATTGGTGGTTAGGGTCCATGCCAACCCCCAGTATGCCTATGTGGCCTACCTTGATGGCCGCCAAGATACTGTCTCCCTCAGGGACCTGGTACCAGCAAGTTCCACCCATACACACTTCTCCAGCCCGGCGCCACCCTCCCCTCCCCTGGCGCTCCCAACATTAACCCCACCAGGACCATCCCTCCTTCCCCTGCCCACGCCAGAGGATGAAGATGATTTCGGCACAGTCCCGGAGTCATCCAACATCAGGCCAACATCGACATCACCGCCACCGCTACGTCGCTCCCAGCGGAACATCAAGGGACCAGACCGGTTGAATCTCTAACTGGCACCGGACTTTCAAAGGACATTTATTTTCCCTGAGAAAACACTGTACATAAATTCACTACTGTATATAGTTCTCCACCACCCCCGCCGGACTCATTTTTAACAGGGGGTGAATGTGGTAAACTACTGATACACCTGTATTAGGTGATGTAAGGTAGGACCTGTACTACAGGTTTCGCCAGTTGCTGTGGGAGGCCACACATCTTACTGCAATAAAGCCACAGTTGTATCATACAATTGGGCAGCACGGTAGCCTTGTGGATAGCACAATCGCTTCACAGCTCCAGGGTCCCAGGTTCGATTCCGGCTTGGGTCACTGTCTGTGCGGAGTCTGCACATCCTCCCCGTGTGTGCGTGGGTTTCCTCCGGGTGCTCCGTTTTCCTCCCACAGTCCAAAGATGTGCGGGTTAGGTGGATTGGCCATGATAAATTGCCCTTAGTGTCCAAAATTGCCCTTAGTGTTGGGTGGGGTTACTGGGTAATGGGGATAGGGTGGAGGTGTTGACCTTGGATAGGGGGTAGGGTGCTCTTTCCAAGAGCCGGTGCAGACTCGATGGGCTGAATGGCCTCCTTCTGCACTGTAAATTCTATGTAATTGATCGTGCATCAAGCCCCACAAACCCTCATCTAGCACCTCGCCTAGTTCCTTCTCCCACTTGCCCTTCAACTCCTTCACTGAGGCTTCCTCTGCTTCCTGCAGCTCCTGATATATGTCCAACACCTTCCCCTCTCCTACCCAGATGCCAGACACTACCCTGTCCTGTATCCTTTGAGGAAGTAGCAACGGAAATGTCCCAACCTGTTTTTTGAGAAAGTCCCGGACCTGGAGGTATCTGAAAGCATTTCCTGGGGCCATGCCAAACTTCTCCTCCAGCGCCTTCAAGCTAGGGAAAGTCCCTTCTAAAAGGCATCCTTCTAATGCCTGTCCTATACCAGCCTTGAAACCCCCCGTCTCATAGGACAATCCTACCACCCCATAGATCAGTCTGGTGAACCTGTGTTGCACTCCCTGGCAAGTATGTCCTCCCTTCCGTAAGAAGCCCCAAACTGTATATAATACAAACAGACAAACAACGAGAAGGAGTACGCCATTTAGCCCCTTGAGCCTGCTCCACCACATTATAAGATCATGGTTGTTCTGATTACAACCTCAAATCTGTATCTCACCTCCCTTGATAACTTATCACTGCCTTGTCTACCGAGAATCTAGGTATCGCTGCCTTAAATATGTTCATTCAAAGACTCTGCTTCCACTAACTTTTCAGAAAAGGAGTTCCAAAAATTCAAAACCCTCTGAGAGAAAAGAATGCCGTGGAACCTCTTTTCATGCTCCATGCAACTCAATTTCCCACTTAATTTTGTGTCATCAGCAAACTTGGATACATTACTTTTGATCCCAAATCCAAATCATTGGTATAGATTGTAAATAGCTGGCATCCAAGCACTGATCCGTGCCATACCACACTAGTCACAGTCTACCAACTTGAGAATGACCTGTTTATTCCTACTCTCTGTTTTCTGTCTGTTAACCAATTCTCAATCCATGCCAATATTTGACCCCAAATCCCATGATTCTAATTTTGCTTACTTGGCTCCTGTTGTCGGGACAACATCGAGGCGGCATGGTAGCACAGTGGTTTAGCACTGCTGCCTCACACCGCCAGGGGCCCAGGTTTGATTGGATCGGTGCAGACCTGATGGGCCGAATGGCCTCCTTCTGCACTGTAGGGATTTTATGAAAGCCTTCTGAAAAGCCAAATACACCACATCTACTGGTTTCCCATTATCTATTCTGCCTGTTACATCCTTAAAAAGCTCCAACAGGTTTGTCAAATATGATTTCCCTGTCAACTCTGAAATTTCCTTAATACCCATTAAAGATTCTCCTGTCTGTCTTGTTACGCTCTGTCTTGTTATGCTCTTGGCGTAGCATAAGCGGCTTCCTTGATGTTCACTCTGACAAAGGAAGGTTCAGACGTGACATATCAACTCTCATACCTTTTAATGCTGTTTCCCAATCTATCACAGCTAATTTGCCTCTCATATCTTTGTAATTTCCTTTGTTTTTGATTTAAGATTTGGATTGAACTACATAATTTTCAAACGCGATGTGAATTTCTTTCATTTTAAAAAATAAATTTAGATTACCCAATTCATTTTTTCCAATTAAGGGGCAATTTAGCGTCTTCAATCCACCTACCACGTGCATCTTTGGTTTGTGGGGCCTAAACCCACGCAAACATGGGGAGAATGTGCAAACTCTACGCTGACAGTGATCCAGAGCCGGGATCGAACCTGGGACCGCGGCGCCATGAGACTGCAGTGCTACCACTGCGCCACCATGCTGCCTTGTAAATTTCTTTCATAATAATCTCATGCCTCCTTAGAGGTTCCTTTGAGATTCTCCCTCAATAATATACCGATCCCATCCTTTATTAACGGCGCTACACCTGCTCCTTTTTCTTTTTGCCTATCAATCCTAAATGTTGAACTCCCTTGGTCACCCTGCAGCCATGTTTCCATAATGGCAGTTAGATCATGGGGCCATAACGTCTGGGCTCCCCAGTGTTGGATTTGGGTTTTACTTTAAAGATGAGCTGGGGAATCCCTCCCGGGAGTTCCTCGGTGAGCATTTGTGTGGGAATAACCCAGACATGCAAATATTCCTCTGGGCATTTGTACTGCACAGTGGATCATCCGAAAAAGCAATTTAAATTGCTAACTTTGGATGGTTCCGCCAGGGTTACACTAATATCTATTGAGAAAAAAATAAAAGAAATAAAACCTCTTCTGACTTCTGCGTAACTATCCCTCTGTGGGAAATCACTGTACGCTGGATTCCTGGCAGCCATCCCTCCAAATGGATCTGGAACCAGTGCTGGGAGGCGTTTAGAATAGAATAGAACAGTACAGCACAGAACAGGCCCTTCGGCCCTCGATGTTGTGCCGAGCAATGATCACCCTACTCAAACCCACGTATCCACCCTATACCCGTAACCCAACAACCCCCCCTTAACCTTACTTTTTAGAATACTACGGGCAATTTAGCATCGCCAATCCACCTAACCCGCACATCTTTGGACTGTGGGAGGAAACCGGAGCACCCGGAGGAAACCCACGCACACACGGGGAGGACGTGCAGACTCCGCACAGACAGTGACCCAGCCGGGAACCGAACCTGGGACCCTGGAGCTGTGAAGCATTTATGCTAACCACCATGCTACCGTGCTGCCCTAACATGGATCTACATGGATTTACATGGATCTCATCACTGATTGCGGGGATTAAGTTGTCCTGGGCCAAGGAAATCAGTGGCAGGCCACCACAAGCGTGGCATGATTCATGTCATGGTACGATTCTGGCCATAGACATGTAAAATGGAGATTCTATCCCTATTTTTAAAATGGAGGACGGTCCCTGCAGTCCTCCTCGGTTGTTCTCAGCTTCTGGGTCCTCCTCTCTCCCACTCTTTTAGGTGCTGCTGTCTCTGGCTCCTCCTCTCTTCCTCTCTCCAGTGTTTGTTTTTCAAATTTTCATTATTGCACATCATGAAGAATCCAACCACACTCGTCATTTTCCCTTGTGCAACATGAATAATTAGATCAAGTAATAGCTTAACATAACTAAGCCTGGCCCACTCCTATACAGGCAAACAAGAAAGAAATGCAAGGAATGTATGGTCTACTGCTGAGCATGTTGATACACAAATGTGTTGTGCCATTAAATCAACGTTTTGCTAACGTTGCTTTCTCTCCTGAAACAATTTTGAAGTGCTACGATTTTATACTCATTGATCAGGAGCTTTGTGCTAGATTATTTTTTCCTCCATGTTCCTATTCCTACTGCTGCACTGGATGACAGTCATTAACTCAAAACAAAACAGGATTTGGCCTGTGATCTTGCTCTGTACAACAGAACCATCACATGTCGAGTATAGAAGGAGGCAAAGGCACAAATGAAGTAAAACCTATGAGACTCCTGGCAAACTAAAAACTTTCACTTTGAAGAACTATAGAACAGATATTGCCCGCTGCAACTTTGACCTAATTCACCAGGTTGAAAACCCACAGGATTGGGCGTAGTGTCAATTTTACACAATGCTCATTGCTCACCAGTGACATCAACAAGGGAAGGTTCAGTTGAAATTTGGATGTTTGGATTTTGAAAAGGTTGAGGAGTTAACCCAGCTATGATATTCACATTTGGAAAACTATTGTTCATGGGGAGAAGGACAATTAATTTAGCATTTGCAAAGACGATTGATCTTGTAATCAGCAGAGCAGTGTGTATCAGCTGTGAAGCTATTGAAATGGAATGTTCCTTTTTGTTACACATTTACCCGAGTCCAGGAAAATTGAGTTGAGAGCCTACAAAAAACACTTACTAAACAGAGTAGTACTTAAAGGAGTATATTGCATTAGAACGGTTGTTCAGGAAGCCTAGTATTCTGATTCAAAATCTGTGCCATCTTGATAAAACATGTACTTCACATGAATAAACCATTACAAGATCAATGTCAGGCTTTGTAAGAAAGTATGTATAATTTTCAGCCTACTGATTTAAAAAAAATTGTTGCTTTCATTTTTTACTGAGCAGACAGTACATGTAAGGACGTGTGTACTTATTATACTTACCACACAAATTCCACCACAACCTACTCACATGGTTCACTGCCCAGAAATGTGTTTATCCAAACTCTGGCTTGTTACTGTAAAACAGAATTCTTTAATGAGCCTCAACTTTCAAATCTGCAGATATTGGGATATCAGGGTAAACATTACAATGGGAATGATGCACTGAGAATTTATTTACAGAAATATAATCATATGTTAATATCATAGCACAAGGAGACAGCATTACTGCAGGAAGAAACATGCCCTGATACAGTATTTCTAGTTACATCCCTTTAATTGAGACAATTTCAGGGAGTGAGTAGGAGTGACCTTATTAGGAATTTGTTATTGCAAGGAATTCGTTTCTGAAAACAGCTGTTTTTGTTGATGAAATGCATCCCTGGGGCCCAGGAGTATTTAGTACAGTTCCAAATGATTTTATTTCCTGAGTAAACAAAAAATGCACCAAACAGGGTGTAGAGGGAGCTGACTAATGTTATCCGAGAGGTGGAACGTTTCACAGAGCAATACTGTACAAAATTGTCAACCATAGAATTCTGGCATGTTCTGGAAACAGGTATCCTTGAAGCAGATTTCCCCAGGAACAAGTTAATGGACTAGTGAGAAACTGCACTTTGAGTTTTGTTTCCAAGGTTCTGTTGCAAAATCAACTAGATCAGGAACAATTGCTGAAGCCAGCTAGGTTTGCTAATACTATGCGATTCATTTATAATAAAATAATTGGTAAAGTGCTGTTTTGTCTGCAATTAACAGCTGTCCATTGTAAATCAAGGAACAATGTTGGAAAAGTGCAGTCAGTGGGGGGAGGGGGATTTTAGAACGGGACAGATCAAGCATGGAGATGGGGAAACTGAGAGGCAGGAGGAGTCCTTGCCATATGTTGAGCAAATTAATGACCATGTAATTGATATGGCTGGACAGATTAATCCTGTCTGCAGAAATCAACAAAAGACACATTACTTTTAATACAATGGGTTAGAACACGCGTGGCGTCTCTGTTTTATCTAATTGGCTGGTAAAATGAACGCAGTACCATTTAAGAATTATGGTGTCCCATAATGCACTTTTGGCTCTGGTGTAATGTCAAGATTGTCGATGTTCGGTTCTATGAAGCTACCCTGTAAGTTATTATCAGCAATAATGAGGCAGCCTTGTTGCATGGCTTATATCATTGCTCTGGCAGTGGTATAAATGCCACCAATGTAAATCATGCTAATCTTTAAGGTTTAGAATTAAACAAAGTCTCCGCAACTTGTCCATTTTCTTACCCACGAAAGAGAGCTAAATGTCATTAGTGTCAGTGAAAATCTCAATGGTAGTTGGAGGCAGGAAAGGAAAACTCCGGGCGGGATTATTTCATCCCGTGGCAGAGTGTCCACGTCGTTGTAAATGCCGTCGCATTTTACGACGGCGTGAACGGGCCGCTCCCAGGACTAATTCTGGCCCCTACAGGGGGCCAGCACTGCGCTGGAGCGGTTCACGTCGCTCCCGCCACCGATCCCGGCGCAAGTGCAGGATCCGCACACGTACAGTGGCTTCCTTCAATGCGCCAACGCAACATGGCACAGGACTACAAGGGCCGGCGCATAGGTAATGAGTCCCTCAGCCAGAGAGGCCGGCCCGCCGATCGGTGAGCCGGGATTGTCGGCTGCCTCATTATTGCTGATAATAACTTACAGGGTAGCTTCATAGAACCGAACATCGACAATCTTGACATTACACCAGAGCCAAAAGTGCATTATGGGACACCATAATTCTTAAATGGTACTGCGTTCATTTTACCAGCCAATTAGATAAAACAATCGCAGGCCAGGCCACATCGGAGGCCCCCCTGGAGTTGGAGCCCCCCCCCCCCCCCCTCCCCCCACACACACAGGCCGCCATCCAACCCTTCCACGCCGAGTTCCCGCCAGCTGAGAGCAGGTGTGGACGGTGCCGGTGGGACACAGCGTTTCCACTTCGGCTGCTCGGCCCATCCCGGCCCAAGAATCGGCGGGCTGGCCACATAGAGTGGAGAATCGCGTGCCAGCGTCGGGGCGGCGTGGCCCGGTCACGGGGATTCTCCGGCCCGGCACAGGGCTGAGGGAATCCCGCCCTCCATGTCTAAATCTAATGCCATTGAACTCTGCAATTCTCTTTCCAGCAACCAGCAGTGTTCAAGCTTCATACATTGACTACTGCTAAAATACATTCAAGTAGTATATCAATGCATAGGCAGAATAAAATATAATTTCAGTGTGAAATTAAACTCCTTGGTCTGAGTTTGTTTCATTGTTTAATTCTGGGCATAGGGTGCTGGAATCTCATCTGCTGTGGGAGAAATGAGATCTAAGCTATTTTAACCCACTGCCTGACTTTTTGCATGGGAACATAGATGGGATTGGTTTTCGGGCAGTGTCACTGACGTTTTGTGTTCATAAAGGAGGGTTTTCCGGATGGAGATGCTCGTGGAGGCTGGAAGAGTACTTCTGCTTCTCCTGTATCCACCAGAGGAAAACATGCACATTTTTCAACTGCTTCTAGGGTTGATCCCTTACATCCTGCTTCAAGCTGCTGAGCTGAGTGGCTTCCTTGGTCATACCTGATTTAAAATTGGGTCCCGATGATGTGACTGGGATCTGAAATGCATAAATAAAGAGCAACCCCTCTGCTTTTGTTCATGACTTTACCACTCACTTCAGACTGAGTGAAAAGAGGACCCGGAGGCAATAATCACCAAAGAGAAGAGAGGGCTAAAAGAGGGCCTCAAGGCAGGAACCACCATCTCGAAGAGCGTAATTGGACTGTGACGTACCACCTGTCCCTCTTGGAAACATGTATGCAGGGCAGCGCCATTGGCCACAGTCCATCATGCAGTGGTCTGCACGTAACATCCCACAGGCCTTTTGGGAAAAGGAGATGGTGGATTCTGGGCAATTGGTTCCCTGAGCAGACTGTCAAAGTCATTTAGCAGAATGGCTCATAGCCAGAACTATCTAAACAAGCACCAAGACGTAGCTTGGCTGGCGGTGAGAAAGGCCCTCAGCGTAAGGTCCTTTCTATAATCTGAGTGTCTCACTCCATCCGCACACTGCCCTCGAGGTGAGTGTGGATGGAAGAGACTTGTCACCTCTTTGTGGAATATGCCTTTGCAAAGATGGTCTGAAAAGAGGTGCAGTGGTTTTGTAAACGTTCATTGCGAGCAGTTCTGTGATGCAGGACTCTGTGCGCTACGGGCTGTTCGCAGAACGCACACTGAGATAAACATCAGCTGTTGTTGGAGGATCAGCAACTCGGTGAAAGACGCTCCATTGTCTGGCTGAAAGTGTTGGTCTTCCAGGTCAAAGAATTGTCCTCGACTGAGTGTTGCAGACTGGCACATAAAGCCCTAGACTATGCACCAAGTGATGCACTAAAGCTTGGGGCGCTGCTGCAGAGATGCAATGGGAAAAGATCACTGTCATAGAATCATAGAATTTACGGTGCAGAAGGAGGCCATTTAAGCCATTGAGTCAGCACCGGCCCTCGGAAAGAGCACCCTACTTAAGCCCATGTTTCCACCCTATCCCCGTAAACCCAATAACCTGACCTTACCTTTTTGGACATTAAGGAGCAATTGAACATGGCCAATCCACCTAACCTGTACATCTTTGGACTGTGGGAGGAAACTGAAGCACCTGGAGGAAACTCACACAGACATGGGGAGAAAGTGAAAACTCTACAGTCACCCGAGGCCAGAATTTAACCCGGGTCCCTGGAGCTGTGAGGTAGCAGTGCTAACCATTGTGCCACCATGCCGCCAAAAGATCACCTTTCAGCCACAGTGCACCCAGGGGCTCGAATTATATAGAACCCCTTGGGCTGTATGACTCATATTGGATGTATACAGTAAATATTACATGTATCAAAATTGTTTTGGAGTACCTCAGAGTGCAGCATGTTCTATATGGACCATTTTGAAATATTTTCGATGTTCTTTTGATTGTGTTGAAGCACCTCAGGGGCAGCATGATCTACATTGAAAATTTTAATATCACTGTACTTTCTATGACAGCCATTTTGTAATATTTTTGTCATGTTCTTTCTGATATTTTGTGCTGGATTCTCCGGTTGCCAACGGCGAAATTGCTTTCGGCGAACGGTCGGGGAATCAAAGTTCCCGACCAAATCACGGGTGCCACCGCCTGCGCGATGCTCCGCCCCCTCTAGGAGTACACGGCGTCACATACCGACGACCTCAGGACATTGCCTGAGGCCCCCCCCCCCCCCCCCGATGTCCGCCCCCTATCAGCCGAGTTCCCAACTGCGTGGGACACATGTGGTCTCATCCGTCGGGAACTCGACATCGCAGCTGTGGACTCAGTCCAGTACCGCCACAGTTGGGGGATGGCCGATCCGTAAGCAGGGGGGGAATTATTTGGGGCTGGGGGCACTGTGGGGAGGTGGGCCGGAGTGTGCGAGCCGGGTCCGATAGCGGCCACCGCCATTTAGCATGACGCGGCCACTGCATGCCACCACAATGCGCATGCATGGCCACGGACCTGGAAATTCTCTGGGGCGAATTGGTAGCTAGAGCTGGTGTTTCTCCGCTGCCATCCTGCTAGCCCCCAGCAAAACAGGGAATGGGTGGCCTTTTTGCGTCAGTTGTTCTGGCATAAATCATCATTGTTCCCATGCCTGCGTGGGGGCATAGCCCCAGAATCGGAGAATCCAGCACTTTGTGAATAAAGTATATTTTTGGGGGAAAAATCGAGAAGGGGTTCCAGAGCAATAACTATCAACTAGAAGAGCAGGTGAAAAAGGAACCAGGAGGCAGTAACCAAGAAGAGTTATCCAATCCAATCTAATCCAATTCAGTCCAATCCAATCCAGCCTAGTCCAGTCCAGTCCAATCCAGTCCAATCTAATCCAATCCAATCCAATCCAGCCTAGTCCAGTCCAGTCCAATCTAATCCAATCCAATCCAGTCCAATCCAATCCAGTCCAGTTCAGTCCAATCCAATCTAATCCAGCCTAGTCCAGTCCAATCCAAGGCAGCCTAATCTAATCCAATCCTAATCTAATCCAGCCTCGTCCAGTCCAGTCCAGTCCAGTCCAATTCAATCCAGTCCAGTTCAGTCCAGTTCAGTCCAATCCAGTCCAGTCCAGTCCAGACCAATCCAATCTAATCCAATCTAAACCAATCCAGTCGAATGTGTGGCTTCAGAGAAAAGCGGCTGCATTCTGAGAGAATCAAAGTGTGACATCATAGGAAAACAGATAAGTGATTGGTTGGTGAATATTTTCTAGTTTATAAACAAAACTTGTGGAATTTATTAGTAATTTTGGGGCTTGGGGCAACACGGTGGCACAGTGGTTAGCATTTTTGCCTACGGCGCTGAGGACCCGGGTTCGAATCCCGGCCCTGGGTCACTGTCCGTGTGGAGTTTGCACATTCTCACCGTGTCTGCGTGGGTTTCACCCCCACAACCCAAAAGATGTGCAGGGTGGGTGGATTGGCCACGCTAAATTGCCCCTTAATTGGAAAAAATAATTAGGTACTCTAAATTTTTTTTTAAAAGTAATTGTAAGGCTTTATTAGATATAGTAAGATTTATTGGAGAAATAAATGTTACTGGGGGAGTAGAAGTGTTTATTAATTAGAAATCAATGAGGAATAAATTAATTAACACATAATAAAGATGAAAAGGGCAGGTGATGTGTTGTAAGTGCAGAATATGGACAAGCCTGGATGCCCAGGTGATCCAGGCAAGTACGTCTGCAGTGTCTGCGACTTGAGGAGAGCTTCAGCTCAGATTCGTTGAGCTGGAGGCTGAGCTGTAGACAGTGCACTGTATCAGGGAGGGGCACGGTACCTAGGCACTTTGCACCAGGAGGCAGTCACACCCCATTGGAGAAAGTCTTCTTCTCATTTGGTCAATCGTCAGGGAGGGGGGGGGGGGGGGGGGGCGTGACTGTGAGTGAGGCTGGTATGGGGGGGCAAGAAGTCAGAAATGGAGGAGCCTCTGCCATTGCAATTATCCAACAGGTTGCAGTTTCTTGCAGCCTGTATGAATGAAAGTGGTGGCTGCAGGGTGGATCTGCAAACTGACCATGGCTTCATGGTACATGGAACTATTAAAGTTGGGACGGGGGAGTTAATAGGGATGTAGTGATAATAGAGGACAGCATAGTCAGCGGGATAGACACTGTTCTCCGCAGGTGAGTGTGGGGTACGCAAATCGGATTAGAGAGTTAATTGTGGGCTCAAAGATGTGGGAGAAATAGTTTCAATTTATGGGGCACTGACATCAATACTGGGGAAAGGAAAATCTGTAACGTTGGGACAGTCTTCACCTACACTGCACTGGAACAAGTGTTCTAGCGAATCGTATAATTAGGGCAGTAGAGTGGAATTAATATTAAGTACTGGGGGCATCAAGTTTGGGAAGATGTGAGAAATTAAATAGAGAAGACAAGGCAAATGAGCAAGGTAGGAATAAGTGAAATGATGATCAGAGCAGGACAGAGTGTACAAAACTAAGAGTGCACCAACAGATAATACTAAAAGTTACAAAAAAAGTCAGAACTAAAGTGTGATACCATTAATTCACTGTGAGTCCGTGAGAACGAGTGAACATTAGGCTTTAATATCCATGAACTCGCCTGCCAGTCGGCTGAACAAATGAGTGCCACCCACAGGTGGCCAGACTATATCTGGCCCTGGTGAGGGCGGAGCCAGAGGTGGAGCCCACCGGGGTTCCAGTACAGTACCTGGAAGTAACTCGTGTCATCACTTCCAGGTCATGGGTCACATTATTATACAGGCAGTACAGACAGCTCATGCATTAGGTGAAATATATTCACCACATTTGCCCCCTGTTGAAAAAAATCAAATCCAGCGGGGGTGACTTGGGGTCCTTTGAGATTCAGTCCGTCTGGAGGCCGGATCGATCTTTTAGACTTCCTCAGCTCTGGCGATGCGGCAGGCACGGTCGTTGCAGATGGTGACTCCAGGGGCGTCGTGTCTGGAGCTTGAGCCTCAGTCCAGCGTGTTGGAGGTGGTTGGGGGGTGGGGGTAGGCAAGGGGGTGGCGGGTGGTGGCAGTGCCGGCGCGGGCCAAGACAGGAGACCCAGGGGGGCACAAGGGACACAGGGGGTGGCTGTAGGCAGCAGGGAGGGGGGCGCAGGGGAACCAGCTGGCGCTGCATCTCGTAGGGAGACCGTATCGTGCCGTCTGTCCTGGTGCGCGATGTAGGCGTACTGGGGGTTGGCGTGCAGCAGCGAGACCCTCTCGACCAGGGGGTCAGTCTTATGGTTCCTCATGTGCCTCCGGAGAAGGACAGGTCCCAGACATGTCAGCCAAGATGGAAGTGAGACCCCGGAGGTGGACTTCCTAGGGAAGAGAAACAAACGGTCGTGAGGGGTCTTGTTTGTGGCTGTGCAGAGGAGTAATCTAATGGAGTGGAGGGCTACGGGGAGGACCTCCTGCCAGCGGGGGGTTGGGAGACTTCTTGACCGGAGGGCCAGAAGGACGGCTTCCATACCGTCGCATTCTCCCTCTCCACCTGCCCATTTCCCTGCGGGTTATAGCTCGTAGTCGTGCTTGAGGCAATGCCTTTACTGAGCAGGTACTGACGCAGCTCATCGCTCATGAACGATGTGCCCCGGTCGCTATGGACATAAGCAGGGAAACCGAACAGTGTGAAGATGCTGTGCAGTTTCTTTATCACAGTGGCCGAGGTCATGTTGGGGCAGGGGACTGCGAAGGGGAAGCGGGAGTACTCGTCGATGACGGTTAGGAAGTATATATTACGATGGTGGAGGGGAGGCGCCCTTTGAAGTCCATGCTCTTGCGCACAAAGGGCCGGGAGGCCTTTACCAGGCAGGCCTTGTCTGGCCGGAAGAAGTGCGGTTTGCACTCCGCGCAGACCTGGCAGTCCCTGGTCATGGCCTTGACCTCCTCGGTGGAGAAGGGCAGATTGTGGGCCTTAATAAAGTGGGTAAGTGGGTAAGCCGGGTGACCCCTGGGTGACAGAGGTCATTGTGGGTAGCCCGAAGTCGGTCAACTTGCGCACTCGCGCCTGTGCCGCGGGACAGGGCATCTGGGGGCTCGTTGAGCTTCCCAGGACGATATGGATATTGTAATTGTAGGTGGAGAGTTCGATCCTCCACCTCAGGATTTTGTCATTTTTTATATTGGCCTGTTGTGCATTGTCAAACATGAAGGTAACCGGCAGCTGGTCGGTGATGAGAGTGAATCCTCCTACCGGCTAGGTAGTGCCTCCAGTGCCGCACACTTCCGCTATGGCTTGTGCTTCCTTTTCGACCAAGGAGTGTCGGATCTCGGAAGCGTGGAGGGCTCTAGAAAAGAATACTACTGGCCTGCCAACCTGGTTGAGTGTGGCGGCCAGTGCGACGTCTGATGCATCGCTCTCTACCTGAAAAGGGACGGACTCGTCCACCGCATACACAGCGACCTTGGTGATGTTGGCCTTGATGCGGCTGAAGGCCGAGCGGGCCTCAGCCGTCAGGGGAAACGTGGTGGTTTGAATAAGTGGGCGGGCTTTGTCCGCATAGTTGGCGTAGTAGGAGAACAGCCCCAGGCATTGTTTGAGGGCCTTGAGGCTATGGGGAAGGGGGAGTTCCGTGAGGGGGCGCATATGGTAGGGGTCAGGCCCTAGAACTCCGTTCTCCACGACATAGCCGAGTATGGGCAGTCGTGTAGTGCGGAAAACGGACTTCCCTTTATTTGTAAGGTTGAGAGATTGGGCGGCCTGGAGGAACCGCTGATGTTGGCGTCATGGTCCTGCTGATCATGGCCGCAGATGGTGACATTGTCCAAGTACGGGTATGTAACCCGCAAACCGTACTGGCCCACCATTTGGTCCATGGTTCTCTGAAAAACCGAGACCCCATTAGTGACGCCGAAGGGGTCCCTGAGGAAGTGAAAGAGTCGGTCGGCTGTTTCAAAAGCCGTGTAGTGGCGTTCTTCCGGGTGGAGTGTGAGCTGGTGGTAGCTGGTGGTAGGCCAACTTCAGATCAACCGTTGAGAACACACGGTACTGTGTGATCTGGTTGACGATCTCCGCTATGCGGGGGAGGGGGTACGCATCCAGTTGCATGAACCAGTTAATAGTCCGGCTGTAATCTACAACCATCCGGTTCTTTTCCCCGGTCCGGACGACCAACACTTGTGCTCTCCAGGGGCTGTTGCTGGCCTCAATAATCCTTTCACTCAACAGTCGCTGGACCTCCGACTTGATAAAAATCATGTCTTGGGAACTGTACCGCCTGCTCCTGGTGGCGATGGGCTTGCAGTCAGGGGTGAGGATCCCAAAGATCAAAGGGGGGGAGACCTTGAGGGTCGTGAGGCTGCATACCGTGAGGGAGGATAAGGGTCTGCCGAACTGTAGGGTCAGGCTTTGATTTTTTTTTTTTTTTTTTATAAATTTAGATTACCCAATTATTTTTTCCAATTGAGGGGCAATTTAATGTGGCCAATCCACCTACTCTGCACATTTTTGGGTTGTGGGGGCGAAACCCACGCAGACACGGGGAGAATGTGCAAACTCCACACGGACAGTGACCCAGAGCCGGGATCGAACCTGGGACCTCAGCGCCGTGAGGCAGCTATGCTAACCACTAGGCCACCGTGCTGCCCTTGGGTCAGGCTTTGATGACTGCATAGGAAGTCTAATCCAAGCAGTAGGAGGCGTGCAGAGGTAAGGGAGGACGTACAACTTAAAACGGGCGTACTCGGCGCCCTGCATCGCGAGGTTAGCGATACAGTACCCCTGGATCTGGACCGAATGGGATCCGGAGGCAAGGGAGATGGTTTGGGATGCGGGGTATATGGGAAAGGAGCAGTGCTTTACCGTGTTGGGGTGGACAAAGCTCTCCGTGCTCCCGGAGTCGAAAAGGCAGGGGGTCTCGTGCACGTTGTTCCGGACGACCATCATTGAGTTTTTCAAGTGCTTCAGCTGCGACTGGTCAAGGGTAACTGCGCCCAGCTGCGGGCAGCCAGCATGGTCGGTGGTGTCGGGGTCACAAATTGGCAGCCCCCATGAGTCGCACGTGTCGGGCTGGGTCGAAGATGGCGACCAAGATGGCTGCCCCCATGAGTCGCACGTGTCGGGCCGGGTCAAGGATGGCTACCAAGATGGCCGCCCCCATCGGTTGCACGTGTCGGTCGGTGTTAGAGTCAGCGGGCAAGATGGCGGCCCCCACGAGTCGCCGAGGCTGATGACGCGTCTGAAGGGGGCATTCTGGGCAGGCACGCAGCCACGTTGCGGGGTCTGCGGGCCTGTGGGTCACGGGTCAGGCCTGGTGAGTGTTCGATTTTAGGGCTTTAGGTCGGCCCAGGCAGACTCTGGTGAAATGTCCCTTTTTCCCACAGTCGCTGAACGTTGCTGTGCGGGCTGGGCAGCGCTGCCGGGGGTGTTGACCCTGACCGCAGAAGTAGCATTGCGGTTCCCGGGGTTGGACTGGCAGCCGCACATCCGACGGGGGTCGTGACGATGGCGTCTACGAGGGGTTCGTCGGGTCCTCGGGGAACACACTGAGGTTCTGGTAGGCCAGCTCTAACAAGGTAGCTAGCTTTACCGTGTCCCGCAGGTCAGTGGTCCCGTTTTCCAGCAAGCGCTGCCGGATGTAGTTTGATCGGACCCCAGCCATGTGTTCCTCCGCTGCAGCTCCTCACGAGTAGGGTCAGTTTTTCCAGATACTCATCTAGCGATTCCCCAGCACGTTGATGGTGAGTCGTGAGGATATGTCAGGCGTACACCTCATTTACAAGCTTTACAAAATGAGCCTTGAGGGTTGCAACCGCCGCCTCGTACGTGGCCGCTTTCTCGATCATCACAGAAATTCGATGGCTCACCCGAGCGTGGAGGAGTCGCAGCTTGATGGTTTCTGTGGGAGACGTTGTGAAGGAGTCGAGGTAGGCCTCGAAGCAACGGAGCCAAAGTTCAAAGATCTCCTTGGCTTCTGACGCGCAGGTGTCGAGTTCAAGCTTATCTGGCTTTCGAGCGGCTTCCATGATGCTGTCAATGGATATTAAATTGTGATACTGTTAATTCACTGTGAGACCATGAAAACAAGTGAACATTCAGCTTTATTATCCATGAACTCGCCTGCCAGAGTCGGCTGTACAAATGAGTGCCACCCACAGGTGGCCAGACTATATATGGCCCCGGTGAGGGCGGAGCCAGAGGCGGAGCCCACCGGGGTTCCAGTACAGTACCTAGAAGTAGCCCGTATCATCACTTCCAGGTCATGGGTCACATTATTATACAGGCAGTACAGACAGCTCATGTATTAGGTGAAGTACATTCACCACATAAAGTTTCTCCGATCGCCGACGCTGATATCGCGTTCAAAGTTCGACCGGAGAATACGTTTTAATGCTGGATTTGGGGGCGTCGCCATTTTTCCGATGCTCCGCCCTCTCGAAAACGATGAACTCGAGGAGTACACTGCACGCCATCGGGACGGCCTCAGAACATCATCTGAAGCCCTCCCTTAATGCTCTGTCCCCGTTAGGCCGAGACCTAATGGCATGGGGTACTGAAGACTGTGTCCAGTAGCGTTCTGCTGGCGGGGTGGGGCTTCCATGGGGCTGGGGGACTGGTGGGGGGTGGTCCAGGGATGGCGAGCGGGGGTTACAGGGAGGCAGTTTTCAGCAGGCCGGGTCCGCATGTAGCCGGCGCCATGTTGAACGCCTGCCATGTGCATGTGCAGCCACAGACCCAGCCATTCTGCGGCCATTTCCGCATGCAAAGCCAGGGGCTTTACGCGGCAGGGCTGCAAGGCCCCCCTCCGGGCGGAGGATCAGGGCAGGGGTGCCGCCGACATTTTGGTCGTTAGATCAGACGGATCCTGCAGACATAGCTGCAGTATCTGAATTCACATAGGGCGCGAATCTCTGGCCGCGTTGTGCTCTTGTTGAGCGCAATGCAACCAGTGAATGCCAGGAAAGCCCTCCAGCGAGCCTCCCGACAACCCCCACACCTCCTGGGATTTTCCGGAGTCCTGCGAGACGTCGGAGTCAGACACCCACCCCAAATGGACAGGACCGAGTGACGTTCGCGGAAGTAGGTCGTAAACCTACAATCATCATCATGTGGTGCAGTGATTAGCACTGGGACTACAGTGCTGTCATAATATACACCAGTATATCATGGTGGAGACACACACACTGATGGACACACAGTAGGACCAATCAACACGCACAACACCGCAGCCAATCACCAGTTAGAGCACACTCACTATAAAGACAGAGGGCATCAGTTTTCCCGCTCATTGGGGACGCAGCCTCTCAGAAAGACAGAGTTTACAGCTTACAGAACAGATCCTCACCATAGACTGGTTAGGATAGGCATAGGTCTTTAGTTTAATCTAACATCGCGTTAACCCACAGTAAAAGTATGTTCAACAGTTTCTAGCTTAATAAAATAGTGTTGTACTATTTTAAGTGCTGGTAGCCTGTATGTGTTCCACGGACCCAGAGCACCCAACACATCACTGAGGACCCAGGTTCGAATCCCGGCCCTGGGTCACTGATCGTGTGGAGTTTGCACATTTTCCCCGTGTCTGCGTGGGTTTCACCCCCACAACCCAAAGATGTGCAGGTTAGGTGGATTGGCCATGCTAAATTGTTCCTTAATTGGAAAAAAAATAATTGGGTACTCTGAATTTATATATTTTTAAAAATCATCACCTGCCAGCTTTTTGACAGGTAAGTAATCTGGACAATTTTGACCGTGCACCCATTTTGTTTTTCCCAAACAAGGTTAAAAGTATCCCTGATATGTATGTATGTGATCCCAATTTTGTTGTGGAAAGGATTTGTTCTAAGTACAGGTTATATTAATGGACATATGGGGTCAGGTTTTGAAAATCCATTTGACGTAACGGTAGAAACCTAGGCACAGACTTTCTTATACTTAAATTGCCACTGTTGGAAAACTTAAGAACCCAGTCCTATCAGTTTATTTGGACAATCATGGTGTTCCTTGTCTTTGTTACTCTTGTCCTGTTCAATAGAAACAGTAAGAAGGGAGTTAAAATGCTCTCAAATTAAAATTGATTCATTCCTACAGTATATTATGATCTCCATAAATACCTCTAGGTATATTATTAACTGAAAAAAATTAATTTCCAGTCCCCAGCTTAAAGGATGACACAAGAAGATTTCAGGTTTTAAGACTTTTATTGTAACAAAAGCCTAAAATCACTTTTTTTTAAAATCATTTTTGTAGGCATCTTATACTTGAAACAACAAAACAGAACTGGAAACATATTTCACAGCTATCTTTTAACCTGTCCTTTCAGTGGACATTCAATTCTTATGGGACCAGTCCAAAATAGTTCTTAGCTCCTAAGGGTTTACTTCTGTGCCCTCCTTTTCCAGCCTGGGAGCCTCTAATCGTAGAACTATCTTTCACTGTGAGTTCTTTTTTTCTCTTGAGATTCTTCCACTAGTGCAGTCTAGGCAAATCTTTCAACCTTGTTTGAACTGCTCAAGGGTTTTGTCTGCTGAACCAATTATGAGCTCCAACTCACAGTCCTACATGGTGAACCACAGCATGGTCATGCTCCCTATAGTTGATATCCCTGTCCTGGATCCTGGCAGACTAACTTATCTGTTAGGTTCAGGAATATCTTAAAAACCCTTCCCTTCTCAAATCCCATGTCCATGGCAATGGGAATAACATGAGCCTTGTATCCAGGTAGAAATGCTGATCAGCTATCTGTGAGACCCCAAATCTCTTTTATCTGGGAGGTAGATGGACAGCTTAAAGCACAGGTGTTTACAACCAACATTAACAACAAATTTCTGGGGCCTTGGAGACCCACAGCTAACCGCTGTTGGCACATACATGACTGCCAATTTCTCCAAATGTGGCATCACATTTGCACTTTCTTCCAAATAAAACATTCAGGCCCCCCTTTTTTTGTTTTCTTTATTTTATAAATTTAGAGTACCCAATTATTTATTTTCCAATTAAGGGGCAATTTGGCGTGGCCAATCCACCTAACCTGCACATCTTTGGGTTGTGGGGGGTGAAACACACGCAGACATGGGGAGAATGTGCAAACTCCACACGGACAGTGACCCAGGGCTGGGGTTCGAACCCGGGTCCTTAGCGGCGCAGTCCCAGTGCTAACCACTGCGCCACATGCGGCCTCTGTTCTGGCCCCCTTTAATCTCCAACAATTAAACCACCCAGGCATGCTGTCAGCCAAATTTAAGAACAAGTCATATTGAATCCTTTCATTGCACCTTAAATTAAAGATGCAGTCTGAAAACATAACAATCTTATAAACCTCATAATTGTAATAAGTACATATGTTGAGAATGCACTGGTGACAGAAAGGGTGGTCATTGAGTTAATTGGCAGGGTGCTAGCTCAGTGAACAGTTCTGCCCTGGATGAGGTTGAGCCTATTACATATTATTTAGGCTGCGTCAATCCAGGCAAGTAGTGTTCCATGCAAAGTTACATGGGGTGGATGGTCCTTTTTTATGTTGGAAAATGTAATTGCTTGGAATTTATGTGGCGCTTGTCTTACCTGCCAATTGTCAACCCAGTGCTGGATTTTATTCAGTTCCTGCTGTGGGTTGATTTAGACTGCTCCATTATTGGAGGAATTCTGAATGGAATAAAATACTCCAGAGTTGCCAGTGAACAACTCAATTCCTGAAGTTATGACTTAGTGAATGCCATCGAAGCAGTTGAAGGTGTTTGGTCCAAGGTGCTTCCCTGAGGAACTACGATAGCATTGTCTTGAAGCTGCAATGTTCGACCTCTGACAGCCATAGTCCACTTCCTCTGTGTCAGGTATGATTCCAACCACTGGACATGTTCTCTTTTAACCTCAATTGACATTGTCCTGTTCTAGAGCCTTTTTGTGCCATTTCCGCTCAAATTCTACTTTGCTGCCTGTGGCTGTAATTGACACTTTTCTCCTGGCATTCTACTTCCAAGTCAAAGCTGTGATGAGAAGAGTGGCCAAGTGTTTTTGGCAGCACACACTAAATCACAATGAGCAGTTTGTTGGTAGATAGGCATTGTTTGATGCACAATTGGTGACTCCCTGCGTGACTTTATGATGATGGGGAGGAGGCTGAAAGGCTCCTAATTTACCGGGTTGGATTTATGTGCACACTGTATCTTTGACAGAATATGAATAATTTCCAATCTGTAACATAAACAGCCCAAACTTAATTTGATTTTTAAAATAAATTTAGAGTACCCAATTCATTTTTTCCAATTAAGGGGCAATTTAGCACAGCCAATCCGCCTAACCTGCACATCTTTGGGTTGTGGGGGAGAAACCCACGCAAACACAGGAAGAATGTGCAAACTCCACACGGACAGTGACCCAGAGCCGGGATCGCACCTGAGGCCTCGGCGCCGTGAGGCAGCAGTGCTAAACACTGTTTACCTAGCTGCCCAAACTTCATTTATTTAACGATACCTTGCACCTAGTTTTTTCTGGAGCTAGTGAGCTGCCATTTTGTCTTTATTTAAATAGATTTTCCTACCCTTCCACATGTCTGGTGAATTGTGTGTGTGACATGGCCAATAATTACAACAACAATATGCATTTATGGGCCTAGATTTTCACTGAGTTGGGATGAATTTTCTATAGGCCTCCGAAAAGTTCCAGAGATGTAGAGGAAAGGATTGCAAAGATGATTCTGGATAGGAGCGAAAGTAACAGGGTAGTTGTTATGGGGGGACTTTAACTTTCCAAATATTGACTGGAAACACTATAGTTCGAGTACTTTAGATGGGTCCGTTTTTGTCCAATGTGTGCAGGAGGGTTTCCTGACGCAGTATGTAGATAGGCCAACGAGAGGCGAGGCCGTATTGGATTTGGTACTGGGTAATGAACCAGGGCAGGTGTCAGATTTGGAGGTAGGTGAGCACTTTGGTGATAGTGACCACAAAATTCGATTGCGTTTACTTTAGTGATGGAAAGGGATAGGTATATACCGCAAGGCAAGAGTCATATCTGGGGGGAAAGGCAATTATGATGCGATGAGGCAATACTTAGGATGCATCGGCTGGAGAGGAAAACTGCAGGGGATGGGCACAATGGAAATGTGGAGCATGTTCAAGGAACAGCTACTGCATGTCCTTGATAACTATGTACCTGTTAGGCAGGGAGGAAGGTGGTAGAGCGAGGGAACCATGGTTTACTAAAGCAGTTGAAACACTTGTCAAGAGGAAGAAGGAGGCTAATGTAAAGATGAGACGTGAAGGTTCAGTTAGGGCGCTCGAGAGTTACAAGTTAGCTAGGAAGGACCTAAAGAGAGAGCTAATAAGAGCCAGGAGGGGACATCAGAAATCTTTGGCAGGTAGGATCAAGGATAACCCTAAAGCTTTGTATAGATATGACAGGAATAAAAGAATGACTAGGGTAAGAGTAGGGCCAGTCAAGGACAGTAGTGGGAAGTTGTGCGTGGAGTCCGAGGAGATAGGAGAGGTGCTAACTGAGTATTTTCCGTCTGTATTCACACAGAAAAAAGACAAAGTTGTCGAGGAGAATACTGAGATACAGGCTACTAGACTAGAAGGGCTTGAGGTTCATAAGGAGGAGGTGTTAGCGATTCTGGAAAGTGTGAAAATAGATAAGTCCCCTGGGCCGGATGGGATTTATCCTAGAATTCTCTGGGAAGTTAGGGAGGAGATTGCTGAGCCTTTGGCTTTGATCTTTAAGTCATCTTTGTCTACAGGAATAGTGCCAGAAGACTGGAGGATGGCAAATGTTGTCCCCTTGTTCAAGAAGGGGAGTAGAGATAACCCCGGTAACTACAGACCAGTGAGCCTTACTTCTGTTGTGGGAAAAGACTTGGAAATGTTTATAAGAGATAGGATGTATAATCATTTGGAAAGGAATAATTTGATTAGAGATAGTCAACATGGTTTTGTGAAGGGTAGGTCGTGCCTCACAAACCTTATTGAGTTCTTCAAGAAGGTGACCAAACAGGTGGATGAGGGTAAAGCAGTTGATGTGGTGTATATGGATTTCAGTAAAGCGTTTGATAAGGTTCCCCACGGTAGGCTATTGCAGAAAATACAGAGGCATGGGATTCAGGGTGATTTAGCAGTTTGGATCAGAAATTGGCTAGCTGATGGAAGATAAAGGGTGGTGGTTGATGGGAAATGTTCAGACTGGTGTCCAGTTACTAGTGGTGTACCACAAGGATGTTTTGGGGCCGCAGCTGTTTGTCATTTTTATAAATGACCTGGAGGAGGGCGTAGAAGGATGGGTGAGTAAATTTGCAGATGACACTAAAGTCGGTGGAGTTGTGGACAGTGTAGAAGGATGTTACAAGTTACAGAGGGACATAGATAAGCTGCAGAGCTGGGCTGACAGGTGGCAAATTGAGTTTAATGCAGAAAAGTGTGAGGTGATTCACTTTGGAAGGAATAACAGGAAGGCAGAGTACTGGGCTAATGGTAAGATTCTTGGTAGTGTGGGCGAGCAGAGAGATCGCGGTGTCTATGTCCATAGATCCCTGAAAGTTGCCACCCAGATTGAGAGGGTTGTTAAGAAGGCGTACGGAGGGCAGCACGTTGGCACAGTGGTTAGCATTGGTGCCTACGGCGTTGGGGACCCAGGTTCGAATCCCGGCCCTGTGTCACTGTCCCTGTGGAGTTTGCACATTCTCCCCGTGTCTGCGTGGGTTTCGCCCCCACAACCCAAAAAGATGTGCAGGATAGATGGATTGACCATGCTAAATTGCCCCTTAATTGCAAAAAAAATAATTGGTACTCTAAATTTATAATTAAAAAAAGAAGGCGTATGGTGTGTTAGCTTTTATTGGTAGAGGAATTGAGTTTCGGAGCCATGAGGTCATGTTGCAGTTGTACAAAACTCTGGTGCGGCCGCATTTGGAGTATTGCGTGCAGGTCTGGTCGCCGCATTATAGGAAGGATGTGGAAGCATTGGAAAGGGTACAGAAGAGATTTATAAGGATGTTGCCTGGTATGGAGGGAAGATCTTACGAGGAAAGGCTGAAGCACTTGAGGCTGTTTTCGTTAGAGAGAAGAAGGTTAAGAGGTGACTTAATTGAGGCATACAAGATGATCAGAGGATTAGATAGGGTGGACATTGAGAGCCTTTTTCCTCGGATGGTGATGTCCAGCACGAGGGGACATAGCTTTAAATTGAGGGGAGATAGATATAGGACAGATGTCAGAGGTAGATTCTTTACTCAGAGAGTAGTAAGGGTGTGGAATGCCCTGCCTGCAACAGTAGTGGACTCGCCAACACTAAACGCATTCAAATGGTCATTGGATAGGCAGATGGACGATAAGGGAATAGTGTAGATGGGCTTTAGAGGGGTTTCACAGGTCGGTGCAACATCGAGGGCCGAAGGGCCTGTACTGCACTGTCATGTTCTATGTTCTATGACTTGGGAGCCCGTT
Source organism: Scyliorhinus canicula (assembly GCF_902713615.1). NCBI lineage: Eukaryota > Metazoa > Chordata > Chondrichthyes > Carcharhiniformes > Scyliorhinidae > Scyliorhinus > Scyliorhinus canicula. The sequence goes on from NC_052158.1 coordinate 109,607,171, forward strand.
AAAAATGGAGGCCGGGACCCAATTCTAGGTTTCCTGACCCAATACCCGGGGTTACCGATTTTTGGGAGTGAGTGACTTTTAAGGGTGCAGGCTGGTTTGGATCAAAAGCACATATCCTGGACACCCAACCTGACCGGCTCCATTATGGGCATAGGCATGTCATGGTCATAAGAAATAGGAGTAGGCCTATAAACAACTCCTCACAATGTTTGCTACCACTCGCTATTTCTTAACTCCATCCAGACTGATTCTATATATTACTCTTCTGATCTAAGACACTTTTTCACTAATGTGCCGATTTCATCTAATAATAGTGCTACACTATCTCCTTTTTCTTTATGCCAACCCTTCCGAAATGTCAAATATCCTTGAGCATTCTGTTCCCAGCCTTGGTCATCCTGTAGCAGTCTCTGTAATGGCAATTAGATCATACACATTTACTTCCATTTAAACCATCAATCCTTCTACCTTGCTATGACTGCTGTGTGCATTCAGAGTGAATATAGTTCTGTCTTTTTATTATTTGCATAACATCTATCCTCATCTGCTGGTGCACCCTTACGTTTGCATGCTCTGTCCCCTCCTGCAAAATTCAGATTATCAATTCTCTTATTGCTACCTTTCTCTCTTGCTTTGTCCCCTTTCTTTCATTTATCGATCTTCCCTCACTCGATCTCTCACCCACAGTATTACATTAAAAGTCCTCTCAACCACCATTGTTATATGACTCACTAGGACATTGGTCCCAACACTGGCTCCCACTTACCCAGTCTTCGTGCTAGTGCGCTATGAATCAAAACTCATTTCTCACACCAATTGTTGAGCCACATATTTAACTCTCCAGCCTTATTTACCTTACTCTAATTTGCTTGTGGCTCAGGTAATAATTCAGAGATTATTTGCGTGGGTTTCCTCCGGGTGCTCCGGTTTCCTCCCACAGTCCAAAGATGTGCGGGTTAGGTGGATTGGCCATGCTAAATTGCCCGTAGTGTCCTAATAAAAAGTAAGGTTAAGGGGGGGGTTGTTGGGTTACGGGTATAGGGTGGATACGTGGGTTTGAGTAGGGTGATCATGGCTCGGCACAACATTGAGGGCCGAAGGGCCTGTTCTGTGCTGTACTGTTCTATGTTCTATGTTCTAGGTTCTGCTTTTTAATTTAGCCCCAGCTGCTCAGATGTTCTAAAAAGAACCTCTTTCCTAGTCCTACCTATCTCATTGGTACCACGAGGAACATGGTAACTGGATCATCTGCCTCTCGCTGCAAGTTCCTCCCCAGTCCTGAACAGATATCCAGAATGCTGGCACCAGACAGACAACACAACATTTGGACTTACGCCCTCCGCTGCAGAAAACTGTATCTATCCCTCTGATTATAATTTTCATGGGACCACTAAATTCCTATTAACTATGCTTGCTTATGGGCAGCACAGTGGCGCAGTGGGTTAGCCCTGCAGCCTCATGGCGCTGAGGTCCCAAGTTCGATCCCGGCTCTGGGTCACTGTCCGTGTGGAGTTTGCACATTCTCCCCGTGTCTGCGTCGGTTTCGCCCCCACAACCCAAAAGATGTGCAAGGTAGGTGGATTGACCATGCTAAATTGCCCCTTAATTGGAAAAAATTAATTGGATACTCTAAATTTAAAAAAAACTAAAAAAATTTTTAAAAACTATGCTTGCTTGAATAGCTTCCTTTACCACAGTGCCATGGTCAGTTCACTCATCCACCCTGTATCATTCACTTTTGTCCAAACAGGTTGCAAGAACCTCAAAGATGATGGGCAATTGCAAAGGTTGGGGCTTCTCCACTTCTCCTTTCTCGATTCCCAATTGCCTCACTCACAGTCACAACCTCCTGTCTCATGGGCCAAATCAGATTATCCAATCCTAACGGGTGTTACTGCCTCCTGGAACACAGTGTCCAGGTAACTTTCCCCTCTCCGATATGTCTCAGTGCCTTTGAGCTGATGTTCCTCCAGCTGCAGACATTACTGCAGATGTTCACACAGGTGTACATTCAATCTCACATTCTGCAGCCGCCACACATCACCTGCCTTGCCGTCTTTATAGTGTTAATGAATTATTTTACTAATTAAATCTGAATTAATGTCCCTCGTTCTGCCTGTGCTTACATTCGTATTATTTAAATTCATGTTCTCCTTACCCTGATTGAAATTCCCAAATTAAGGTAAGTAAAAAATGCTTACCAGGCAATCTAATAAACTTTACGACTATCAAAAAATATTCCCACTAAGAATGAAACCTCACAATTATTAAAATTACCAGAGTTTTGAAAGGTACAGGAGAAAAATGCACACCAACCAATTAACTATCTGTTTTCCTGTCATGTCGCACTTTGATTTTGCACAGAACGTGGATTGGAATGGATTAGATTAGACTGGATTAGATGAGATAGATCTTTTAGGTGCTGTTATCTGTCTCTGGGTCCTCCTCTCTGCCACTCTTTTAGGTGCTGCAGTGTGTCTCCAGGTTCACCTCTCCCCCACTGTTTTAGGCGCTGCTGTTTATTTCCAGGTCTTCCTCTCTCCCCGCTTTTAGGTGTTGCTGTCTATCTTTGGGTCTAAGTGATGTTAGTCATGCTTGGCTTGCCCCTAGTGGCAAGATATATGCCACCCCCCCAAAAAAAAAACAAATCCTTTTGCCTCTCATGCTCCCTTTGCCAAGCTTTGGCACTTGATGCCAAATAACCCACTGTGCATTGTATCGAGCCATTGAACCTGATAGTGACAGTACAATGTGTAAAAGAAAACAGTCATTCATTCATAACATTTCACTATTACAAAAAATATAATTTTGCTACATGGGAATAAAAATGGCAATCATCCAGAACTTGGAAAGTTTAAATAGCTGAAGCTGCAAGCATTTGATACCTGTTGACCTTGTGTAAACATTGTACAACTGGCAGCAGAGATCAGAGAGCCAGAGATTTCAATCAACCAAATGTTTTTTCTGGGGCTCAGGAGTTTTAATAGACTAATTGATGTTGGGACTCTCAGTCTAGAATACAGCCTTGGGTGGAGCAATTAAAATTGGAGATGCTCAAGAGGCTGAAGTGGGGGTAGTGCAAGGCCATGGAGGGATTTGAAAAGGTCAGGAATATTAAAATTGAGGCATTTCACAAGCAGGAGACAATATAGGTCTGCAAACATAGGTGATAGGTGAATGGAACTTGGTACAAGTTAGGATATGGATGCTAGAATTTGAGCCTTGTCTTTACATGCTTATAAGCTTTGACTTGCAGAGACAGACATTGCCTATCCAATCAACAATCCCTCTTTCAGTATGCTCCTAAATATGAGCACAGGAGAGTTCTCAATAATTCCCCACTACCTGACTACATTAATAATTGATGGCACAGCGGTTAGAACTGCTGCCTCACAGTGCCAGGGACCCAAATTCGATTCCGACCTTGGTTGACTGTGTGGAGTTTGCACATTGTCCCTGTATCTGTGTGGGTTTCCTCTGGATGCTTCAGTTTCCTCCCACAGTCCAAAGATATGCAGGTTAGGTGGATTGGCCATGTTAAATTGTCCCTTAGGGTGGGGTTGCAGGAATAGGGTGGAGCATTGGGCCTAGCTAGAGTGGTCTTTTGACGGGTCGTTGCAGACTCGATGGGCTGAAAGCCCTCCTTCTGCACTGTAGGGATTCTACGATACTTTGTTTTTTAATTTGGAGTACCCAATTCATTTTTTCCAATTAAGTGGCAATTTAGCGTGGCCAGTCCACCTACCCTGCACATCTTTGTGAAACCCCGGTGAAACCTACGCAAACACTGGGAGAATGTGCAAACTCCACACGGACAGTGACCCAGAGCTGAAGTCGAACCTGGGACCTCGACGATGTGAGGCAGGAGTGCTAACCACTGTACCACCATGCTGCCCTCTGGTTTGCACATTTTGAAATGTTGGGAGAAAATGTGCATGGGGTGGTTTCACCAATAGGATGGCAAAATTATTTTTTAAATATCTCATCAAGGCATTTGCTGTCAATCCCTAATTGCCCTTGAGAAGGTGACGGTGAGCTACATTCATGAAGTGCTGCCATCCATGTGGTGTAGGTACACTCATAGTGCTATTCGGAAGGGTGTTCCAAGTTTGTGACCGAGTGACAGTGAAGGAACATTGATACAATTCTAAGGGTGGCATGGTGGCAAAGTGCTTAGCACTGCTGCCGAACAGCTCCACGGACCCAGGTTCAATTCCGGCCTTGGGTGACTATCTGTGCGGAGTTTGCACTTCCTCCCTGTGTCCATGTGGATTTCCTCCGGGTGCGCCGGTTTCCTCCCACGGTCCAAAGATGTGCAGTTTTGGTGGATTGGCCATGCAAAATTGCCCCTTAGTGTCCAAAAGTTAAGTGGGGTTACTGGGATGCGGGGATAGGGTGGAGGCGTGGACTTAAGTAGGGTGCTCTTTCAGTATGTCGGTACAGACCCGATGGGCCGAATGGCCTCCTTCTGCACTGTAAATTCTATGATTCTATGAAGTCAGCATGGTGTGGGACTTGGAGGGGAATTTGCAGGTGGTGGTGTTCTCATGCGTTTGCCTTCTTGACCTTCTAGATGGTTGCGGTCTTGGGTTTAGAAGATATTGTCTAAGCAGCCTTGGTGATTTCCTCAGTGCATCTTGCAGGTGGTACACACTTCTGCAGGTGGTGGAGAGAGTGAGTATTTAAGATGGTGGATTGGATGCCAATCAAGTGTGCTGCTTTGTCTCGGATGATGTTGAACTTTTATATGTGTGAGTTGCCAAAAAGTTGTACTTCCACACAAAGCCTTGCTAAACAGTAACACAAGTTAAGAATCATGCTTTAAAGCCAATTTGGTGACCTGCCAGTTTTTGTTTCCATCCCAGGAGTGCAGCACTGTTCAATTTATCTTATACAGTATTTGGCTCACATCACAAATTTGCTTTGAAATCAATATTCAAATATTTTAATCATCTCTCCTCCTCTGTCTTTTTAGAAGTTGTAGTATGAAATGAAATGAAAATGAAAATTGCTTATTGTCACGAGTAGGCTTCAAATGAAGTTACTGTGAAAAGCCCCTAGTCGCCACATTCCGGCGCCTGTTCGGGGAGGCTGTTACGGGAATCGAACCGTGCTGCTGGCTTGCCTTGGTCTGGCTTGGTCAAAGCCCGCGATTAGCCCTGTGAGCTAAACAGTACTGTGCATTATTGACAAACTTGTTTCAAGAAACTGAGGGGACAATTTTCACTCAGCCCCTCAAAACAGAATCAGAGTTGTGATGTGGGACAAACCTGTGGTGAATGTATTCTGGTAATCATTCACCACTGTACTACATTGTACTGTGCTGTTGCCCATGTGGGCTCCACCTATGGACCATTGTACTGTACTACACTGGTTGTATCATGTTGGTGCCCTTGTGGGCTCCACCCCTGGCTCTGCCCCCTTGAGGGGAGGTATATAGAGCAGCTGCCCTGTAGGCGGCTCTCAGTGCAGAGCAGTCGCAGGCAGGCACTGTTTTGGTTGATTAAAGCCACTGTTCACTTCAACTCTCTGTCTTGTGTGAATTGATGGTCGCATCAAAACCGATACCCAATCCTTAAATTGCAGGCCGTATTCAAATGTGCGTGCTGTGCTTATTTAAATGATTTCTGTCTGAGGTTCACTACTAAATGAACTGTTGAACGGTTGCAAGCTACAGCTGAACTCAAGTCCATGTGAGGTTAGCACAATTAAAGCTAACCTGTGCTAATTAATGGCAGCCTGTCCTTTTTAAAGTGGGGGTTGCATCCGGGCTGGAGTGGGTGCTGGAAGTGACTGACCTGAAGAAAGAGTAAATGTGGTACAACTGGATAGAGAACATGCTTCACGGTTCTCCGATGATGCACTGGATACCTCAACAGAGGAGGTGCACAGGAGAGGACATGGCCTCTATCCACAGTGGAGCAGGAGGCCCTCCAAGCAAACTTTGCAAAGGCAGCAGGAACAGATAGCCATTGACACTGATGTAAGCTGTGCAGATCCATGAATCTGGACGCAGGGCAGGAAAAAGTTTTTATTCCATAGAAGTGGTCAAACTCTGAATTCATCCTCAAATGTCATCTCCTTACAACCAAAACAATGACATCACATACTATTCAATTCACCGCATTCAATTCATTCACCTAGCAAAACGTTCTCTATAGGAGCAGCACGGTGGCACAGTGGTTAGCACTGCTGCCTCACGGCGTCAGGGAACCGGGTTCGATCCCGGGTCACTATCTGTGTGGAGTTTCACATTCTCCTCGTGTCTGCGTGGGTCTCACCCCCACACACCCAAAAAGATGTGCAAGCTAGGTGGATTGGCCACGTTAAATTTCCCCTTAATTGGAAAAATAGAATTGGGTATTCTAAATTTTTAAATGAGAAAAAAATGTTCTCTATCAATCACAACTCGTACTTCACATTTGTTGCTTCACTTCACTCACACACATATGTACCACTGCGAGTCTCCCTCATACCTCACAGCTTCGAACACTGCCAGCTATTCAACCATTACAGGCACATCAGCCAAACACATTGGACCACATTCACTGATGGCCTTGCAGGGTAAGGAGGCACACAACAGTATGCAGCAGGAGCTAACTGGCAGGGGACAGGCTTGGCTAAACCTCATGAAGGAGATGGGGCAGGTCATCATTGGAGCAGCCATGACTGAGGCCGTGGTCAGCAGTGAGCCTGAAACCATTGAAGATAACAGTGTGCTTCTGCCTAATCCATCTTCTCACATTTCTTTTCCTTTTCATCCTCCAACCTGTTTTGATTTACAAGCTGTTGACTGTTTAATGGTACATCCCTCTCTCTCTTCCCTCCCGTCAATGCAATCTATCCTTGTCCTTCTGTCCTTTCAGACACCCAGACGTGAACATACCCAGGTAGTTGTGCAAGAGCACAAAATGGAAGACAGATGAGACTGATAAAGAGGGAGCACCGTCACTCACTTTCACATCTACAGCCATCAGCTCAGATGTGACATTGCACACATTAGAGAGCAACTTAGGGGCAGGTTTGCATGTGATGAGCCATTGGGTAAGAGTGGGCAGCAGCTAGGGCGACAGGGAGGAGCACAGGAGCCAGCTTTCTGAATAGTGAGTTCACAAATCTGTTTTGCTGGAGGGGACTCAGATAGGACTTTAATGAGACTGTGTACCGAAAAATGGATATGGACGCAGAAGTGAGTGGTGCATTGGTTGTCCCATCAGCAATCCTGCAGCCAATGTCAAGGAGCATGGAGGAGTCAGCCACTGACCTTGCACTCAGCTTTGTGCAGAGTCTGGAGCAAGTACTCGGATAACTCTTGTCAGCCAGTGGCTACTCTCTCTTCACTTGTGCTGGTTCAATTGTAGATGGTACAGGAGGCAGGTGCAGAATAAAGGCCATGATATCAAGCATTGACAAGCATAAACATCTGGTTCACTAATGTCCTTCAGGGAAGGGAATTGGTCATTCTTACCTGGCCTGGCCTCCATGTGACTCCAGACCCACAGCAATGTGGTTGACTCTTAAATGCCCTCTGAAATGGGCATTGCAAGCCACTTGGTTGTCTTCAACAGCTTTGAAAACACAAAAAAGGAATGAAACTGGACGTACCACCCGGCATCAAACCAGGCACTGGAAAGAGCAAATGCAGTCTGCCAACCCTGCAAAGTCCTCCTTGCTAACATCTGGGGGCATGTGCCAAAGGTTTTTTTCATAAATTTAGAGTACCCAATTTATTTTTTCCAATTAAGGGGCAATTTAGCGTGGCCAATCCACCTAGCCTGCACATTTTTGGGTTGTGGGGGCGAAACCCACGCAAATATGGGGAGAATGTGCAAACTCCACACGGTCAGTGACCACCACTTGGAGGAAGCACTGAGAGTGGCAAGGGCGCAGGTATACTCTGGGTGGGAGAGTTAATGTCTATCACCAAGAGTGGCTTGGTAGTATCACCACAGACCGGCCTGGCTCGGTGTGTGGTGATATTGCCATTGACATCAAGGCAGCATTTGACCGAGCCCTAGCTAAACTGGTCAATGGGAATCAGGGGAAAAACACTCCGCTGGTTGGAGTCAGATGTGGCACAAAGGAAGATGGATATGGTGGTTAGAGGTCAATCATCTCAACTCCAGGACATCACTACAGGAGTTCCTCAGGGTAGTGTCCAAGGCCCAACCGTCTACAGCTGCTTCATTAATTACCCCCCTTCCATCATAAAGTCAGGAGTGGGGATGTTTGCTGATGACTGCACAATGTTCAGCACCATTCGCGACTCCTCAGAGAATGAAGCGGTCCATGACCAAATGCAGCAAGGCCTGGCCAATACTAGGCTTGGGCTGACAAGTGGCAAGTTACATTTGGGCCATACAAGTTCCGGGCAATGACCATCTCCTGGGAGAGCGGATCTAACCACCGCCCCTTGACATTCAATGGCATTACCATCGCTGAATCCCCCACAATCAACATCTTGGGAGTTACCATTGATTATAAACTGAACTGGACTAGCCATATTAATGCTGTGGTTACCAGGTGATGAGACCATCAATTCACGCGACACGTGGTTAAAAGCGAACAGTGGTTTTAATTGTCTTACAACAGAGCCTGCCTGTGACGAGATGAACTCTAGATGAACTGGCAGGCAGCCTCACAACAGCAACCTTTATACTTCCGGTTAGGGGGAGGAGCCATGGGCGGAGCCAAGGGTGGAGCCCAGTACAAGCTCCTCATCTCCCCCTATGGGTAGAGCCATGCAACTACACATGATCTAGTACAAGGTACATGCTCAACACATGTTCTACAATACAGTGTGGATTATTAGTGTTTATAATTCACCACACCAGGGCAGGTCAAAGGCTAAGAATCCTATGTTGAGTAACCCATCTCATAACCCCCAAAGCCTGTCTACTATCTACAAGTCACAAGTCAGAAGTTCAATGACATACTCTCTACTTGCCTGGATGAATGCAGCTCCAACAACACTCAAGAAGCTCCAGGCCTTTCAAGACAAAGCAGCCCGCTTGATTGCTCCCTCCACAAACATTCAAACCCTCCACCACCGATGAATAGTGGCAGCCATGTGCGCTATCTACAAGATGCACTGCAGTAACTCACCAAGGTTCCTTAGACAGCACCTTCTAAACCCATGACCACTGCCTTCTAGAAGAACAAGAGCAGCAGATACCCGGGAAACCCCCCCACCCGAAGTCACTCACCACCCTGACTTGGAAATATATCGCTGTTCCTTCACTGTTGCTGCGGCAACATCACGGCACTCCCTCCCTAACAGCACAGTGGGTGTGCCTACACCTCAAGAACTGCAATGTTTCAAGAAGGAAACTCACCACCACCTTCTGAAGGACTAGGGATGGGCAGTAAATGCTGGCCTAACCAGTGATGCCCACATCCCGTTAATGAATTTTAAAAATTATGCACTGAGTACAGTCACACATTAGCTGCACATTGAGGGAGTGGAAACCTTTGTTGCTGTGGTACATCTCTAAATTTAGATGCAATGTATATGCAGTCACTGACACCAGGGAGAAACCCACTATCCTGGTGAAGACGCATGCTCACATGTGCCTGCTTCTCTTTGGAAGCAAAGAGCCAATGTATTTGTTGTGAATGTGTAACCACTATAATTCACACTGTATATCACTGTGTCCCTGTGAGCTCCATCTGTGAGCCGTTGCGCGGCTCTGCCCACTGGGGGAGATGAGGAGCATGAGGATTCATAGCCACTAACAGCCCCTGGAGAGCTCAGGTGGTGGTCGTCAAAACCGATGAAAAGCTCCGGATGGTGGTTGATTACAGCCAGACCATTAACCGGTTCACGCACCTTGATGCGTCCCCCGTCCCCCGGATTGCGGACATGGTAAACCAGATCGCACAGTACCGCGTGTTCTCCACGGTGGATCTGAAGTCCGCATACCATCAGCTCCCAATCCGCCCGGAGGACCGCCACTACACAGCGTTCGAGGCAGACGGCCGCCACTTCCATTTCCTCCGGGTTCCCTTTGGCGTCACAAACGGGGTTTCGGTGTTCCAAAGAGCAATGGACCGAATGGTGGACCAGTACGGGCTGCGGGCCACTTTCCCGTACTTGGATAATGTCACCATCTGCGGCCATGATCAGCAGGCCCATGACGCCAATCTCCACCGATTTCTCCAGACCGCCCAAAAGCTCAACCTCACCTATAATAAAGAGAAATGCGTTTTCTGCACCACCAGGCTAGCCATCCTCGGCTACGTTGTGGAAAACGGAGTCCTAGGACCCGACCCTGACCCTTACAACTCCCTCTCCCTCACTGCCCCAAGGCCCTCAAGAGGTGCCTCAGATTTTTTTCGTACTATGCCCAGTGGGTCCCCCAGTATGCGGACAAAGCCCACCCACTATTTAAGGCCATCCTCTTCCCACTGTCAGCTGAGGCTCGCCAAGCCTTCAACTGCATTAAGGCGGACATCGCTAATGCCGCCATGAGTGCAATAGACGAGTCTGTCCCCTTCCAGGTGGAGAGCGATGCCTCAGAGGTTGCTCTCGCTGCCACTCTGAACTAGGCAGGTCAGTAGTGTTCTTTTCCCGAACCCTCTCCTCTTCCAAACTTCGACACTCCTCAGTTGAAAAAGAAGCCCAAGCCATTGTTGAAGCCATGTGGCACTGGAGGCACTACCTCGCAGGTAGGAGGTTTACCCTCATCACCGACCAAAGATCAGTTGCCTTCATGTTTGACAATTCGCAGCGGGGCAAGATCAAAAATGTCAAGATCTTGAGGTGGAGGATCGAACTCTCCACCTACAATTACGATATTGTATATCGTCCTGGGAAGCTCAATGAGTCCCCAGATGCCCTGTCCCGCGGCACATGCGCCAGCGCGCAAGACGACCGTCTTCAGGCGATCCACAATGACCTCTGCAATCCGGGGGTCACCTGGCTCGCCCACTACATCAAGGCCTGCATCCTGCCCTTCTCCATTGAGGAGGTTAAAGCCGTCACCAGGAATTGCTCGATCTGCGCGGAGTTTAAACCGCACTTCTATAGACCAGACAAGGCCCACCTGATAAAGGCATCCCGGCACTTTGAACGCCTGAACATCGATTTCAAAGGGCCCCACCCTTCAACTAATCGCAACATTTATTTCCTCAGCATTATAGATGAATTCTCCCGTTTCCCGTTTGCCATCCCATGCCCCGATATGACCTCCCATACAGTTATCAGAGCCCTGCACAATGTCTTCACCCTGTTCGGTTTCCCCAACTATGTCCACAGCGACAGGGATTCGTCCTTCATGAGCGACGAGCTGCGTCAGTACCTGCTCAGTAAGGGCATAGCCTCGAGCAGGACTACCAGCTACAACCCCGGGGGAACGGGCAGGTGGAGAGGGAGAAAGCGACGGTCTGGAAGACCGTCCTACTGACCCTACGGTCCAGGAATCTCCCGACCTCCCACTGGCAGGAGCTCCTCCCCGACGCGCTCCATGCTATTAGGTCCCTCCTTTGTACGGCCACGAACCAGACCCCTCATGATCGCCTATTTGCCTTCCCAGGGGAACTACTACGGGGGTCTCGCTTCCGCCCTGGTTGAGGACGGGCCCTGTCCTCCACCGAAAACACGTTCAGAGACATAAGACCGACCCCCTGGTAGAGAGGGTCCAACTCCTGCACTCGAACCCCCACTACGCGTTTGTTGAACACCCTGATGGCCGACAGGACACGTTTCCCTCCGGGACCTGGCACCCGCAGGCTCTACTACCACTACCACTAATGTACCTCCCACACTACACCCCACCCGACTTCCCATGCCCTGCGCCCCTGCACCTATTTGCTTCCCGCGCTCCCTTCCACCCGACACACCGGTTCGCAGGAACGAAGCTCAGGAAGAACCATCTCCGGAGTCCACCCTCGGACCAGCACCAAACATCCTTCCACAGCCATCCGAAGCGGCTGCAAAACCAGTGCTTCGTCGGTCGCAGCGCACGATTCGGGCGCCGGACCGCCTGAACTTGTCGACCCTTCACCCCCGCCGGACTTGATTTTTTTAACAGGGGGTGAATGCGTAACCACTATAATTCACACTGTACATTACTGTGTCCCTGTGGGCTCCATCTGTGAGCCGTTGCGCGGCTCTGCCCACAGGGAGATGAGGAGCATGTACAGGGCTCTGCCCTTGGCTCCACCCCCTTCAGGAAGTATAAGTGCTGCGGTCCTGTGAGTCCGCCTCCAGCTCAGCACAGTCGCAGGCAGGCTCAGTTGTAAGCCGATTAAAGCCACAGTTTACTCCAACTCGTGTCTCTGGTTGAATTGATGGTCGCCTCAGTATTTTTCTCTCTCTGAATACAAGAGCAGGATTTACCGAACAAGCGAGGAGGCCTGTCATTAGCTGGCAGCAGGATCTTCTGGTTCCGCCATTGTCAATGGAGTTTCCTATTGAACACACCCTTCTCTTTAGGAAATCCGGGGTGGGGGTGGGGGTGCACTATTGGCAGGTACTGAAGAGCCTCGGAGAGCTCCGGACAAAGTGTCAGTCACCCCACAAGTGGAAGGTAAACATTGAGAAGTTGGAGATATCCCGTTCTTCAGTCAACAAGAAACGTAGAATAAAGAAGTTAATGGAAACAGTTATCTTGGCTATGTCTGCCTTGCCCTGTTCTAAGGCTGAAAGTGAGTGAGACCCTAGCCCTTTAGTGAAGCACAAACATCACACCGACTGTTCCTCACTGAGGTTGAGGGAGGAGAATCGCTCCCTGAAGGCACTGACTGGATATGGTTTCCTGCTGAAAATGCTCCTTTCCTTCCTCTCCCCCGACAACTCTCTCCAAGCAGCTTGTCTTCCACTTTGTTGTTGCTGCTCATTCTCCTTGTCATGCTGCAGGCCAAGGAGGATGGAAGCTACAGCACCCATGACTGGAAACTGGGGCGGCATGTTGGCACAATGTTTAGCACAGCACCAGGGACCCGGGTTTGATTCCGGACTTGAATGACTGTGTGGTGTTTGCACTTTCTCCCCATGTCTGCATGGGTTTCCTCCGGGTGCTCCTTTCCTCCCACAGTCCAAAGATGTACAGGTTAGGTGAATTGGCCATGCTAGCTAAATTGCCCCTTAGTGGCCGAAGGTGTTCAGGATGGGTGGATTGGCAATGATCAATGCACCGGGTTATGAGGATAGGGCAGGGGAGTGGGCCGAGGTAGAGTGATCCTTTGGAGGGTTTGTGCAGACCCGATGGGCAAAACAGCCTCCTTCTGCTCTGTAGGGATTCTATAAAATCTTAAAATTATAATAATCTTTATTGTCACAACTAGACTTACGTTAACACTGCAATTAAGTTACTGTGAAAATCCCCCAGTCGCCACACTGTGTCGCCTGTTCGGGTACACTGAGGGAGAATTCAGAATGTCCAAATTACCTAACAAGCACGTCTTTTGGGACGAAACTGGAGCACCCGGAGGAAATCCTCACAGACACAGGGAGAACATGCAGTCTCCGGACAGACAGTGACCCAAGCCGGGAATCGAAACTGGTGTGAAGCAACAATGCTACCCACCGTGCTACTGTGCTGCCCATTATGCCTTCAACATGTGCAAAAACACTCCCTGCAGACATCTCTTTAACTAACAGTATAAACCATCATCAGCTTCTACTAACTCAGCAACAGAATATAGGAATCAATCAGCAACTAACTTTTAAATATTTGATTATTCCTTTAAATAGAAATGATAGAGGGTCCTTCATGCTGCTGAACAAATTCCTGTGCAAGGTTCAGACATTGCAGTTTATGGAGCATTGAGGAAATGGCACCATTGGAGTGATATCACAATCTGCCTACTCTGCATATGTCCAGTGCATGCTCCCAGTGCTCACCACGATATAGCATGGATTGTACTAGAGGTGTCACTGCGTGACACAGACAGCATTTTGGCCCTATAATGGCATCTGTAGTGCCGGAAATACAGGCACTGTTCTTGTTAGAGTTATTCATACTCATCCAGAAAGGGGATTTCTTCATTAATAAGGTTGATCAGGGGTTATGGGGAGAAGGCGGGAGATTGGGGACGAGGAACACATCAGCCATGATCAAACGGCGGAGCAGACTCGATGGGCCTGAAGGCCTAATTCTGCTCCCCTATTTAATGGTCTCAAGTGTCTTGTCTCCTGTAACAAAATCTGCTGTACAGGAAAGTTGGGAGCTTGGTTCCAAAATGGGAAAGACTTCATCACATAATGCAGACACGCACAGATTTTTATTCCATTACTGTGTGCACAAATCATGGTTTGTAACACACTTAAGGAGTCAAAACCCACAGAGCTGGCTTATTGTGATCCCGAAGCTTCCGCCTGGTTGCATTTTGCTGCCCCAATGACCTCAGCTGTTGACATTTATTTTTTTTAAAAACCTCTCGTCTATTTTTCACAACCTGTTGCCCGCCGTAAGCGGGTGCAAATCATGTTTTATTTCTGTCAGCCTTTGGGCACCGGCTGTGCAGCACAGTGCTGCACGCGACTCCATTCCGGGTTAGTCTGATTCCGGCAGACTTCCATCAGAAAAACATCCACGTTTTGTGTCGAACCTTTGACTGCGCTGCCTCCGGTTTCATTTCCTGACTTTACAGCACGATCCGCCATTTCATAACCTTTCAGAGAGCTTTTGCCACAGTGTATCATGGAGGGCGGGCAGCAGCAGCAACCTCATTGTGGCTGCAGAAACTATCAGCGCTTCCAAAGCAGATAATACTGTGCTGAGGAGTCCGCGAGGGTGGCATTGCAGACAGAAAACATGTTTTAAAAAGGAGACGACATTGTTAATTAGACCATTTTAATTTGCTCCACCTCACAGCAAAGCCCCCGTCGTGTCGTGCACACAATGGAAATGTGACTAATGTTCAGAAGTTACGTAAAGCGTTTGTTTTTTTCTCTCCTAAAATTTCAGGGATTGCTGTTGCGAAAGACGGACTTTTCCCTTTTTTGTTGCTTTTGCGCGCCCATCTTGAATTAAGTTTTACACCACATCCGTATTTGAATGATAATTTATTCAAAGAGTGATTGATTGATGCACCCAGAAGCTCCCTCACAATAGGCTACTGAAACCTGGAAGCAGCTCCGCGGTCAAATAAACGCACACAGTGCATGTTTCATGTTGGGTAATTTATCCCTGTCAGTGTTACCCAAGTACAGGCAGTTTGAGAACTGATAACATTTTTTTTTCCAACTCTGATCTTTGTTATGTTGAGCTTCCCCTGTGTTTAGCTGCCAAAAAAACAAAATGGGACATCTCGCCTCTTGAGCACAGGATTTCCTTTGCAGGGAAGTAAGTGAACGAGCATATTTTCCATCACTTTTCCCGTTTCGCTTTGCTGAGACGAGGACGATAATTTGAAATCATTTGTCAGGGCATGCGCTCCCCCCCCCCCCCCCCCAATATTCCAAAAGGGTCAAGAGCACTCGGGATTGAGTGGAGTATCATTTTGCCCACCACTGACAGTTTCTGACATACCCTTTCGATCTTTACACAATTAGCACGTGTCCTCCCCTGTAGATGTGTGGAAACATACGTACAAAATATGTCCGATCTTCTTTGTCCAAGGCACATAAATGATGACATTCTCCCCAAACAATACCTTGTGTGTTGTAATGTCTCCAGGCGCAAGCTAGACATTAATTATTGAACTGAATATAATGAAAATCGCATTAACATCATGATACAGTATTTCAATTAGTGCATATAATTGTGCAGCAACGATCCTGTTAAATTGGACAGTACAATTGGAAATTAGGGATATATGGTAAATTGCGATTTAGAACTGATATATGAATGAGTCCTAAAATTAGTAAAGCAAACAAACTGGATTGATTTATAAAAATACAATTGTTTTTCTTTAACGCTGATTTTTGCAGGTTGCGGTCAGCACTCCAGTGGGCATTCTTCACATCTCAACCTTTTCTAGACAATGACTGGCAGCCAGCTACTTGACCATAGGGATTATTGCGACAGTGTTCAATTTTGTCCTCGTCCAAGGTCCATATGTGCACACTTTCCAGAGGAGGTCGCTAGATAACAACCCAGAGCAGGAATCCTGGCTTTGTTTTGTGTAGCCGAGCCTAAAGGCACTTGAGGCAGCTTGTAACACGCCAACAGCTGCTTAGTTGAGACCCGCCCACCAAGCACTCTATATGCCAACCTAGAAAACTAGAAAGAAGTTAATCTTTAACAGCTTCAAAAAAATGACATCTTCAAACAAGCTGATAATTTATGATTGACCCTAATATTAGAAGTCTAAAACATGTGAAAACAGGTAGTTAAAAGGGCTTTGTAACTAAACTGTAGGTATATGTGCATTCTTCACTTGTGTTAGACAAAATAAACATACATTCATAAAACGTAAGTGGAAAATTCAAATGTTGGTGAGACTAAGTCAGTTGTACATAGGCGAGCAAGGTGTGCTGTGGAATGCTCCCTCAGAAAATTTTGAATTTTTGCATTAATGGTTTACTCCTGCCGCTTGTCAATGGGATTTCCCATTGAAGCCACACCATGCCGTTGGGAAACCCATGCGTGGGGGTGCGCTACTGGTGGGAAAAGTAAATCCCAATGGTTGGAGAATTTCTGCCTATGTCCTTTGGTTAAATTTAAGCACCTTTATATTTAACGATTGGTAGATTTTTAATCTGAAAAGGACATATTTGGATATTCAACATACTATCCAAGCCATTACCTTCCCAAAGGTTACCTCAACACTCCTTCTCCTACATTCAATACCTTCACTCCAGTTTGTAGGTTCACTATACCCCACCCAGCACTGCTCTTTTCACAGTCTCTTCTTCCAATCCTTCCAGTTTTTAACTGGCATTTTCCTCCCTCTTCAACATCCTCTTCTTCAGTCTTCTCTCAGTTTAAGCTTTTTCAATTACATATTCTTCTTCCATTTCCCTCCAGATTCAAGCTGGCATTCTTTTCAAGCACCACCACCCCCCTTCCCCCCCCCCACACTGTTCTTCCCTTCCTGTGCCATGAGATAGCAGCAGATATCAGGAGGACATATGTGTGACGATGGGAAAATACACAGCAGATAAAATATAATACAGAGAAGTGTGAAGTGATACGCCCTTGGAGGAAGAATAAGGAGAGACAGTGTAAACTAAATGGGACAATTTTTAAAGGTGTCATGGGAGCAGGGGGCTCAAGTACACAGTTTTGAATGTGCTTGGACAAGTTGATAAGGATGTTTTTTAAAAAGCCTTATGGAGCATATGGAGGTTCAATAATCGTGGGTGTCTCTATTGTCATATGTAGACATAGGGTAGGATTTTCCAGCCCCCCCCCCCCCCCCCCCCCCCCCCCCGCCCCCCCACACACCACCATGTTGTGTTTTCTGGAGGCAGTTCGCAGTTCGCCATTGGCTACCGGTGAAATCTTCCGAGTGTGTGACTTGCCTGACCCGCTGCCGCTGGGGGGGTCTCTTCAGCAGGACTGAAAGTTCCTGCTCAGACAGTGGTAATGTAAGGAAGTTATGTTGCACCTTCAGACACTGGTTAAGCCTCAACTGGACATGTATCCAGTTCTGGGCTCCACAGTACAAGAAGAATGTTAAGTCTTGGAGAAGGTTCAGAGGAGATTTAATGGAACGATACTAGGGTTAAATGACTTAATTTACATGGATAGACCGAGGTCACAGGTTCAATCCTGGCACTGGGTCACTGTCCGTGTGGAGTTTGCACATTCTCCCCGTGTCTGCGTCGGTCTCACCCCCACACCCCAAAGATGTGCAGGGTAGGTGGATTGGCCACGCTAAATTGCCCCTTAATTGGGTACTCAATTTATTTTTTAAAAAAGATTTTTATTAGCTCCATTTTGCTGCAACATTCTACAGTCCTGCTATCTACTGGGTCGCGATTTGTGAGTGGTGGGTGAGGAAATGGGGGAGCAGCTATGGTGTGAAACATCATAGGTTTTTACCCCCAAGGCGTATTGGTGCTTTTTTTTTAACCAGACTCACTGATTGACAGGTTTGGCTCCCTGTCTGACAAATAAATCTGATGAATTGGCTGCAGCCCAGGAAGTTTTGCATTGCTCATGGGAGAGCATTTGGGTGAATGCAGCACAGCTGAAGGGCCAAAGTATTATTATTATTATTGACCACAGATAATTAAAGAGAAATTGAAGGCAGTGCTATGTTTAGGGGTGGGGTAGGGGATGGGGGAGTGGATAGATTGGAAGGCAAGTTTGGAGGCGAGAGAGATGCAGAGGGAGAGATGGAGTGCGAGGGGGGATCAGATGAAGAGAAGGAGTTAGGGAATGTGATCAGGGTGTGATTGGAAAGAGATTAGAGGGAGAGATGCTAAGAGGTGCACCAGGGAGAGCCAGTGATAAGGGAGAATGAGGGATTCACTAATGCTTTTTTATTTTTTATAATCTTTATTGTCACAAGTAGGCTTACATTATCAGTGCAATGAAGTTACTGTGAAAATTCCCGAGTTGCCACATTTCGGCGCCTGTCCGGGTACACGGAGGGAGAATCATAATGTCCAAATTACCTAAGAGCAGGGCTTTCTGGACTTGTGGGAGGAAACCGGAGCACCCAGAGGAAACCCACAAAGACATGGGACAAATGTGCAGACTCCACACAGACAGTGACTCAAGTCAGGAATCGAACCTGGGACCCTGGAGCTGTTAGCAACAGCGGTGTTACCTACTGTGCTACCATGGGTGTCTCAGTGATCACAGTGGGGACAACTGATTGCTGGGAAGGTTAATAGATTTTCTTGGCAGACTGAGCGAAGCATTCTTGTTCCTCTTAGCCCACAAGCAGTGCTGGCCAGTGTTAAACTTGATCCACATTCTCGAACACAAGCTTACAACAATTCTTAGCCTTGCAGCCTCATGAAAGAATTTCAGTGACCAAACCATCTCCTGGGATTGGGTTGGTCATTCTTCCCACGCACCTTTTCCACCACCGCTCCCCCCACCCCCCGCCTTGATATTTTTTACATTTTTATGAGCCACTAGGGTCCTTGTGGGAAGGTTAACTAATGTTGTGGGGGAGGGTTTCAATTATTTTGGCGGGGCGGGGGAGTAGACACCAGGATGAAATATTCAAGATCAGAAACAAGTTGTACAGTACTGGACGAGACCAATAAAACTAGAATAAAGAATATTCATAAACAGGAGGTGTCAAAACGTGGGCAAATGCAAGGCAGTTTAAAATAGATTTGAGCGCACCTATGTAAATGCATAGAGTGTGGTGAATAAGGCTGGCGAGCTCCTGTTTGTTCACAGGACTATGGTAAAATAGCAATAACAGAGAACTGGCTCAAAGAAGGAAGGATTGAGAACATATTCTTAGCTGTGATGTATTCAGGGAATATCGATCTGGGCCAAAATTGAGTGGGAAAACTATGGATGACTAAAGGAAAGTCAGCGTGGATTTGTTAAAGGCAATTTATGATTAACTAACATGATTAAGTTATTTGATTTTGGGCAGCACGGTGGCGCAGTGGTTAGCATTGCTGCCTCATGGTACCGAGGTCCCAGGTTTGATCCAGGCTCTGGGTCACTGCCCATATGGAGTTTGCACATTCTCCCCGTGTTTGCATGGGTTCCGCCCCCACAACCCAAAAGATGTGCGGGGTAGGTGGATTAGCCACGCCAAATTGTCCCCTAATTGAAAAAATATGAATTGGGTATTCTAAATTTATTTTTTTAAAGTTTTGATTACTATGCATATTGATTATCAACGAGTATACAATAGACTTGTTAGCAGCATGGATGCAAAATTGGTTCAGTACCAGTGGCATAGAGATTTTAATTATTTATGGGATGTTGACATTGATTGCGAAGCCAGCATTTATTGCCTATCTCTAGATGCCCTACAGAATGTGGTTGTGAGCTGTCTTCTTGAAGCACTGTCGTCCCTGAGGTGTAGGTACACCCACAGTGATGTTAGGGACGGAATTCCAGGATTTTTTGACCAGGTGACAGTGAAGCACTGGCAATATATTTCCAAGTCAGGATGGTCAGAGACTTGGGGGGGAACCTCCAGGTGATGGTGATCCAAGGTCTCTGCAGTTCTTGTCCTTCAAGATGGCAGTGGTCATGGATTTGGAAGTTGCTGCCTAAGGAACATTGGGTAATTTCCTGTAGTACATCTTGTAGATGATACACACGGCTGCCAGTGTTGGTCCGTGGTGGAGGGATTGAATGTTTGTGGAAGGAGTATCAATCAAGCAGGCTGCTTTGTCCTGAGTAGTGTTGAGCTTGTTGAGTGTTGCTGGAGCTTCACGCATCCAGAGAAACAGAGAGTATTCCATCACACTGCTGAATTGTGCCTTGTAGATGGTGGACATGCTTCGGGAGGTCAGGAGGTGAGTTAGTCACAGCAGGTTTGCTAACCTCTGATCTGTTGTGGTAGCCACAGTATTTATAAGGCTAGTTCGGTTCACTTTCTGGTCAATGGTAACTCCCAGGATGTTGATAGTGGAGGATTCAGTGATGGCAATACCATTGATTGTCAAGGGGCAGTAGCTATATCCTCTCTTCTTGGAGATGATCATTGCCTGGCACTTTGGTGGCACTTGCCACTTGTAAGCCCAAGTCTAGATATTGTCCATGCTGCATTTGAACATGAACTGCTTAAGTATCTGAGGAGTCGCAAATGGTGCTGAACATTGTGCTGTCATTGCGAACCTCCCCACTTCTGACCTTATGATGGAAGGAAGGTCATTAATGAAGCAGCTGAAGATGGTTAGGCCTAGGACACTGCCCTGAGAAACTCCTGAGTACTCCCTGAATAATGATGAACAGTTATTTTTCAGACTGGAGTAGTTTCCTCAGGGATTGGTATTAGAATCACCGCTTACTACCATATATTAATGATCTAGGTTTTGTATATAGGGCACAGTTTCATAGATTGAAGATGATACAAAATTCAGAAATGTAATCATGCCCTGCAACAAGTAGAAATCTGCCTAATAACAACAAGTTCGATCCCGGCTCTGGGTCACTATCTGTGTGGAGTTTGCACATTCTTCCTGTGTTTGTGTGGGTTTTGCCCCCACATCCCAAAGATGGATTGGTCATGCTAAATTGCCTTGCAATTGGAAAAAATGAATTTGGGTACTCTAAAAAAAATGTTTTAAATGAGAGCTGGCGATCTGAGTGGAGTCTGTGAGGGAGAAGCGAAGGTCACAGAAGGAGGTCACTTGGCCCATCGTGTCTGCACTGGCTCTCCCAGCGAGAAACTTACCTCATATTGTTTACTGCCTTCTCCCCATAACCCTGCACATTCTCTCTTTTCAGATAACAGTCTAAGTCCCTTTCAAATGCTTCTATTGAGCCTGCCTCCACTCTAAGGCAATACGTTCAAACCCTAACCACTTGCTTCTTTAAAAAGTTTCTCCTCATATCTGGGTGGCACAGTGGTTAGCACTGCTGCTTCGCAGCGCCAAGGACTTGGATTTAATTCTGGCCTTGGGTGACTGTGTGGAGTCTGCACATTCTCCCAATATCTGTGTGGGCTTCCTCCGGGTTCTGCGGTTTCTTCCCACATTCCAAAGGTGTGCAGGTTAGGTGGACTGGCTACACTAAATTGCCCCTTAGAGTCCAAAAGGTTAGGTGGGGTTACAGAGACAGAGCAGGAGGGTGGGCCTGGGTCAGTGCTCTTTCAAAGGGTTGGTGTCGACTCAATGTGTCAAATGGCCTCCTTCTGCACTGCAGTGATTCTATATCACTTTTGCTCCTTTCACTACTTACTTTAAATCTGTGCCTTCTCGTTCTCGATCCTTCCATGAGTGGGAACAGCCTCTCCCTATCTACTCTCTCCGGAGTCCACATGATTTTAAATACTTTGATCAAATATCCCTTCAGCCTTCTCTCAGGAAACAGTCCTTTTTTTTTCTTTTTATAGATTTAGAGTACCCAATTCATTTTTCCAATTAAGGGGCAATTAAGCGTGGCCAATCCACCTACCCTGCACATCTTTGGGTAGTGGGGGTGAAACCCACGCAAACACAGGGAGAATGTGCCTCTCAGGAAACAGTCCTAACTTATCCAGATTGAAGTTTCTCATCCCCGAGACCATTCTCGTGAATCTTGTCTGCACCTCTCTAATGCGTTCACATTCTTTCTAAGGTACAACATGCAGAACTTTATTCAGTGCTGTAGCTGAAGCCAAACTACTGACTTATACACATTCAGCATAACCTCCTTGTTCTTGCACTCTATACCCCTATTAATAAAGCTCAGGAAGGCAGCATGGTGGCGCAGTGGGTTAGCCCTGCAGCCTCACGGCGCCGAGGTCCCAGGTTCGATCCCAGCTCTGGGTCACTGTCCATGTGGAGTTTGCACATTCTCCCCATGTTTGCGTGGGTTTCTCTCCGACAACCCAAAGATGTGCAAGGCTAGGTGGATTGGCCACGCTAAATTGCCCCTTAATTGGAAAAAATGAATTGGGTACTCTTAATTTTATTTTAAAAATAAAGCTCAGGATGCTGAATTCTTTATTAACTGCTCACAACGTGTCCTGCCACGTTCAGTCATGAATGGCAGTGGAAAATTAAACTGACTGGGGGAGGAGGCTACACAAATATCCCCATCCCCAATGATGGGGGGAGCCCAGAACATCAGTAACTAAGATAAGGATGAAGCATTTGCTGCAATATTCACCCAGAAGGGCTGAGGTCCCTACCATAACAGATGCCAGTCTTCAGTCAATTTGGTACACTCCATGTGATATCAAGAAGCTGAAGGCACTTGATACTACAAAGGCTTTGGACCCTGAAAGTATTTCAGTAATAGTGCTGAAGACATGTGCTCCAAAACTACCATGCCCCTAGCCATGACTAGTTAGGGACAACAATGGCAGGCTAGTCGCCGTGCCGGAAAAGGGCAACCTTTGAGACCTTCTACCAGGGCTGTACACCTCAGAGCTCCTCGGGGGGGGACTTGGGATGAAGCACTTCCTCGACGCACTGGACATGCTGGTCTTGAGGGAAGATAGGAGACGGGGCCTGAAGCACCATTAGGACTGGGGGAGGTCATAGATAGTATCTACGCCATAAAGGCGGGGAAAGCGCCAGGGCCAGATGGTTTACCAGAGGACTTTTACAAAACATTCGCGACAGCACTGGCCTGGCACTTGCGGGAGATGTTCGCAGACCCGCTGCTAACCTGTCACCAACACTACCACAAGCCGCAATATCGCTGATACCCAGAAAGGACAAAGACCTTACTGAGTGGGGGTCCTACAGACCCATCTCACTACTCAATGTAGATGCAAAAATCCTGGCAAAAGGCCTAGCTAAGTGGCTGGAGAGCTGCGTACCAGAGGTAGTCGCGGAGGACCAGATGAACTTTGTCAAAGGCAGGCAGTTAACATCAAATACCAGGTGCCTGCTGAACGTGATAATTACCCCATCCGGGGAGAGAACACCAGAGGTGACCATCCAACGAACGCAGAAAAGGCCTTCGACTGAATCGAGTGGAAGTACCTCATAGAGGTACTGGAGCGGTTTGGACTTGGGCCAGTGTTCACCTCTTGGGGTGAAACTACTGTACAGCACTCCCATGGAGAGCATACGGACAAACATTATCAGCTCTAAATACTTCCACCTGCCCAGGGGCATGAGACAGGGATGCCCGCTGTCACAGCTGCTGTTCGCTCTGGCAATCGAGCCACTAGCGATCGCCCTCAGAGCGGCGAAAGTGTGGAGCGGCATTCAGAGGAGGACAGAGAGCATAGAGTTTCACTCTCTGCAGATGATCTGCTCCTCTACATCTCAACCCCCCAGGCCAGCATGGGAGGTATCAGAAAGACTTAAATGAGTTTGGAGCAATCCCGGGTTGGAGCCATCCAGACTCAACTGAGCAAGAGTGAAATTGTCCCAGTGAACCCACAGGGGAGAGGGACAGAGCCTACCGTTCAAGCAAGC
This sequence comes from Scyliorhinus canicula, assembly GCF_902713615.1. Classification (NCBI taxonomy): domain Eukaryota; kingdom Metazoa; phylum Chordata; class Chondrichthyes; order Carcharhiniformes; family Scyliorhinidae; genus Scyliorhinus; species Scyliorhinus canicula. Next base: position 109,631,076 of record NC_052158.1, read on the forward strand.
CCAAACCAAATTCCGCTACCTGGGGATCCACATAGACCACGACTGGACACGGATCCACAAGTGGAACCTGAGGACACTGGTGGAGGAAGTCAAAAGGGACCTGCAGAGGTGGGGCACTCCCACTCTCTCTATTGGAGAGCGTGCAGATGATCAAAATTAACATACTGCCCAGGTTCCTCTTTCTGTTCAGATCCTTCAACGGTAGCACAATGGTTAGCATTGTTGCTTCACAGTGCCAGGGTTCCAGGTTCGATTCCAGGCTTGGGTCACAGTTTGTGCGGAGTCTGAACTTCTCCCTGTACCTGCGTGGGTTTCCTCCAGGTGCTCCGGTCCTCCCATAAGTCCTGAAAGACATGCTTGTTAGGTAATTTGGACATTCTGAATTCTCCCTCCGAACAGGCGCCAAAAGGTCCAACAGGGAGAATAAGCATGGGAGGCCGAGCCCTCCCAAACCACTGGGCGGCCATAGCAGAAAGAGTAAGGGGGTGGGTGAATGAACCGGGAGCGGAGTGGGTGAGGATGGAGAAGAGTTCATGCATAGGGGCATCCTTCCGAGCCCTAACTACAATCGCACTTCCATTCCCTCCGACCAAGTACTCAAGAAGCCAAGCTCTGAATGTGATACCAGATGAGACAGCACTTTGGTCTAACCAAATTGCCCACCATGACTCCCTTCTGTATCAACCACAGGTTCTCGCCTGAAACAATGGATGCCACCTTCAACAGGACGAGGGGATGCTGATGGCTAGAGACATGTACACAGGCGACTGGATAGTGATCCTGGAGGAATTCATGGACAGGTTCCAACTACCAAAGGGGAACAAAATGAGAAATATCAAAAATGTCCTCTGTAGGGAAATGACAATGTACCCCCAGATCCCAGGGCATTTGCTTGTTGAGGAACTGTTGGACGCAGGTAACTCAGGGAAGGGAAAATCTGGGGACTTATACAGGCCTCTGCTGGAGGCAGTACACTCCCCCTTGGATGAGACAAGGGAAAAATGGGAGGAAGAACTAGGCATAGAAGTAAGGGAGGACTCTGGATCAAAGGGCAAACTCCACCTCCATATGCAGAGGACTGATCTGAGCCTAACGCAGCTAAAGGTGGTGCACAGAGTGCACCTAACCAGAACCTGAATGAGCAGATTCTTTCCGGAGATGGAGGACAAATGCGAATGGTGCCAGGGAGGCCAGGCCAACCCACATGTTCATGGAATGCCCCAGGCTTGTGGGGCTGTGGACGACCTTCTTTGAGGCAATGTGGGGGTTGTGGGGTGGAGCCATGCCCAAAGGGCCTTCAGTATCTAAGACCAGCCAGAACTCTTTATGGGGAGGAAGGGCACGGGGGGCTGGAGGGGCTGACGCTCTAGTTTCTGCCTCCCGAATTGCCTGCCGAAGAATCCTGCTTGGCTGGTGATTGGCAGCACCACCCAAAGCTGCAAACTGTTTGACCGACCTGTCTGAATTCCTCCCACCGGAGAAGATAAAATATGCCAGCCGAGGGTCAGAAGCGGACTTCCATGGGACTTGGAAGCTGTTGACCAACTTGTTCCTAGATCTGTTCATAGTCAACAAACAGCATAAAAAGGGGGTGAGGGGGAGACACAGGCGAATCATGGAACATAAAGCAAAAGGAAAGTTGGGGGGGGGGGGGGGGTAGGTGGTGTGAAGAAGGAGGAGAGGGGGTGCAAAAGCTCACAAGAAAAAAAAAAGAGACCGCGAGGTACAAGGGACAGAGCTGCAGAGGATGAGCCCAACCGAGGGCAAATGGAAAACCAGTGAACGAAAAAACATTGTAAATATGTTTTGTGACCTTTGTCTGCTTCTGTTTTTTTTTCTCTTTGGCTTATCTCTTTTGCAATTTTTATTTCTTCTTGACTTTTCCAGGAGACTCATCCGGAGTGAGACTCATCCAGAGTGGGGGATTGAAACTTGGTAATTTGGTGCAGTGAGGTAATTCGGTGCAGAGTGTGAGGAGGTGCTTTTTTACCCTGGTAAGTGACTGGTAAGTAGTCGCTCTTTTTCTTTTCATTGTCTAATTTAGTTATTTTTATTTTGAAATTGTAGTTGTTTAAGTTTACCAAGGGTTTAAGACATGGCAGGAGATCCCAGACCCGTGTCATGCTCCTCGTGTGCGATGTGGGAGCTCAGGGACACGTCCACTGTCCCTGGCTCCTTCACGTGTAAGAAGTGTGTTCAGTTGCAGCTCTTGTTAGACCGCTTGACGGCTCTGGAGCTGCGGATGGACTCACTTTGGAGCATCCACGATGCTGAGGCGGTCGTGGATAGCACGTTTAGCGAGTTGGTCACACCGCAGGTGAAGGTTACTGAGGGAGATAGAAAATGGGTGACCAAAAGAAAGAGCAAGAGTAGGAAGGCACTGCAGGTGTCCCCTGCGGTCATCTCCCTGCAAAACAGATATACCGCTTTGGATACTGTTGAGGGAGATGGCTCACCAGGGGAAGGCAGCAGCAGCCAGGTTCATGGCACCGTGGCTGGCTCTGCTGCACAGCAGGGCAGGAAGAAAAATGGCAGGGCTATAGTGATAGGGGACTCGATCGTAAGGGGAATAGACAGGCGGTTCTGTGGACGCAATCGAGACTCTAGGATGGTATGTTGCCTCCCTGGTGCAAGGGTCAAGGATGTCTCGGAGCGTCTGCAGGACATTCTGGGGGGGGGGGGGGGGGGGGGGGGTGAACAGCCAGCTGTCGTGGTGCACATAGGCACCAACGATATAGGTAAAAAACGGGATGCGGTCCTACAAGCGGAATTCAGGGAGTTAGGAGTTAAACTAAAGGTAGTAATCTCAGGATTGCTACCAGTGCCACGAGCTAGTCAGAGTAGGAATGTCAGGATAGATAGGATGAATACGTGGCTCGAGAGATGGTGCAAGAGGGAGGGATTCAAATTCCTGGGGCATTGGGACCGGTTCTGGGGGAGGTGGGACCAGTACAAACCGGACGGTCTGCACTAGGACTGGAACCGATGTCCTAGGGGGGGTGTTTTCTAGAGCTGTTGGGGAGGGTTTAAACTAATGTGGCAGGGGGATGGGAACCGATGCAGGAAGTTGAAAGGTAGTAAAACAGGGACAGAAACAAAAGGAAGCAAGGGGAAAAGTGCAAGGCAGAGAAGACATAGTCAGAAATCTAAAAGGGCGACAGTACAAGATACAGTGACTGAGGGGAGCACAGTGAATAGGCCCAGTAATAACAAAAGGAATAAAACTGGAGATGTTAAGATTCAAAACAGAGGTAAAAAAACCAACATAAGTGTACTTTACCTGAATGCTCGCAGTATTCGGAATAAAGTAAATGAGTTGATGGCACAAATCATCGTAAATAACTATGATTTAGTGGCCATTACTGAAACATGGTTAAAGGATGGTCACGACTGGGAGTTAAATATCTGAGGGTATCAAAGTATTCGGAAGGACAGAGTGGATGGTAAGGGAGGTGGTGTTGCTCTGTTATTTAAGGATGACATCCGGGCAATAGTAAGGGATGACATCGGTGCTATGGAGGATAAGGTTGAATCCATTTGGGTGGAAATCAGGAATAGTAAGGCGAAAAAGTCACTGATAGGAGTAGTCTATCGGCCACCAAATAGTAAAGATATGGTGGGGCAGGCAATAAACAAAGAAATAACTGATGCATGTAGAAATGGTACAGCAGTTATCATGGGGGATTTTAATCTACATGTCGATTGGTTTAACCAGGTCGGTCAAGGCAACCTTGAGGAGGAGTTTATAGAATGTATCCGCGATAGTTTCCTAGAACAGTATGTAATGGAACCTACGAGGGAACAAGCGGTCCTAGATCTTGTCCTGTGTAATGAGACAGGATTGATTCATGATCTCATAGTTAGGGATCCTCTCGGAAGGAGCGATCACAATATGGTGGAATTTAAAATACAGATGGAGGGTGAGAAAGTAAAATCAAATACTAGTGTTTTGTGTTTAAACAAAGGAGATTACAAGGGGATGAGAGAAGAACTAGCTAAGGTAGACTGGGAGCAAAGACTTTATGGTGGAACAGTTGAGGAACAGTGGAGAACCTTCCAAGCGATTTTTCACAGTGCTCAGCAAAGGTTTATACCAACAAAAAGGAAGGACGGAAGAAAGAGGGAAAATCGACCGTGGATATCTAAGGAAATAAGGGAGAGTATCAAATTGAAGGAAAAAGCATGTAAAGTGGCAAAGATTGCTGGGAGATTAGAGGACTGGGAAATCTTTAGGGGGCAACAGAAAGCTACTAAAAAAGCTATAAAGAAGAGTAAGATAGCGTATGAGAGTAAACTTGCTCAGAATATAAAAACAGACAGTAAAAGTTTTTACAAATATATAAGACAAAAAAGAGTGGCTAAGGTAAATATTGGTCCTTTAGAGGATGAGAAGGGAGTTTTAATAATGGGAAATGAGGAAATGGCTGAGGAACTGAACAGGTTTTATGGGTCGGTCTTCACAGTGGAAGACACAAATAACATGCCAGCGACTGATAGAAATGAGGCTATGACAGGTGAGGACCTTGAGAGGATTGTTATCACTAAGGAGGGAGTGATGGGCAAGCTAATGGGGCTAAAGGTAGACAAGTCTCCTGGCCTGATGGAATGCATCCCAGAGTGCTAAAAGAGATGGCTAGGGAAATTGCAGATGCACTAGTGATAATTTACCGAAATTCACTAGACTCTGGGGTGGTCCCGGTGGATTGGAAATTAGCAAACGTGACGCCACTGTTTAAAAAAGGAGGTAGGCAGAAAGCAGGAAATTATAGGCCAGTGAGCTTAACTTCGGTAATAGGGAAGATGCTGGAATCTATCATCAAGGAAGAAATTGCGAGGCATCTGGATAGAAATTGTCCCATTGGGCAGACGCAGCATGGGTTCGTAAAAGGCAGGTCATGCCTAACTAATTTAGTGGAATTTTTTGAGGACATTACCAGTGCAGTAGATAACGGGGAGCCGATGGATGGGGTATATCTGGATTTCCAGAAAGCCTTTGACAAGGTGCCACACAAAAGGTTGCTGCATAAGATAAAGATGCATGGCATTCAGGGTAAAGTAGTAGCATGGATAGAGGATTGGTTAATTAATAGAAAGCAAAGAGTTGGGATAAATGGGTGTTTCTCTGATTGGCAATCAGTAGCTAGTGGTGTCCCTCAGGGATCCGTGTTGGGCCCACAATTGTTCACAATTTACATAGATGATTTGGAGTTGGGGACCAAGGGCAATGTGTCCAAATTTGCAGATGACACTAAGATGAGTGGTAAAGCGAAAAGTGCAGAGGATACTGGAAGTCTGCAGAGGGATTTGGATAGGTTAAGTGAATGGGCTAGGGTCTGGCAGATGGAATACAATGTTGACAAATGTGAGGTTATCCATTTTGGTAGGAATAACAGCAAACGGGATTATTATTTAAATGATAAAATATTAAAGCATGTCGCTGTTCAGAGAGATTTGGGTGTGCTAGTGCATGAGTCACAGAAGGTTGGTTTACAAGTGCAACAGGTGATTAAGAAGGCAAATGGAATTTTGTCCTTCATTGCTAGAGGGATGGAGTTTAAGACTAGGGAGGTAATGTTGCAATTGTATAAGGTGTTAGTGCGGCCACACCTGGAGTATTGTGTTCAGTTTTGGTCTCCTTACTTGAGAAAGGACGTACTGGCGCTGGAGGGTGTGCAGAGGAGATTCACTCGGTTAATCCCAGAGTTGAAGGGGTTGGATTATGAGGAGAGGTTGAGTAGACTGGGACTGTACTCGTTGGAATTTAGAAGGATGAGGGGGGATCTTATTAGAAACATTTAAAATTATGAAGGGAATAGATAGGATAGATGCGGGCAGGTTGTTTCCACTGGCTGGTGACAGCAGAACTAGGGGACATAGCCTCAAAATAAGGGGAAGTAGATTTAGGACTGAGTTTAGGAGGAACTTCTTCACCCAAAGGGTTGTGAATCTATGGAATTCCTTGCCCAGTGAAGCAGTTGAGGCTCCTTCATTACATGTTTTTAAGGTCAAGATAGATAGTTTTTTGAAGAATAAAGGGATTAAGGGTTATGGTGTTCAGGCCGGAAAGTGGAGCTGAGTCCACAAAAGATCAGCCATGATCTAATTGAATGGCGGAGCAGGCTCGAGGGGCCAGATGGCCTACTCCTGCTCCTAGTTCTTATGTTCTTATGTTCTTGGTTTTCTTACTGTTATGCACACGTTTTTTAGCCTGTAACTTTTTTTTAAAAATAATTTTTATTCAAACTTTCAATAACAAAATACAAAAAGAAAAGAGGAAACAACCCCCCCCCCCCCCCACCATATATACAAAACAAAAGAAATAAATTAACACCCGTCTTTAACCTGTAACTTAACCTACAAACTTAAACGTGTAATTCTAACATAGAAGGTGAAAATTAATAAAAACATTTTAAAAAAGAAGTGGTGATGTTCACTGATGATTGTACAACATGCAGTACCATTCGTGACTCCTCAGATACTGAAGCAGTTCATGTCCAATATAGCAAGTCCTCAACAATATCAAGGCTTGGGTTGAGAAGTAGCAGGAAACATTCGCACCAGACAAGTGCCAGGCAATGACCATCTCCTACAAGAGAGAATCTAACCATCACCCCTTGACATTCAATGGCATTATCATCACTGAGTCCCCCACTATCACCATCCTGGGAGTTAACAGTGACCAAAAATTCAACTGGACCAAATACTGTGGCTACAAAAGTAGGTCAGAGGCGCGGAATCCTGTGGTTATTAACTCGCCTCCTGACTGCCCAAATTTTTTCCATTATCTTCAAGGCACAAGTTGGGAGTGCAATAGAATGTTCTCCACTTGCTTGGATGAGTGCAGCTCCAAAGCACTCAAGTTCAACACCATCCAGGACAAAGCAACCCGCCTAATTGGCAACCCTTCCACGTGCATTCACTTCCTCCACCACCAATGCACTGTGGTAGCAGTGTGTACCATCTACAAGATGCACTGCAGGAACTCATCAAGGCTCCTTAGACAGCACCTATCAAACCTACAACCACTACCATCTAGAGGGTTAAAAGCAGCAGACACCATGGGATTGCCATCAGTTGGAAGTTCAGCTTCAGGCCACTCACCATCCTGAATTGGAAATATATCGCCCTTTCTGTCACAGGGTCAAAATCGTGGAACACCCTCCCTAACAGCACTGTGGGTATACATATAACACATGGGCTGCAGCGCTTCAAGGTGGCAGCTTAGCACCACCCTCTCATAGTGGAATTAGGGATGGACAATGAATGCTAGCCTGGCCAGTGAAGCCCACACCTGTGAACTAATTTTTTAAAACAGTTTATGGACGCATGCACCCAGCTCCCTCTGCTCCTGCACTCCCTTTAGAGCTGTACACTTTATTTTATACAGACTCCAAATTCTTTCTACCAAACTGAATCATTTTACTTTTCTCTGCATTGCACTTCATTTTCCAACTGTTCGCCAATTCCACTGACTTGCCAATATTCTTTTGAAGTTTTAACATTCTTCTCCTCACGTTCACAATTCCAAGTTTTATATCGTCGACAAACTTTGAAATTGTGCCCTGTAAACCAAGGTCTAGGTCATTAATATGTATTTGAGGGCAGCACGGTGGCACAGTGGTTAGCCCTGCTGCCTCACGGTGCCGAGGTCCCAGGTTCGATCCCGGCTCTGGGTCACTGTCCGTGTGGAGTTTACACATTCTCCCCGTGTTTGCGTGGGTTTCGCCCCCACAACCCAAAGGTGTGAAGGCTAGGTGGATTGGCCACGTTAAATTGCCCCACAATTGAAATGAAAATGAAAATCGCTTATTGTCACAAGTAGGCTTCAGATTAAGTTACTGTGAAAAGCCCCTAGTCGCCACATTCCGGCCCCTGTTCGGGGAGGCTGGTACGGGAATTGAACCGTGCTGCTGGCCTTATTCTGCTTTACAAGCCAGCTGTTTAGCTCACGGTGCTAAACCAGCCCTTATGGAAAAAATGAATTGGGTACTCTAAATTTATATTTAAAAAAAATTAATATGGATTCGGAAAAGCAATTGTCCCAACACCTGTCTCTTGGAGGAACACTGTGTCGGCTTTTATACTTTTCAGGTGGGCGAAGACTCTGGATCTTTTCACTGGGCTATTCCAGGTGACTATTCTGATGGGGGTTTCTGTCCCCCCCCCCCCCCCCCCCCCCCCGCCTCCTGCGGGGTCAACCATACCTACCTTGTGGATGTGACCCATCACTCTGGGCTTTCCCTTTGTTAGGGAGCCATCCAAAATGGCCGTGGTCACCATACCCACCATGAAGCTGGGCCCCAACAACACAAGAGGTGATCATTTTCCTCGACGCAGAAAATGTATTCGGAGTCGAATGGAAGTACCTCATAGAGATATTGGAACAGTTTGGGATTGGAGCAGGACTCACCGCTGGGTGAAACTCCTGTACAACGCTCCCACGTCGCGCATACGGGCAAATACCACCAGCTCTAAGTACTTCCAGAGGCACAAGGCAGGGATGCCTATTGTCCCCACTGCTGTTTGCCCTAGCGATCAAACCACTAGTGATCGGGCTCGGCGGCAAGAATTAGAAGGGGATCCGGAGAGGAGACAGAGAGCACAGGGTCTCGCTCAATGTGGATGACGTACTCCTCTCCATCTCAGACCCGCAAAGCAGCATAGAGGGAATTATGGCACTTTTGAAAGAGTTTGGAGCCTTCTTGGGCTGCAATCTCAACCTGAGAAAAATGAGATCTTCACGGTGAACCCCCAAGGGGGAGAGGCAGAGTGGAGGGACTACCATTTAAACAGACCCGACACAAATACAGGTATGGCAGTGGATGTTGTCTATATGGACTTCAGTAAGGCCTTTGACAAGGTCCCTTCTGGCAGACTGGTACAAAAGGTGAAGTCACACGGGATCAGAGGTGAGCTGGCAAGATGGCTAGGTCACAGAAGGCAGAGAGTAGCAATGGAAGGGTGCTTTTGTGATTGGAGGGCTGTGACTAGTGGTGTTCTGCAGGGTTCAGTGCTAGGACCTTTGCTGTTCGTAGTATATATAAATGATTTGGAGGAAAATGTAACTGGTCTGATTAGCAAGTTTGCGGACGACACAAAGGTTGGTGGAATTGCGGATAGCAATGAAGGCTGTCAGAGGATACAGATCTTTTGGAGACTTGGGCGGAGAGATGGCAGATGGAGTTTAATCTGGACAAATGTGAGGTAATGCATTTTGGAAGGTCGAATACAGATGGGGAATTATCAGTGAATGGTAGAACCCTCAAGTGTATTGACAGTCAGAGTGATCTAGGTGTACAGGTCCACAGGTCAATGAAAGGGGCAACACAGGTGGAGAAGGTGGTCAAGAAGGATACGGCACTTTTGCCTTCACTGTCCGGGGCATTGAGTATAAAAATTGGCAAGTCATGTTGCAGCTATATAGAACCTTAGTTAGGCCACACTTGGAGTATAGTGTTCAATTCTGGTCGCCACACTACCAGAAGGATGTGGAGGCTTTAGAGAGGGTGCAGAAGAGATTTACAGGAAGTTATCTGGTATGGAGTGCATTAGCTATGAGGAGAGGTTGAATAAACTTGGTTTGTTCTCACTGGAACAAAGGAGGTTGAGGGGTGACCTGATAGAGGTCTACAAAATTATTAGGGACATAGACAGAGACTTTTTCCCAGGGTAGAGGGGTCAATTACTAAGGGGCATGGGTTTAAGCTGTGAGGGGCAAGGTTTAGAGGAGATGTATGAGGCAAGTCATTTACACAGAGGGTAGTGGGTGCCTGGAACTCACTGCCGGAGAAGGTGGTAGAAGCAGCGATGGTAGTGACGTTTAAGGGGCATCTTGACAAATACATGACTAGGATGGGAATAGAGGGAAACGGACCCTGGAAGTGTAGAAGATTTTTGTTTAGATGGGCAGCATTTTTGGCGTAGGCTTGAGGGCCGAAGGGCCAGTTCCTGTGCCAGTTTTCTTTGTTCTTTGCTACCTGGGGATCCAAATCCCCCATGACTAGACACAGATCAACAAATGGAACCCGACCAGCCTGATGGAGGAAGTTAAAAAGGACCTGCAGAGGTGGGATACACTCCCACTCTCACTGGCAGGGAGAGTGCGGACAATCAGTATGAACGTACTGCCCAGATTCCGCTTCCTGTTCAGATCCATACCAATCTCCATCCCAAGGCCTCCTCAACTCACTAGAAAAACGGATCATGGTGTTTGTGTGTATGTGGTGGGGAGCGGGGGGGGGGGGGGGGGGGGGGGGACGATGATCTCTAGGATGCCCAAAAAGGTCCTGCAGAGAAGAAGAACCATGGGGGGGGCTAGCCCTCCCAAACCTGCATTATTATCACTGGGCAGCACTGCGGAAAGGGTAAAGGAGGGGATAAGGCCAAGTGGGTGAGAATGGACGAGGGTTCCTGCATGGGGACCTCCCTCTGGGCCCTGGCCATGGCTGCGCTCCCATCCCCACCGAACAAACACTCAACAAGCCCAGAGGTGATAGCCACACTCCAGTTGTGGAAGCAACTGTGACAGCACTTCGGATTAACCAAAATGTCCATTAAGGCCCCCATCTGCAACAACCACAGGTTTGTGCCAGCCACCTTCAAAAGTTGGACGTTGACAGTTAGGGACCTCTACACAGCCAACAGATTGACAGCCCGAGAGGAACTAACAGAGAAGTTCCAGCTGACGGAGGGAAATGAGCTAAGGTACAGGCAGGTCAAAAACCTCTTACATAGGGAAAGAAAGACCTATCGACAACCACCACAACAAACACTGTTAGAGGACCTACTGGATGCAGACATCTCAGGGAGTGGGATCTCCGGCAACCTGCATGGGCTACTACTGGGAAGGACACACACACCACTGGATGAGACAAGAGAAAGGTGGGAGGAAGACCTAGGGTTTGAAATAAAGTGGGTACTCCAGAGCAGAGCACTGCATATGTTCACGTCCACCTCCATATGCGCAAGGCGAAGCCTAATGCAGCTGAAAGTGGGACACAGAGCCCGGTTAATCAGAGTCCAAATGAGCAGGTTCTTCCCAAAGGTAGAGGACAAATGCAAATGGTGCCAAGGAGGCCCGGCCAAACACGCCCACATGTTCTGGTCTTACCCCAGGCTAGTCGGGTACTGGACAGCCTTCTTCGAGGCAATGTCCAAGGTGGTGGGGATCTAAAACATTTTCATTAAGGTGAACATGGTTCACAGTTTGGTACTCATCTGCCTAAACAGAACTTGCATTTGCTGTTATTACAGTTGGTTTAAATAAAACTTGCCTGACCATGACCGAGAGAGGCATTCTTTGGGGTACCAGAACAGCCAGATCTCTTCATGGGGAGGAGCACCGACGGCCTTGCCTTTGCCTTCCTAATCGCCCGCTGGAGAATCCTGCTTGGCTGGGCGATCAGCAGCACCACCCAACGCTGCAGAGTAGTTGTCAAACCTATCGGAATTTCTCCAGATGATGAAAATTAAATTCCGGGGGTCGGAAGAGGGCTTCCACAAAACGTGGGAACTATTCACCCAGTTGTTCCAAGACCTGTTTGTAGCTAACAGCCAATATGCCAGAGGGAGGGAGGGGGAAGGCACGGTTATAACAACAAACATAATGAGGGGGTGGGGAGAATAAAGAGACATGGAGCCCAACCATGCCCAGTACATAACAAAATGCACGGTATCACACCAACCCAACAGGACCAGGGTAAAAGAACCGACGAGGGAAGAGCGACTAGAAGGGAAGGGGGGTCAGGAAGAAAAGGGGCAGAAGGAAGCAGGGCTCTCAACTTGAAGTAAACGCCTACTGAATAAAGTAAAACAAGAAGCTGTAATCATTATAAATAACAAAAGACAACCGATGTAAATAATGGAGGACGATCCATATATATATGTATATTTTTGTTTTAGATGTATGTTCATGCTTATCTTTGTTCTGCATATTGTAAAAATCTTTAATAAAAACATTAAAAAAAAAAATTTAGAGTACCCAATTATTTTTTCCAATTAAGGGACAATTTAGAGTGGCCAATCTACCTATCCTGCACATCTTTGGGTTGTGGGGGTGAAACCCACGCAGACCCGGGGAGAATGTGCAAACTCCACACGGACAGTGATCCAGGGCCGGGATTCGAACCCAGGTCCTCAGCGCCATAGGCAGCAATGCTAACCACGGTGCCACCGTGCTGCCCTAAAAACATTTTTTAATAATGAGGTCGGGCCCCTGCGCTCCGAGATTTCCCTTTATCCAAGTACCGGCCTCCCCGAACAGGCGTCGGAATGTGGCGACTAGGGGCTTTTCACAGTAACTTAATTGAAGCCGACTTGTGACAATAAGTGATTATTATTAATATTATTATTAAGAGCCACCCAAGATGGCCACGATTTATGTGTATGCCTTGTGGGTGAACTCTTCTACTCTGGGGTTTCCTTTTGTTTGGGGGCTCTCCATAGTGGCTGTTTGCGGTACCTTTGTGTTCCTTGCTGCCATGCGCAATCTGTCGTAGTCAGCCTAGTCCCCTCCCCCCTTGTCCCTCTGCGACCCCCCCTGGGTCTGTCCCCCACCCTCCCTTGTCCTTGCGAGTGTCTCTTCCTGTTTACCCCCCCATTACGTCCCATCTGTAGTCTTCTTCCCCTGTTGCCAGGCACCCTCTCTCCAATGGGAGATGTGCCGTGCCCTCCCCCCACCTCGTTCATACTTCCTAGTGCTAGCCTATCTGCTAGTGTGGTCGCCCCACCCGGGGTCGATCTGTGCAACCCTTGACCGTTGTGTGTCCATTCCCCCTTCCTCCTCCTCACCCCCTCTTGTACCCTGTTGCTCTCGCTCCCTCCTTTCTGAGACTGAACTCCAGAATTTAAAATGAGGCAGTACAGTTTCTCACAAATAGTCTCTCAGTGACACAATAAGTTGGGGAATCTGGTTCAATGCTGGTTGCGTTGTTGTTCTCCCAGCTCATGTTTGTGGATGAACAAATCTGTGTCCGCTGGTGCGGTGAAATAGTGTTCCCTGTCCTGGAATGTCACCCAGAGCTTGACTGGGTAGAGCATTCCGATCCGCACTTTGCTTTTATAAAGGGCCACCTTTTCTGCCCAGCACTTGGCCAAGTCTGCCCCAATGTCCTGATACAGCAGGATCGAGTGACCCTCCCAGTTGCAGGACTTTGTGTGCCTCGCCAACTTTAGGATCTTTCTTCAGTCTTGGTACAGGTGCAGCTCCGGAATGATGGCCAGCGGCTTATCCCGGCATTGGGCTTTGGCCAGAGTGACCCGTGTGCTCTGTCTACTTCGGTGGCTTGGGGAAGCTTTATCTTCTCACCAGTTAGTCCAGCATTTGGGCCACGCATTACGTAGGGATCCTGCCCTCGGTTCCCTCCGGTAGGCCCACGACGCAGAGGTTTTGGCGATGCGACCGATTCTCTTGATCCTCGACCTTCCCCTTTTGTGTCCTTTGCGTCTCCAACAAGTTTGCTATTTCCATCTCCAGTACGGTCGAGTCCTTCTCCAGCTCCGATTGCAGCCTTCTGAGTCTCCAGCCGCCTTTCTGCCTTTTCCAGTGCCGCATGCAGGGTGACGAGCGCATCCGCCACAACCACTTTAACCGCTGCCATTATCTCTGTTTTGATGTCATCCTTGAGCTCGTGGAGTTTCTGCATTAGGAACTCCGTCCATTCATTCATTGGAGGTCTGGCGGTCCTTTCCGATCAGGCTGGCCGTGACCTCATCTCCCCGAGTGCTTGCCATTACCTCGGTCCTTCTCTCAAGGCTTTTACTGCCTTTGCCTTCTTTTTGGCCCCTTGGGTTGCTGCCGCTTGGCATGTGTTGCCTTGGTGGTGATGGAGGAGGGTGAGGGAGTTTTCTCCCAGTTTTAGAGGGCTATTTTGGGCTGAAAGCTCTTAAATGTGAGTTTCCAGGAGGAGAGCCACCTTCGTGCATCCACTCAGCACATCCCTGCCTGAATGAATGGTGTTTGACAATTAAACAATTCGCTGGGGGAGGAAGCTCCACTAATATTCCATCCTCGCTGGTGAGCCAAGCACAACAGTGCAAAAGACAGGTTAAGGCATTTGAAACCATCTTCAGCCAGAAGTGTTTGTGGATTATCCATTTCAGCCTCTTTCTGAGGCCCCCAGTATTACTGGTCCAAAGTCCATGTGATGTCAAGAAACGTCTGATGGCAATCGATACTGCAAAGGCTATGGTGCCTGACAACCCAATACCAACAAAAATACTGAAGGAGTGCTGGTTTAGTTCAGTTGGCTACACAGCTAGCACATGATAGGGAGTAAGGACGACCGCCGGGAGTACTGGGTATTTATACCCCGCCCTGGAGGCGGGGTTAACTCAGCCTCTCGACCAATCGGGGAGCCGTCACATGACTGGTCTCAACCAACCGGTCGAGAGGCACATGACCGACCAGGGCCAATGGTAAGCTGGTGTTCTGCACCAATGGCAGGCAGCTATGCTAATCATACCACCACAATATGTGTGAGCAGTAATTTGAAATACAACTTCAAAGGGCAGCACGGTGGCGTAAGTGGTTAGCGCAGTTGCCTCATGGCGCCGGGGTCCCAGGTTCAATCCCGGCTCTGGGTCACTGTCCGTGTGGAGTTTGCACATTCTCCCTGTGTCTGCGTGGGTTTCACCCCCACAACCCAAAAGATGTGCAAGGTAGGTGAATTGGCCATACTAAATTGTCCCATAATTGGAAAAAATGAATTGGATACTCTAAATTTATTTTAAAAAAGAAATACAACTTAACTGGACCTGTCATATAAATACCGTGGCTACAAGAGCAGGTCAGGGGCTGGGAATTCTGTCCACCATCTACACGGCACAAGTCAGGAATTTAATGGAATACTCTCCACTTGCCTGGATGAGTACAGCTCCAACAACACTGAAGAAGCTCAACACCATCCAGGACAAAGTAGCCCACTTGATTGACACGTCTTCGGCTGCCGAAGAACTATAGCAGCAGTGTTTACCATCGACACGAAGCACTGCAGAATCTCAAAAAGTGCCTTCAGCAGCACCTTCCATCAAGGCGTCAAGGACCCGGGTCACTGTCAGTGTGGTGTTTGCACACTCTCCCTGTGTCTGCGTGGGTCTCACCCACACAACCCAAAGGTGTGCAGGGTAGGTGAATTGGCCAGGCTAAATTACCCCTTAATTGGAAAAAAAAATTGGATACTCTAAATTTATCTGAAAAAAAACAGCACCTTCCAAAGCCCCGCAACCTCTACCACCCATAAAGATAAATGTAGCAAGGGAACACCGCCCCCAAGATCTCACACTGTCCTGATTTGGAACTCTATCGCCCTCCTTCACCGTCGCTGGGTCACAATCCTGGAACTCTTTCCTCAACAACACAGTGGTTGTGCACCATATGGACTGCAGCAGTTCAAGAAAGCAGCTCACCACCACCTTCTCAAAGACAATTAGGGATAAGCAGCAATGCAAATCCCACATCCTGTGAAATAATTTAAAAAGTCACCAGAGGAATGGGAGTGGTAGGATGAGCATTTCATGGCATTTCTTCCCCTGTGGGCTGAGGCTATCCCTCCTCCTGTGAACCACCACCACCACCACAAGGGCCTTCAGTGCTGTAACTGAGAGCCTGTGCACCCTCTCCTTAGATCCTAGAGTTGACTTGAAACCAGCTGCCGTTGTATGCTCTCGGTGAAAGTCGGTGTTCCCTGTGAAAACTGTGAGTGAGATTTTCCAGTTGTTCCTGCAGGTGGAATCTTCGGTCCCACTGACGGTGACTCCCCCCCCCCCCCCCCCCCCCCCCCCCCCGCTGCAGGTTCCCAAATGGGTGAGCATGCAAACAACAGGAAAACTCCATTGACAGCAGAGGGACCCGGAGCAAAACACACCGCGGAGGGTGCGGGAAATCCGCCCTGCAATTCATCAGCACTTGACTGCTCAACTTGCAAATTCAAATCAGGACTAACTTCAATTAACCCCAAGATCCTAAATCTGGATTTTCAAACAGGCATTTCTCATGCAGCGTCATAGCACCAGTTTCACCTTTGAGTCAAAATAACCATTTCACAAAACTTTCTTTGACGATTAGTTTTAGTGAAGCATGACATGTTTCCCAATGCACCATTGTTAATACTGAATCATTCAGTTTCTAAATGACAACTAGTTTCACATTAAATTACCATTTACATTTTGTGATTACGGAATGATCTGACATGACCTTATGAAGCAGCTTCATATATAGTGCATTTCATTTTTCCTTTGTCTCTTAACTGCAGGTGTGCTGAGAAAGCCTGATCCACTGTGTATAATGATGTTTTTGTGTCATCATGTCAGTTTAAATGAAGCCACTGCCATCTACATGCTAATCCAGTTTCATATTTCAAATTGTTCGATTGATTTGATGCATGAGCATTGTCCAAATAAAGATCAAATTTTAAAGTATTGATTTGCTGGCTCTCTCATTTTGGGCTTCTCTTTCTCTGTAAATATTTGCTGTCACGATAACCTTGAGTGGCAAGGCTGCTCTGTATATTTTTCTTCAACTTTGAAATTGTTGCCAGACTGGATGTTTCCGGCAGGCTACAGACTGACTTATTTTTGCTCCCTTGGTGTCGTCTTAAAAGGAGAATTTCAGTTCTGGGAATCTATCATGTGGTGCTCACAATGCCGAGAAATGAAAGTCTTACAGCTGTTCAAGGAGTTCAGCTGAGCGAATGTAGAGGGTGCTGTCGCCTGTGTTATGGAGCAGAATTCAACATCCCATTAGCAGAGAAATACCCAGAATGGACAATTTGTAATAGAAGATGAGAGAGAAAAAATTATGCCATGATGGAGCAGTCCTTTAATTTATGGAGGCTTATTTTGCAATTTACAGGAAATGATAAATATATTTCTCCATGTTTTAGATTTTACATAATTACCAGATTATTATTAGATAGATTCTGCATACTGTAGTAGTCAGAAGTGAGTTGATTCTGAACAGACTTAGTTCAGTAAAAAAAAAGCCCGAGGGCAGGCTGTGTCGTTAGCTGCTATCTGCACAGCCCATGTGCTGTTCTCCGAGGATATGTGATATGGAAGAGTGCAGGTGTGTCCCTATGTACACCTGAACATGTTGATTTGGCACTATCCTGACATCACACAGTTCAACTAGCTGATGTGATTCCAGGACCTCATATTTAGACAGTTTAGATCCAAGCAATGCCTGTATTAACTAATCTTGAAAAGAGTCTGCAGGAAGAAGCAGAGGTTGCAGGTTGGCGCTGGACTCTTCCATACTGGAAGACCAGCCAATGCAGCCAGCATCTTAGTGTGCATGTTTCATCCACCCAGGTCCTCATTCTCTCCAGCGGAATGTGGCTTTTCACAGTAACTTCATTGCAGTGTTAATGTTAACCTACTTGTGGCAATAATAAAGATTATTATTATCAGATACCCTGGCCTGCTTGCTGCCCACTCATGCTCAGAGACTCACCATAGTCTGATCACTTCTCTATACTAGCCTCCAAGGTGCCTGCAGTGCCAGTATCTGAGCTGGTGGCTGCAAGTGTCAGATTTGGTGATGGGATCTCTTTATCAGTGCTGTGCTGGTTCCTCTCTTCCTTCCTCCTAGGGCTCCTGTGGCTGGGCAGGGGGCAGTCCTCGGATGTCTGAAAATAGGAACCCAGGAGAGGAAGAATGGTGTGAGGGAATGGGGTTGAGGTTGGAATCAGGAGAAACATGGCCATACCATCAATAGCTTGTCATCCAACCAGAGCGCAGAATGAGGGTTTGTTGAGAGTTGAGGAGGGTCCTAAGGCAGGAACATGCCATCATTCTCAATGTTCTCAACAACATTAAACACAATGGGCCCCTTTGGAGCCAGGACCATGATGCAGAGAGCCATTTCCTCTGTTTGACTTGTAAGCTCTACTTCTCTTTCTTCTATTTTGTGCCACCTTGCAGAAAGAGGGCAGAATGGCGGTGGTTGTGTGACACTGTTTTTGGGTAGTGTATCTGTCATAGCTGAATAGTTGGACATATGTGAAGGCAGTGAGAGATGTGTGAGACACTGTTGGCATGGGTAGGTGTGAGGTGGACTATCTGGATGTTGGGCATGTGTCCTCGAGTGTTGGGTGAGTGATGGAGCACTGTGAGCTGCTGCTGGTCAGGGGGAAGGAGGGCACAGGCTATTGAATTGGATGATCAATGATGATCATAATGAATGGTGGATCAGGCTCAAAGGGCTGAATGGTCGACTCCTATTTTCTATGTTTCTATAAGAGATGTCATGTGAAGATGCATTACCTGACCTTGACCACCCAGGTGAATTCATACCTCTTGTGGTATTGCTGCCAGATGGTTAGGTCCAGAGTTTAGGAATTCATCTTCTAGGCTGTCTAACTACTCCCACTTTGTTCTGACGGTTGTTCTTTAGAAGATTCTGGCTACTCTGTGAGACCATGGCAACTTCTTGTGCATCTAGCTGCATCACAAAACTTTCTGAGGAAGGGTCACAGAACTAAAATGTTCGGCATGTTTTTACAACGAAGCTTCCATTTGGGTGTTGTTTGCTTCCATTGCGCACAAATCTACCACACTGAGCACCTGACTAAAATCTTAAATTGGGTCGTCAGCAAAACTTTTAGGACACTGGGGTTTGTTTAACAAGCGTTGTCCATTCACAGACTCACATTTAATGTTGGATACTGAGTTCTGCATTTTGCAAGCACTGGCTGGTTGGGTGTAATCGGTACTTTGCCCGCTGCGATTGTTCTGATGAGTGCAAGAGGAAAAACTTTGATAAAATGTATTTTTTCAGCAATATTAAGGATTTCCTTATTTTCTTGTGCGACCGGTTACAGGAAAAGAAAAGTCTTGTATATGTCTGTTATGTCCTGTTTCTGGAATATTACCAATACAATCTAATTCTGTGCACCCAAAAAGCAAGGCTCCCTTATCTTTCTGAAATGGCTGCCAATTTCATTTAAAAAAAATATAATGTTCTCCTCTTCACCTCTGAAGATGCAGATTCATAGTGCAATATAATTCCATAGGTGATGACAGTCATCTAGCGCCCTCTCCAAGTGATCAATTTTTGTGTGTAATCTTTAACAGTCAGTGTCAACATGCTCTTCAGCCAAGGGGAAATATCGTATCCAATTCCAATCCTGTTATTTTTCTATACCCAGAAAGGTAGGGATAATGTTTTAACCTTGCTCTTCTGCTGGTATACTTTTAGGAAATTCAGGTGGACTGTTCTCTTTGGCGGGTCACTTCCTCGTAAAGTAGTTTGGTAGATCTTCCCCCATGAAATCTACTTTCATGGAACTGCTCCTCAACTCTGCACAGGATATTTGATTCTATTATTCGCATAGGAACTGGTGTTCGTCTGACGAGAATGTTGGTAACTGGATTAGATTTATCAACTCTCTTAAATATGGATACTGCACTGACTTGGTTTGAATCTACAAGAACAGAGTTGGGGGGGGGGGGCTGTTGGGGATGGGGTGCAGGTGTAAAAAATGGTAAAATGATACTTTTAATAATATTATTGAATTAACAGCCAGAGTAATGTGAACCCCTAGCAGAAGAGGAGAACCTTCTCAGCAGCTAGGGACAGAAGTAAACAATGATAATATCTGAGCAGAATAATGCTCCTGGGTCTCCGTCTTCTGGTACAAGCTTCCACGTTAACATTTCTAAGTCAATCGGACCATGCTTTGTGAACCTACTATCTTTATGGGTGTCTGGCAGGGGTGAACCAATGGCACCCAGAATGGCATAAGCTAAAAGATGACCTCAGTCTAAGTGATGGACAGAGGCGAGTTACTACCTCAGTTACCTGCACTTTGGTCATTTGCCTTAGCTAATCAAAGTAATTAGCATAGGTAAACAACAGGCCTTAAAAAAACAGTACATCAAAGGGTGCTCGGCGGTCAAACTGGCAGTCCTTGTCAAGTAGTTGCCTTCTTCAGATGGAGGAAGACCAGTGAAGAGGGAGGAAGACTGGGGCATGAGCTTCATAAACTTTGGCTGGAGTACAAAGGTGTGCTGTCACAAGCTACAGAGATCAAAATCTCACTCTGCATCGTGGTCTTGGACCAGTAAACCATTCTCACCTGTTGTGAGTCAGATGTTTTTCCTGGCCTTAACTTATGCATTACATTCAGCCTCTTGCTTCTCAATGAACTATTTGATATTTGAACTACTTTTAAGCTACCCACGACTTTGACCCCCACTTTGGAATTCAATCTAAATCTTACACTCCGCAATATTTATTCATTCTCACAATTATTGGCACTTGATAAATGTCCACCTTTTCTCTTTTAATACCCGGGATTCTCCTTTTGGGAGACAAGGGCTGGATTCTCCGTCCCGGGAAATATGCCCGAAGAGTGTTTCCTGATGGGCTGGAGAATCAGGCATTGGGGGAAATTTGGGGTGCAATGCCCCGACCCCCAGCAGGCGCCAGGATCGACGTTCACAACTGCGTGCCAGTGAAAGGGTGTAAATGAATGCAGATGGATCTTAATGACCATGTCTGGTATTTATCTTAACGATTTATCTTCTTGTCCCACCGTGAGGTCCATCACATTAGCGTCACGCCTGTCAACACCTGGCCCAGAGAATCACAAGGGCCCGGAGAATTTGGTGCCCTGTCCGTTAAGTGGTTTCAAATGGGTTCTTAATGAGCCATTTCCATCCTCCCACAGGCCACAAACCTTGATCCTGACATCACCGGGATTGGCACCCGGCACCGTTTTCTGCCCAACACGGGATTCCGCGCCGCCCGCTGCCGCTAGTGGAGTTCCTGATACAGCTGGAGGATTCAGCCCAATTTCTGTCACCAAGAATTTGTTCATTTTTAGTTTTTAACATTTGCCTCGAATACCAAAGTGCTATAGTTTGCATGGATTCTTTTTGTTGCAGCAGGATATGTTGCTTCAGTTTTCTCGAATGAGAACTTCAAAGATGTGGCCCAGGATAGTTCAGAGGGAACCTTTTGATTTCTATAGTTTAATTCACCAGGGACTGCAACTTCTAGTTTTTAAACAGAAGTTTATGCTTCTCTTTCTAAAACGTTGCAGAATATTATTGTTAAAATTATGTGAACTGATAATAACTAAATTATTGAGCCTTTCCTATTTACCTTAAAAACCCCAAATTTAAAAACTCAATAAAAACAAATTTCCAAAAAAACCCGCAAAATTACTTGCATTTAATTTATATTTTATCATCATCTAGTTTATCCACATGTGATTTTTGTTGATTAATTGCTACCTGACATATACCTGAATTTCAGAATCTATTGCAAACAGGTTAATGGACCCTGGCAGTTTAAAACAAATGTGCTGGCCCCCTGTGGAATATGTGCTAACTGTAACCATAGTAGCTCATGCCCAATAAGTCCTTTGGGTTGTGTCAGTAGTGCAACAGGAACTCTGGGACCAGAACACATGCCGGAGAAGCAAACCTGATCAAGGTGACAGGTTCAAGAGAAGCCTGCTGACTGCAGCATTGGAACAGATTTGCTGAAATTTGGAATCTAAATGGCATTGGCATTAAGTTCAAAGTGAGTTTTTTCAAAGTGAGTATATCAGGTGATTGTAAGAAACCTGATACTTGCTAATTCTCATTGACTCCAAATAAAAATGCCTTTCTGGTAAGGCATCTTCAAGCTGGAACTTTACAGTAGTAACAGCTTTGTCAGGAAAAGAGGAAAATAAAAGGCTTTTACATGTATTTGGCTTATTTGTACTTGCATGAAAGTCTTACAGAGTGCATATAGAGCACCAGTCATGAGTGAAATAATGAAGCTGCTCAGAGAGGGCAAGTAGACAATGCATCTGTGAATGTTTTACTGGTTTGGACACTTCCGCCCCAGCAGCACGAGTCGTATTTTCCATTAACAAGATTCTGTGATCAAGCCAAAAAGGTGCTCTGCCTACCACACAAATAAATAATGTAGTGTATGAATTTCAGTGCTGGTGCAATGCCAGCTGGTCGTACTTCCCGTTGACTGGAGGATGGTATCAAACAGCAAGTTCCTTTGGCTGTTCACAATAGGCCGACTGCACTCAACCTCAAACATAATTGTCTAATGTTATGATTCTGTAATTGGGCAGCACTTGCTGAACTGATTCTGTGATTGGGCAGCACTTGCTGAACAATCCTGAGTGTGGCCTTTTGTTTAATTCAAAAAGGCCTGGGCATGTTTCTTTATCCTGCAAAAGCCAGGCCCCTATATATGAAAATGTGTATCTTCTAGCAAGAGTCAGTGAGTCACATTGCAAATCCAACTGGTAATCTTAAATTGGTTCACATTAAGAATCACATTAACAACCAATTTAAGATTACCAATCGATTTGTAATGTGGCTCACTGACTCTTGCTAGAAGATACACATTTTCATATATAGGGGCCTGGCTTCTGCAGGATAAAGAAACATGCCCAGGCCTTTTTGAATTAAACAAAAGGTCACAATGACTAAGGATGTCCAGCCATAGCATTGGTTGCACTCTCCCAGACAGAGCCTGTACAGACTCGCCCACCAGAGGATGACCATCAAGATCATCAGGGCTGGCACGACAGCAGAGTTGGTAGCTTACCTTCAATGTTACCGGGGGGGGGGGCGCAACGCTCCAGTGGGTCCTTCCTCGCCAAGGTGGGGGATCCAGTGGGTCATCCCTTGCCAGTGCTACATTGTGCAGAGCGCAGGAGACAAGGGCAATAAGTGACTCATGCTCTGGAGGATATTGCAGTGCCTCCCCCGTTGGTCCAGGAAGCGAAGTCTCACCTTCAGCAGCCCAATGGTCCTCTCAGTCACTGCCTAACCACTGCCCTTGTGACTTTGATTGTACCTGTTTTGTGTCTCTGTCCTAGGGTGCCGGAGTGGCATACTAGGGGCTTTTCACAGTAATTTCATTTGAAGCCTACTTGTGACAATAAGCAATTTTCATTTCATCAGATACCTTTTCAATGGATATCCTTTGTCATGAAGCAACTAACCATCCAGCTGAGCTGGAACCATGAACAGCCTTGGCACCTGAGAGTGTCTCAGGATGTGTGCATCATGGTAGCTGCTAGGATACCTTGCATAGACTTGAAGAATCTGGGTAATGTGGTCTCATACTATCTGCACATTCATGGAGTGGTAACCCTTCTTATTCACAAAGACACCTGGCTGACTCACTGCAACTTTGAAGGCCGCATGAGTGTAGTCTCCAACATCCTGGATGCGGGTAAACCAGCAATAGCTGCAAAACCCCTGGCTTGCTCAGCATGGGCTGGCTTGGTCCATCCAGTAATGGATGAACGAGTGGACCCACTGGACCAGAGCATCAATGACAAGCTTGAGAAAACTGCATGCACTCCACACAGATCCCCACTGGCCCCTGACAAGATCTGATGCAAAGAATTAAGGGCTACTGTGACAGTTAGAGCCACACAGTTTCCCACCCACACAGTTGGAGCCGATTTCTGGCCCAATAATCTGGTATGGTGTCCCAAGGAAGGCGGAGCCTCCTGCCTCACTGGACCTTGGACATGTTGTAGTTGGCTCATTGCCTGTACATTCTGGCAGCAGAATAGTGCCGTCTTCTGCAGGCCATTCCGCTTTGCTCTCCCGGACCCTCCTGTGCCTTCCCTCCCACAGTGATGCTGCTGGCTGAGAGCTGGACTCCTCTCCCTTTCGCCTCTCTCTTCCTCCTCAGAGGAGGTCCCCCAGCACAGTACGCAATCCCCACCTGCAGATGGCGCTGTCAGCTTGCATGCTCCAGAAATGCTCCAAGAGAGTTCAGAAAACAAAATAGTCCTTAAAACAAAGCTAATAAAGAAAATACTTAAGAAGAATCCAGAGAAAAAGATCTGACAACCCAGCAAGCTCTCGCCTGAAAATCTAACAACACACCCAGGCAATGTTCTGTCCGGCCTGGCCTTGGGAGTCTAAACTTGAAAAAAACGGATGGCCACCAGTGCATGTGACAAGCGTGAAATCACACGGGCAACTAAAATCGCCTTCAATGTCCTTTTGATTGCTTTAAGTGGCTGATTAATTGTCGATGGGCACACTTCCGACTCAGGCACATGCCCGGCGACGAGAGTGCAATGATGTCAGGATGATTGCCCGACGTCCTCTCGTGATATTTTATGGTCTTCCGGGCTGGCACGAGTATCAGGTAAATTTCTGGCCAGAATGTTTCCCCTCAGCTCATGTCCATAGATCTGTTATTACTCAGTTACAAATCACCACTTGAGTAAAAATTCACATTTAGTTTTACTAGGAATAATGCTGACTTTCAAAAACTACAACTTACATTATAAAACTTAACCTTCAGGGAGAGCGAAATAACAACAATTTGATTCTAAATAGAAACAGATAGATCAATTGAAACAAATTGACAAAATAATTACCGTGAAAGGCTTGGAAGCTAAATTAAAATCAGTAATCATTTACAATTATCTTGAGAACTTGTCCAGGAGAAAAGCTAAATCCTTTACAGTAAACCTCAACAACCTGTAGCCCAGTAGATTTGATGAGAATTATTTCAATTGTCAGAATCCAATTGTTACAATGTCCAAGAGATATGGTTGGGCGGCTGTACCTTCCATCTCGGTCAGCAACGTGAAGGATTGTTTAAACGGACCACTTTGTTTATGCCAGGAACAGATTATCTGCACTGCTGAGGGAATCTTTCCCAAGATCATCAGCTGGAGCTCCCTTGTTATCCAAAATGCAGATCAAGTGTTACACTGTGAGTGGTGAGAATGTGGAACGCATTGCCATGTGGAACGGCTGGCGCAGATAATGTAGATGCTTTTAAAGAGATCCTTGAAGCATGCATGTGGGAGCAAGAAAGGAAGAGGTCTCGAGGGTCGGGAAGCAATTAAAGTGGGAGGAAGCTAATGTGAAGTTTAAACACCAATTTGGCCAGTTCTGGTGCTGTAAATCCTGTGTAGTTCGCTTTGTGAACGAGGATGCCGAAGTCTGTATTAGTCCTTTGCAGATCTGTCCCCCACGCCAATAGGCACAAACATTTTTAACAATTATTCACATTTGCTTTATTTGCCATAGTAGCACTTTTTTCATCTGTCATCTGATATAAACGATCTTTATCTAGCATCTCGCTCAATAGCACCTTTCTCAGCCATCGAACATCACAAAATACTTTACAGCCACTTTTGAAGCATAGACACTGTTGTAATTAGGAAATTGAGCAGCCAATTCGATTGCAGCCAATGTGTAAAAACATGTGTCTGTGATCATGATCAGCTGACATTGATTTAGGAATAAATATTAGCCAGGACACTGAGGATACTCCCTTAATCTTTGAAGTAGCGCCGATGGACCTTTCCCATCATAATAATAATATTTATTGCCACAAGTAGGCTTACATTAACACTACAAAGAAGTTACTGTGAAAAGCCCCTAGTCGCCACATTCCGGTGCCTGTTCAGGTGCACTGAGGGAGAATTCAGAATGCCCAATTCACCTAACAACACGTCTTTCGGGACCTGCGGGAGGAAACCGGAGCACCCGGAGGAAACCCATGCAGACACGGGGAGAAAGTGCAGACTCCGCACAGACAGTTACCCAAGCTGGGAATCGAACCTGGGACCTTGGCGTGGTGAAGCAACAGTGCTAACCATTGTGCTACCGTACTGCCCACACACCTGTGAGTGTAGACAGAGTCTTGGTTTCACAATGCATCTGAAAGAGAGCACCTCCAAGAGTGGAGTACTCCTCAGTACCCCACTGTAGCATCAGTCTAGATTGTTGTGCTGAGGTCCTGGAGTGGGATCCCATAACCAAAATCCATCCATGTGGATTTCTCTCTCTAGAAGGCAATGGATCATGGTGGTGTAAGCAGCTCTCCAGCATTTTACCCAGTTGGTTTGTCCTTCATGTGTGCTCACCTGGGCTTGGATAACCAATGCTCCATTGCCTCTTCTCCATACAAGTGTATTCTTCATTTTTTGTCATTGAAATGATAGCTATTTGACCTGATAGATTATAAGTAAAGCAATAAAGGGAAAATATTTCAGCCCCTCAATAATGATGCTAAAGAAAATAGCTGCGTCTTTATCATTATTTTTTATTTTTTATTAAACTTCAAGGCTGACGGGTGGCATGTGGTGCAGTGATTAGCACTGGGACTGCGGCGCTGAGGACCCGGGTTCGAATCCCGGCCCTGGGTCACTGTCCGTGTGGAGTTTGCACATTCTCTCTGTGTCGGTTTACCCCCACAACCCAAAGATGTGCAGGTTAGGTGAATTGGCCATGCTAAATTGACCCTTAATTGGAAAAAAGAAATAATTGGGTACTCTATATTAAAAAAAAATTCAAGACTGACAACCTATTTTACCAAAACCGAAGCAGTACTCCTGCAAAATGGAATGTGCCTTTTACAATATTTTATTACCCCCCTGGGCTAATGCAGAGTCAATTCCAGCCCCACTTGACCCAGAGTTGCAGCACAATTATCAATAATTCTGAAAAAATATACCCAAAGTCTTTGGCCCTTGGCTGCCCAATAATTACAGTCAGCAGGTTTGTAAATTCAAACACAATTATTTTTTATTTGAAATAAGAACTATAATAAAATATGTAGAAAATACAGTTTGTTACCTAGCTAATTCCTAATCCCCCACTTCAACTGGCCCCCACCCTTTACACACACACAAGACAGACAAACACAGAGGGGAGGAGAGGTGGAAATAATAAATAAAAGGAAAAAAATCTTTGTTTCAGATTGTTGTCTTTAAACAGACCTTCCTTCAAAGTAAGCTTTCAGATCCAGGTCTCTGTTTGCAGACTGAAATAATTTCACAGTAGATTCATTCATTCAGGTTCTCGATAGGTTCAGAAATATATCAACTCACAGTCTTTCTGGAGAGAGAGGGAGAGAAAAGAGAGACAGCAGGCCCTTGTCGCTGTGTGTCCAGGTCTCAACTCTGGTTTCCACTGGAAGTTATCCCGCTCAGGCAAGATCCAATCACCACCTGTTACCAGGCAGAATATGGCCTTTTGGCCAATTTGTTGGCCACCAGCCAACCAATTGAACTGCGCTCCATCTCATCTCTCAGGAGCCAAAAAGTCTGGGTTCTGCTGTCAAAAACTAGTAGCAGCATATACTATGTTGCAACTTCTTGAATTCGTCATTCACTTTGCTTCTTGACTTAAAGAGCCATGTCAATTAAACATCCATGGATCATCAATGTTTTTTTTTTATAAATGTTTTTATTCAGTTTTCATATTTTATATTGAACAAATTACAAATTGTTAGGAGAGAAAAAGAAACAAAAAAACAAACAAACACGCAAAAATTAACATACATATTTACAGGTAAGCATCTTCGTAGTAGTAACTGCGCCCGCCCCCCCCCCCCCCGCCCCCCCTCAACATGTTTATTTAGTTTGGTTTTGGGCCTTAGCTAGCCATCGAACCCCCGTACCGAACCTGTAGCCCCCCCCCCTCCCGCTACCTTCCCCCGACTATTCTTCCTCTTGTACATTGGCCACAAATAGGTCCCGGAACAGTTGCATGAATGGCTCCCACGTTCTGTGGAAGCCGTCGTCCGACCCTCGGATGGCAAATTTGATTTTCTCCATTTGGAGAGATTCCGAGAGGTCGGACAGCCAGTCCGCAGCTCTGGGCGGTGCTGCTGACCGCCAGCCAAACAGGATTCTACGGCGGGCGATCAGGGAGGCAAAGGCAAGGGCGTCCGCCCTCCTCCCCAGGAATAGATCTGGCTGTTCTGAAACCCCGAAGACCGCCACTATCGGGCATGGCTCCACCCTCACTCCCACCACTTTGGACATAACCTCGAAGAAGGCTGTCCAGTACTCCACGAGTCTGGGGCAAGACCAGAACATGTGGGCGTGGTTGGCCGGGCCTCTTTGGCACCGTTCACATCTGTCTTCCACCTCCGGGAAGAACCTACTCATACGGGTTCTTGTTAAGTGGGCTCTATGTACCACTTTTAGTTGCGTCAGGCTGAGCCTTGCGCACGTGGAGGTGGAGTTGACCCTATGCAGTGCTTCGCTCCAGAGTCCCCACCCTATCTCCATCCCCAGGTCGTCCTCCCATTTCCTTCTTGTTGCGTCCAGTACGGTGTCGTCCCTATCTACCAGTCGGTCATACATGTCACTACAGTTCCCTTTCTCTAGGATACTTGCGTCCAGTAGGTCTTCCAGTAGTGTCTGTCGTGGCGGTTGTGGGTACGTCCTTGTCTCCTTTCGTAGGAAGTTTTTGAGCTGCAGGTACCGTAGCTCGTTCCCCCCAGCTAGCTGAAATTTCTCTGTCAGTTCGTCCAGTGTTGCGATCCTGTCGTCCGTGTATAGGTCCCCGACTGTCAGTGTCCCCCCGTCCTGCCTCCACCTTTTGAAGGTGGCGTCAGTCAGTGCTGGTGTGAACCTATGGTTGTTGCAGATGGGAGCCCAGTTCGACATTTTGGTCAGGCCAAGTTGCTGCCGCAGTTGGTTCCAGGATTGGAGGGTGGCTGTCACCACTGGGCTGCTGGAGTGTTTTTTGGGTGGGGATGGGAGTGCTGCCGTGGCGAGGGCCCGGAGGGAGGTTCCCATGCAGGAGGCCTCCTCCGCACGCACCCACTCAGCTTCTGGGATCATCAATGTTAACGGCAAGACAAATAAAGTGAAATAAGGGAATCAACAGGAAGAACCCTTACAAATATCACACAACAAAATAATATGATTACAATCATTCCCATCTAACTAGACTGCACTTGACACAGGTCAACATAAGCAATTTTTATTGCCTTCTAAAGACTGACAATTTGAAACTAGCAACTATCAGGTAAATTCAATAATCCTGCATATCATGAGAAGCATAGGGCGGAATTCTCCCCTCCCGCGCGGCATTGGGAAGGCCGTCGTGAACTCAGCCGAGTTTCACGACGGCCTCGGAGGCCGCCCCTCGCACCCTATTCACCCCCCCCAGGGGGCTAGGAGCGGCGCTCCGTAAATCTCGGCCGCCTGGGCGGCGCGCCGAGAATGATGCGACGGTGGCGCCTAAGTGACGTCAGCCGCGCATGCGCAGGTTGGCCAGCTCCAACCCGCGAATGCGCAGTTGCTGACTTCCCCTCCGCTGCCCCGCAAGACGTGGCGGCTTGATCTTGTGGGGCGGTGGAGGGGAAAGAGTGCGTCTCTTGGAAACGCCGGCCCGACGATCGGTGGGCACCGATCGCAGGCCAGTCCCCTCCCGAGCACGGCCGTGGTGCTCACTCCCCTCT
Organism: Scyliorhinus canicula; assembly: GCF_902713615.1. NCBI lineage: Eukaryota > Metazoa > Chordata > Chondrichthyes > Carcharhiniformes > Scyliorhinidae > Scyliorhinus > Scyliorhinus canicula. Next base: position 109,660,282 of record NC_052158.1, read on the forward strand.
CCGCCCCCACAAGCCACAAACAAAACTTTGGCGCTGTTCACGACGGCAGCGGCCAGGTATGGTTGCCGCCGGCGTGAACCGGTCGGGAATGTCAGGCCGCTCGGCCCATCCCAGCCGGAGAATCGCCGGTCACCGTGAAAAACGGCGAGCGCCGATTCTCCGAGCAGGGGGTGAGAGAATCATGGGGGGTGCCAGGGCGGCGTGGCGTTAGTCGCCCGGCCCTCCCGCGATTCTCCCACCCGGCGAGGGGAGCGGAGAATTGCGCCCACATTATTTGAGGACACGCAACAGAAGTAGGATGAAGTAAGAAATAGTGTTCAGTGAGTAAATACCATACACTGAGGTATGTAAAATAGGAATGACTCAGGGTTAATACTTGAGGCTATTCTGGACTAGCTGGGATGGTGATGGTCAGCATTGGTCTTCCTATCCCGCACTATCAGGGCCATAATTCCTACTCGTGATCGTTATCCAGTGTCCCACCAAGATTTGTAGAGCTGGACATTGCTGTGGTGACAAATAGCCCACTGACATTCCCATTATGTGATAAATAGAGGGTCACCATCATGCATGGAACATACTCCAACATGCGTTGCCACCTTCAGGGGAGGAGGGGTAAAAGGAATAAAATATTGCAGGGAAAGCTTCCTGGATCAAAAATTGTTTCATTTGTTTGTAGCACAATAATTGGCAATAAGAATATTAACTGTGGTTTGATGTGATAATGATGAGTGAATACAAAAGTCCTTCTCAATTGCTAGGATATTTGTTTCACCACTAGAGGATGACAGAGTGCAGGGAACACAAGGATACTCTGTTAAGGGTCCTCGGGTACACAGAAACAATAGGCTAAAACATCAGTCTGAGTGCTGAAAGTGATAAACAAACATGTGGCTCCTTAAATAATCCTTTTCCTAGGATGCAGTAAAGGAACTTTCATCCAGCAAAATACAGCTACATAGGTCTTTAATTCAATGTATGGACAATTTACATTGAGTTTTTAATCAGCTACTCCATGTTTCTTTATTTTCAAAAACAAACATGACTATAATTATTATTGAAAAATACCCATTCATTGGCAGCACGATGGCGCAGTGGTTAGTACAGCTGCCTCACAGCGCCGAGGTCTCAGGCTCGTTCCCGGCGCTGGGTCACTGTCTGTGTGGAGTTTGCACATTCTCCCTGTGTTTGCGTGGGTTTCGCCCCCACAACCCAAAGATGTGCAGGGTAGGTGGATTGGCCATGCTGAATTGCCCCTTAATTGGAAAAAATTAATTGGGTATTCTAAATTTATTTTTTAAAATTTAAAAAATACCCATTGAGAGATCTGGGTTATGAACAGATTCCATCTCCTGACGACAAGTCTCTTTCTGACCAAACTCATGTTTAAATTTCATGCAGGTCAAATGAATGAATTTCAAGCTGACAACTGTACCACTCCCAGGGCAGGATGGACTGGGAAGGGTTTGCGAAGTATGGAGAGCTAAGTTACAAAAGTCAGCTATCTCGAATGTGAATGATATAACTTAAATTCCAATACAGTCCAATGAATGATTGAATAATTGAGCTTTCATGGGAAATGAATTTAAGTGATTAAAGCTGAAACTGGGCCCGGAATTCTACTGGAACACTGCAGGTTCCACTGCCTGGACCCTATGTGGTCCCAGGCCTCCCCAGATGAATGGCAAGACTGTGGAGGGATTCTATTGGATCCCGCAAGGACCACTGCCCAATTAAGGATGGCTGGCTGCCTTTTCTGAGCTGCTAAGCCAACCAGAGGACTGGTAACGTACTTGCACCCTCAATAGAGATGACCAATGGTGAGGTTGCCGAGAGAAGAAAAGGGCAATCCATGTTGCCATGACTCCATGTTGAGTCCACCTCAAAGGGCTGGTGAGAAATGTTATTAATGTGTGAGGGCCTGTCATGTCGGGCAGCACAGTAGCACAGTGGTTAGCACTGTTGCTTCACAGCGCCAGGAGCCCAGGTTCGATTCCCAGCTTGGGTCACTGTCTGTGCGGAGTCTGCACGTTCTCCCCGTGTCTGCGTGAGTTTCCCGTAGCAGCCTCCCCGAACAAGCGCCGGAATGTGGCGACTAGGGGCTTTTCACAGTGACTTCATTTGAAGCCTACTCGTGACAATAAGCGATTTTCATTCATTTCATTTCATTTCATTCCTCCGGGTGCTCCGGTTTCCTCCCACAAGTCCCAAAAGACGTGCTGTTAGGTGAATTGGACATTCTGAATTCTCCCTCTGTGTACCCGAACAGGTGCCAAAGTGTGGCGACTGGGGGCTTTTCACAGTAACTTAATTGCAGTCTTGTGAACAACTGTTGCACTGTCTCAAAGGCAGATATATCCTTTCCTAGGTGTAGGGACCAAAACTGTGCACAGTACTCTAGGCGCACTGCATATAAGCATACATCCTAAAGTAATTATTAAAACTAACAGATAAGAAATTGGCTGAGAGATTAAGTACAACTTTTTCAACTTTGCTTGACTGGCATGGGCAGTCTAAAAGTCCCAATAATGCAGGAGGTGTTGTTTTTTTGAGACTGTGGCAGAGTAGTTGTGGTTCTGGAAGTTTGATTATAATACTGAATATCTGAATTTAAAACGTTGCTTCAGTCTTCAGCACATCTTTAACTTGCTAACCACATAAAAAAGACCACGTCTAATAAAGAGAAATTGCTCTTCAAACATGAGTTTCTACTTCCTTAATTAATAGGACATATGACCCAACCGTTGTGGTACAATTCTCTCTTCATCTGCAATCGAAAGGAAACAGATGCAGTTCTGTTTATTCATAGCCCATGTGTTTATTAGAATGATCCTGACAAAAAAAAATTCTACTGTTCAGATCTCAAAAAAATCTTTTCAGCATTTCTTTTCTCACAATCTAAAATTCTGATCATTTCCTTCAGTTTAGAAATACATGAAGTCATAGTAAAACATGCATTTAGGAAACTTTCACCCTGCACTTTATGTCAAAGTAGCCAAATGGGTTGCAGAGCTTTACTTTTACTTTTTACACTTACCACAAAAAGTAATTTGATTTGTTTCATGCGAGACAATTAAATAGTTTTCACATGGAAACACAGGTAGCGTGCATTTCTGGCCAATATTCAAATCTTATCGTAAATCTTATGACTTGCAGGGCAAAATTGATTAAAAGTACTTTCTGAACAAAATTCTTAAACTATGTTAGCCTCATTATCATGTGGGTAATTTGCAAGTGCTACCTGTTGTTCATCTTTTATGGTCTTTATGTCCCTCAGTTGTTGTTGGATGTCTATGTTTGCAGCTCACAACAGGAGTTTTGTGGAACCATTTGAATTTGGAGTTACTTCAAGGTAAAAGTGCTGTCCACTTGTGCCAACTGCACGGTTGCATGCTGTTCTCCATTGAATGGGCCAATAATGGCTTGTTTGCCAGAACTAAGCAGTACATCACCTGACCCATTGTTCTCAACTGTCGACACGATAGCTTGGGAATTTGAAAAGCCTTTAGCTCCCCAGGGCATTATTGACTGCACAGCCAGAAATATTCATAAATAAAAGTAGCTACAACTCCAGGAATGTGTAGTCAGTGGGTGATCATAGAAACAGGATCATGCATGTTATTTCAAGGTATCCAGGCAGCTGTCACATTTGCCGTGCACCATGCCCCTAATATGTACCAGGTTCGAGGGCAGCAGGGTAGCATGGTGGTTAGCATAAATGCTTCACAGCTCCAGGGTCCCAGGTTCGATTCCCGGCTGGGTCACTGTCTGTGTGGAGTCTGCACGTCCTCCCCCTGTGTGCGTGGGTTTCCTCCAGGTGCTCCGGTTTCCTCCCACAGTCCAAAGATGTGCGGGTTAGGTGGATTGGCCATGCTAAATTGCCCGTAGTGTCCTAATAAAAGTAAGGTTAAGGGGGGGTTGTTGGGTTACGGGTATAGGGTGGATACGTGGGTTTGAGTAGGGTGATCATGGCTCGGCACAACATTGAGGGCCGAAGGGCCTGTTAACTGTTCTATGTTCTATGTTCTATGTATGTGGCATGTTAGCAGCTGGAGGTCAAAGGATAGTCATTGCAGTTGTGGCTCATGATACATCCACAATCCTGCCACTTCAGAGGAACACAGAACCAAATCAAAACCAGGGAAACCATCAGAATCTGTACTGATGGAAAGATCCGTGGGCGGGATGCCTGGAGCCCGCGGCGAATCGGCGAATCGCCGGGGGGGGCGCGGAAAATTCCCACCACGGCGCTCCGACGCTGTGATGTCGGCGGCAGTCGCAGCTGCTCCGTCGCAGCTGCTCGGGTCGGAGGCCGCTGACATAGGCCTCCGAGGCAATGGGCCAAACATCCGCCGAGTTCCGTGGCGTCCCGCCGGTGTGGTTCAAACCTGGTACCACCGAATGGGAGCTCGAACCCTCGATGAATTCTCCGCACCTTTAGGGGCTAGGCCCGCGCCGGAGTAGTTTCCGCTCCGCCGGCCGGCGCTAAAACTGGTGCCAAAGGCCTTTGGCGCAGGGCTGCCCGGCGCAGGGCTGGCCGAAAGGCCTTCGCCGGTCTGCGCATGTGCCGGTGCTTCAGCGGCCGCTGACGTCACCACCGGCGCATGCGCGGTGGAGGGGGTCTCTTCCGCCTCCGCCATGGTGGAGGCCGTGGCGGCGGCGGAAGAAAACGAGTGCCCCCACGGCACTGGCCAGACCGCCGATTGGTGGGCCCTGATCGTGGTCCAGGACACTGTGGGGGCACCCCCTGGGATCCGATCGCCCTGCGCCCCACCCCCCAGGACCTCGGGAGCCCGCTCGCGCCGCCAATTCCGCCGGCATAGAGGTGGTTTAAACCACTTCGGCGGGATTGGCCTGTCAGCGGTGGGACTTTGGCCCATCGCAGGCCGGAGAATCGCCGCGGGGGGCACGCCGACCGGCGGAGCCTGATTTCCGCTCCCGCCAATTCCTGGGTGGCGGAGAATTCCGGCCACGGCGGGGGTGGGATTTACGTCGGCCCCGGGCGATTCCCCGCTGGGGGTTGGAGAATTCCGGCCAATGTTTTTACTCTATTTATTTATTGCATGCGGGCGTCACTGGCTAAGCCAGCATTTTTTGCCCAATGCCCATCCCTAGTTTCCCTTGATTCCAATTATTCCAATTCTTGCGAGAGCTTCCCTACTTTCTAAACGGTGCCTTCCTTCCCCTTTCAATTCACAATGATGGTCCGCTATAACTGAATACTTTTATCTCACCGCAAATATGGTGGCTCAAGGCAAACAGTGGAGGCTTCCAATAATAAACAGCGGAGTTTATCGATGATAGACATCAAGTAACAGGAACAGAACACTATTCAACAGGTCTTAACACTTTGGCTTTCTGGTCCACACTGCTCTGGAATCCTGCTCCCTGTGCCTCGTGCAAACTCACTGTTGGCCGGGATTCGCGTGCTCCCTCGCGATGGGCCTCAAGCTGGTCACAGGGTCTGTGGAGCCCACCCATTTGAAGGGGTCACGCTATCGCAGAGGGATTGATTGTTTGTGGAAGGGGTACCAATAAAGTAGGCCGCTTTGTCCTGGATGTTGTTGAGTTTCTTTAATGTTGTTGGAGTTGCACACATCCAGCAAGTGGAAAGTATTCCATCACACTCCTAACTTGTGTCTTTTAGATGATGGACAAGATTTGGGAAGTCAGTAGGTGAGTTACTCACTGACATCACCACCGGCGCATGAGCGGTGGAGGGGGTCTTTTCCGCCTCCACCATGGTGGAGGCCGTGACGGCGGCGGAAGAAAAAGAGTGCCCCCACGGCACTGGCCAGCCCGCTGATTGGTGGGCCCTGATCGTGGGCCAGGACACTGTGGGGGCACCCCCTGGGATCCGATCGCCCTGCACCCACCTCCCCCCCCCCCCCCCCCCCAAGGACCTCGGGGGCCCGCTCGCGCCGCCACGCAAACATCCACACTTCTGATCTTATAATTCCGAGCGTCTGTATTTATATGGCTAGTCCAGTTGAGTTTCTGGTCAATGGTAACCCCCAGGATATTGATAGTGGAGGATTCAGCAATACCAAGAAGACAATTCACCAACACCTTCTGAAGGGCAACTAAGGATGGCCAATAGTTGCTGGCCTAAACAGCAAAGCCCACATCCCGTAATTGAATTTAAAAAAAGAATGTCATGGGGTGATAGTTAGATCCTCTCTTGTTGGAGAGGGTCACTGCTTGGCACTTATGTGGTGTGAATGTTACTTGCCACATGTCAGCCAAAGCCTGGATATGGTCCAGGTCTTGTTGTGTTTGGACATGAAGAGTCGCGAATGGGGCTGAACATTGTGCAGTCATCAGCAAACATCTACACTTCGGATCTTATGATGGAGGGGGGTAATTGATGAAGCAGCTAAAGATTGTTGGGCCTCGGACACTATCCTGAGGAACTCCGACAGTGATGTTCTGGAACTGAATGTGTTATAATGTAAAATCATGCTGCCTACGGTGCTGAGTACCTGGGTTCGATCCCGGCCCTGGGTAACTGTCTGCGTGGAGTTTGCACATTCTCCCCATGTCTGCATGGGTCCCACCCTCACAACCCAAAGATGTGCAGGATAGGTGGATTGTCCACGCTAAATTGCCCATTAATAGGAAAAAAATAGTTGAGTACTGTGGTGAATGTATTCACCATAATATAAGTTGTCTGTATAGTACTGTGGCCTATGGCCAGGGAATGGTAATATGATCTCCTTCCATGTATTGTACTGGAACCTTGGTGGGCTCCGCCTCTGACTGCACCACCCCAGACGGTATATAGACCAGCTGCCTGGGGGCGGCGCTCAGTTGTTACAGCAGTCACAGGCAGGCAAGTTCTTGGATAATAAAGCCTATGTTCACTCGCTCTCATCGTTTTGTAGTGAATTGATGGTACATCAGGTACTCAAAATTTTTATTTAAAAGAATGTAAAATCAAAGTGTTTCTTTACACCATACAATGCAAAAAGGGTTAAAAGTAGCATGTTAGTTGCTCCAATTGGACGTTGTAAAATGGTCTATCAGAATGTCATCATTTCAAATAGAAGTAAAAGGTTTGTTTTTTCTGATTTTAAGGAATGAAGAAAAATATTACCAGACTGCAACAATAATATCTTGAACCTGGGCAATAGATATTACATGAACAAACATGCCCGTTTAACCACCGTAATCATTATAATATTTTTGATTTAACTATTAATGAACAGTGAGCCAAAAAACAATATTACATGTGTAATTTTCTACACATAACAAGAACAATCAATTTATTGGATGCTGAGATAAATTATCAGTAAAACATTAAACCTAATTTTTCTTTAGTTTTTATGGTTGTATTTTGGTTTTAGTATGAATGAGGTGCTCCAAAGACCCTTGGTAAGAACATGGGTGTGAATAATTTAGACGCTAGATATTTTGTGGTTTGAAAGGCCTTGTAGGTTCCATTAGATTTTGTTGAATGTGTTGTGATAAAACCATATTTCATAGTGAAAATAACTTTTTTATTGAATGGTCAGAGGATGTCATGTGTTGAACAGCCTTTTTGTGTTTTATGGAACTGTTTCCAGGCTTGTCAGAGTGAGGCCAGAAAGACTCTGAGTTGACACCTGTCTCTCCAACCATCCTGCAAGTTTGTACCCCTGCTTGTTTTTTGACCAGCCACATGCGGTGTCTTTATATCAACTGGACAGACACTGACTCCGTGGGCCGCGGGGTGACACAGTGGTTAGCACTGCTGCCCCCCCCCCCCCCCCCCCCCCCCCCCAGCTCCAGGGACCCGGTTCGATTCCCGCCTCGGGTGACTGTCTGTTTGGAGTTTGCACTTTCTCCCCGTGTCTGCATAAGTTTCCTCCGGTTTACTCCCATAGGCCAAAGACATGCCGGTTAGGTGGGTCGGCAATGCTAAATTGTACATTAGTGCCTGTCTTATTATTATCTAAGTGTGGCATAAGTGGCTTCCTTGTGGTGTGCTTGACAAAGGAAGGTTCAGACATGGAGATAACTTCAACATGTTTATTAAACTATATACACTTCAATTACTCAGGTTCGACAGGGGCAGCAGGGTAGCATGGTGGTTAGCATAAATGCTTCACAGCTCCAGGGTCCCAGGTTCGATTCCCAGCTGGGTCACTGTCTGTGTGGAGTCTGCACATCCTCCCCCTGTGTGCGTGGGTTTCCTCCGGGTGCTCCGGTTTCCTCCCACAGTCCAAAGATGTGCGGGTTAGGTGGATTGGCCATGCTAAATTGCCCGTAGTGTCCTAATAAAAGTAAGGCTAAGGGGGGGTTGTTGGGTTACGGGTATAGGGTGGATACGTGGGTTTGAGTAGGGTGATCATGGCTCGGCACAACATTGAGGGCCGAAGGGCCTGTTCTGTGCTGTACTGTTCTATGTTCTACTGCTAATCCTACTAGAGCTACTCAGAGCTCCCTCTAGTGTCTAGCTAGTCTACATGTATTTACATTAACCCCTCGTGTATTTACAATGATGCACATCACCACAGTGTCCAAAGGTTCGGTGGGGTTATGAGGATCGGGGGGGAGGTGTGGGCTTAAGTACAGTGCTCTTTCCAAGGGCTGGTGCAGACGGTGCAGACTCAATGGGCCGAATGGCCTCCTTCTGCACTGTAGGGATTCTATGATTCTAAAAAAGACAGAAACTATCTGTCAACAATTTAAAACTGTCTCAAGCAGAATGTGGAAAGACTATCAAGCCAAGTGTAAAATCTTACAAGTAATCAAGTGCCAGGATCCAGATACAATTTACTTTTGTTGGTCACAAACAATTTAACCTATGCTCCTATTTTGTAACTTACTTGAATGTGTGACCTTTTGAATGAATGTGTGAGTGCGATTTGGAGCATTCTGTTTCAACCAGGTGTTAAAGCTTCCAAAAAAGTGCCTCTTTATGTGCACTTTTTTACAGCCGCAGCACTTAGACACTCACTGAATTCTGCAAGTGAATTCTTTAAAAAGAAGCAGATATTCTATCTCCTTTCACCTGGACATAACAGTGTAAAAGCCATGGGGATGAATTACCAGGGAATTCTCCCACTCATCTGCTTTTGCTATTTTTTTCTGGAATTTCTGCAGCTCTTCCACTCGGGTGAAGGAAGATTTGTCATATTTTCTCAGATAGCTGGACATTTTTGGCCGTTCGCTGGGGCTGGATTCGTTTGTTAGGCTCGTAGTGTACCCTTGTTCGTGGGTTTCCTGGTGGTGTGGGGTGCCTTCAATTGGAATTGCCATTGACAGTGGCAGGTGCAGAGAATCCCTCCTCCAGTGAATGGGGGCGCCACCTCCCTACATTGTAGCATGTTATGATGTTGGAGAAAAGATCATGGCATATATATATACATATAAATATTAGGCTTTAAAAAGGCCGAAGGTGTATATTTTAAAATGGACACAAACTCTGAAGATGGCTGAGATTGTACAGTTGGCCACTGGCACAAATGTCAGCAGGGTGTTTCTTTAAGGGACAATGAATGGAACCCCTTCCTTTTTCCAAGCAAGTTACTTCTGAAAGCCATTTTCATCCTGGACCAAACCCCAACAGTTTCCAGGATACTAGACAGAAACCCCAAAACTTTTTTTAAATTTGTAAAACTGTAAGGAAAGGATACTTCGCTCAGGGAGTGATTCCACGCAAAAAACAGGGATATGGTGTATCAAAACAAACTTTATTATTAGCACAGTATTATCACACCATAACATCACAGAAATGTAACTCACAACTACCAGTTAAACAGTGCTTAACAATCAAATGTGTTATGGACCCGGGTTTAGAAAACTCAAAAAGATATCACGGAGTTCACCTGACCTACAACTGTTTATAGGTTTTGGTTATGAGGGGCATAAGGGGCTACCTTTCAGGTGTTAGCCAGCAAGATACCTTTAGCATTTTTAAACAAAACAAAGTTTATTCTACGAATTCAGTTAACATTTAATAAAACACACAGTAAGCATTTTCTATCAACTACAAACATAAATTCCCCACACAGCTACAGTTCTCTATATATATAATGAAATGAAATGAAAAAATGAAAATCGCTTATTGTCACAAGTAGGCTTCAAATGAAGTTACTGTGAAAAGCCCCTAGTCGTCACATTCGCGCACCTGTTCGGGGAGGCTGGTACGGGAATTGAACCATGCTGCTGGCCTACCTTGGTCTGCTTTCAAAGCCAGCGATTTAGCCCTGTGCTAAACAGCCCCTTAATAACTTACCTTTCTGCTGTTTCAACTTGTTAACGGCATCCAATTAAACCAGGAAGACCCTTTCAACAAAACAGTAGGTCTGAATTCTTTTTTAAAAATTTATAAATTTAGAGTACCCAATTCATTTTTTCCAATTAAGGGGCAATTTAGAGTAGCCAATCCACTAGCCTGCACATCTTTGGGTTCTGGGGGCGCAACACACGCAAACACGGGGAGAATGTGCAAACTCCACACAGACAGTGATCCAGAGCCGGGATCGAACCTGGGACCCGGTGCCATGAGGCAGCAGGGCTAACCCACTGCGCCACCATGCTGCCCCAGGTTTGAATTCTTTACAGAAAACAGTTATCACTTTTAAATTATCAAGTGATCAAGACACATTTTAACATAGAGAGAGAGAGAGAGAGAGAGGAGAAGCCTTATTTTTCTGAATCCAGCTTCCAACAATGTAAACTGAAAGTAAAACTCAGAGCCACAGCCAGCTTCCAGCTCAAAACAAAAGTAAAAGTCAGCGCCACAGCCGAGCTCCACCCACACAATGACATCACTGAAGCCATTTGAGAAGACAATACATTTCATAAAGGTACACTCCCATGACAAAAAAAACACTTTAACATTTAACTGATAACGTCTTTATCTCCAATTTAGCAAAATCCATCAAAGGTCAAAAAGTACTTTTAAATACAGTTAACAAACACAGGATTATTTACCAATATTTAATTAGAGATCTTGTGAGAGATCACTTGGAGAAAGAGAGAGCTCCGGTCAGGAAACAGACTGCAGATTATTTTCTGTGACAGACTACTGCTCAACCTGACAGCTTTTTTCAGATGCTGTTGTTTATCTCACAACCAAAACTACACTAACCCAAAACTGACTGGCCCCAGACCTGGCTTCTCCTATTAATTTCATCATCCCCATTCCACTCAAGTCCATGATCTACTTGCTTAAGTTTAAACATAGTAGGCTGGATTATCCGCTGTCCTCCATCGATAGCAGGGCCAGGATGCAGTGGAAAATCGGGCATCTGGTAAAACCCAGGATGGTGCCGAGTACTGATCCAATCTCAATGTTCTGGCCCCCCGCTGGTGTCAGGATTGAGGTTCTCACCCACGTGCCAGTCGGAAAATGTAAATGGGTCTTTTTTTTAACTCTAAATTTAGAATACCCAATTTTTTTTTTCCAATTATGGGGCAATTTAGCGTGGCCAATCCACCTACCAGGCACATCTTTGGGTTGTGGTGGTGAGACCCCTGCAGACATGGGGAGAATGTGCAAACTCCACATGGACAGTGATGTGAAGCCAGGATGGAACCCAGGTTCTCAGCACCGTGAGGCAGCAGCACTAACCACTGCACCACCGTGACATCTTTCAAACGGGTCCCAAAGACCATTTAGATTAGTTTATTGTCACGTGTACTGAGGTACAGTAAAAAGTATCTTTCTGCGAGCAGCTCAAACAGATCATTTAGTATATGAAAAGAAAAGAAAATACATAATAGGGCAACACAAGGTTCACAATGTAAATACATAGACACCGGCATTGGGTGAAGCATACAGGAGTGTAGTATTAATCAGGTCAGTCCATAAGAGGGTCTTTTAGGAGTCTGGTAACAGAGGGGAAGAAGCTGTTTTTGAATCTAACTAAAGGGAACCCTGCCAGAGACCCCCTAACTAATGGGATCCCACAGGGACCTGTTAACTAAAGGGACACTCAAAGACCTTACCCCCTCCCTCCCCCAGAAAAGTGACCACTGTCTGGCAGCTAGAAAGCAGTGAAAAAAATGATAGTTGTAACAATCCCTTGAAAGCACCACCTGTCCATTCCTGGAAAGAGAGCAGCTGTGGCCTATGTTTCAACCGCTCAGATCCTGTAGCTGCAAGCCATTCATTCATTTCCCCTAGTGGGCTGTGATTGACAGCTTCCACAAAATAGCTGTGAGCCTTGCTTCATTTACCTTCTCCTTGGATGAGTAACTCTAACTGCTGTAACCACAGTGTTTACAAACATCAACCACATGAAAGAGAGCTGTCAATTTCCAGCTCAGCGCTGCAGAATCACTGAAGCGTGGAGAGGTGTGATTGGAATGCACTTAACGGTGACAAGATTTTCTGGTCCCGTCAAAAAGGTTTCCTGGCAGAGTGGCCAGCAAGCAATGCAATGCAATGCAAAGCAAAGCAATGCATGTTGGGATCAGACAATCCCACTGAAAGACTCACTGCTGGGGTGACGCCAAATCCCAGCCTTTCTCTCTGACTGTGGAAGTCAACCAGCCAGCAAAAAGGATCACAGCTGGAAAAATTAACTGAAGTATCTCTACAAAACAACAAAACATCCGAATCAACTGCTCGCCTGCAGAAGTCAACGATACTCAAATCAATTTGTAATGGCTGCACATTTCATTATTAACTCCTCGCAAGTCAGGGTCTGTTCCGCATAACTTTTTCTTGATATTTGTTTTTTTACTGGACTCAATTCTTGCTTCTAATCTGTATGAATGTAGATGCATGTGTTTTACCTTTTCTCCTTACCTTTTTAGTAGTCAATAAACTTACTCTGTCTCAAAGTCAAGTAAACCTGGTTAAACTGGCTCCTTTTTAAACATAGCTATTGGGTCTGGAAAAGGTATCTAAGCAAAAGGAAACCATGTTAGATTAAACCTTGTTGCTACCAGCAGAGGATGGGTTGAATAAAAACACGGAACCAGTCATCCCTCCTCACTGGAGCTAATCGTAACAAATAACAGAATGGTTTTCAACATAGTGGGCAGCACAGTAGCACAGTGGTTAGCACAGTTGCTTCACAGCTCCAGGGTCCCATGTTCGATTCCCGGCTTGGGTCACTGTCTGTGCGGAGTCTGCACGTTCTCCCCGTGCCTGTGTGGGTTTCCGCTAGGTGCTCCAGTTTCCTCCCACAGTTCAAAGATGTGCAGGTTAGGTGGATTGGCTGTGCTAAATTGTCCTTTGTGTCGAAAAAAGGTTGGGTGGAGTTACTGGGTTACAGGGATAGGGTGGAGGTGTGGTCTTGGATAGAGTGCTTTTTCCAAGAGCCGGTGCAGACTCAATGGGACAAATGGCCTCCTTCTGCACTGTAAATTCAATGATAACCCATGATAGGAAAGTGTGAGGCCATCCACTTTGAATCTGGCAATATAGAATAGGGTAATTTCTAATTGCTGCTAAACTAGAAGCAGATCAAAGATTACATGAACATAGGTCGTTAAATTGTCTTAGAGAGGTACAAAAACAAAATCAAAAAGGCTTATGGAATGCGGACTTTTACAGCTGGAGAACTAGAATAGAAGAGAACAGAAATCATGCTGTGGTTTACACAAGACTTTGCTTAGAGCCCACCTGGAGTATTGCAGTTCCAAGCACACATTTTAGGAAGGATAAATTTGCCTTGGAGGGAATGTAAATTAGAATTACTGGAATAATACATTCACACCAAGGTTTAAATTATGAGGCGAGATTACACAAACCATGAGATTTCGAAGATTAATTGGTGATTTGTTGGGAGTTTTTAAGCTATTAAAGGAAACTAATAACGTAGATAGAGATAACCCTGTTGGTGGGAGACAGAGAGCTGGAATATTAAAGTTAGAGTTAGGAAATACATCTACATGCAAAGCTTGAAATTATTTTTTGCAAATAAAAGTTGATGCTGGATCAATTCTTAATTTTAAATCTGAGATTGATAGAGCCGATCTGATCCTTCGAGAGTCTTGCCTGGTGGGTTGGATTAAAACCAACCCTACAGACAGGTTAATAGTTTGTGCAGATAGATGTCCAATGAAATTTAGGTAAGATGAGTAAGGAGATGACAGGCACATAAATGGTTAAAACGTGAAAAGCGAAGCAGAGTCTTTGTTGTTGAGCAAGTTGTTAAAGTTTATAAAAACAGAGCCTGAGATCTCAGAGTTTAGAAATCAAAGAAATGAGAGCAAAAACAAACAGGCACACAAATAATTGCTTAAAGTCTAAGTAAAATATTATGGCTGCAAAATTCAACTCTGTGGTGCTGCCAGTTTTGTAATTATGGGTGCTGGTTTCACAGAAGAAATGGCATCTGTACTGTACACGATCCTGATGAGGGTAAGAGCATGGACGGTACATGCACGCGGTGGTCATATGCAGAGTAGATAGATGTGATGTCAGTCAGTGTTTAATACTGATTTGATGCCAGACCTGCCATTTTGGAGCTCAAGTAACGTCCTCATTTAAACTTGTAATGTTGAATATGTGTGCAGCGGCGTGAAGGAACCCTCCCCCCAAAGCTTTTAAAAGAGTCTTTAACTATCTTGTGGGTTTTTTGGGTGATTTTGTGGAATTGCTGGGTGTTTTCAGGAATTAATGACAGTTGGTAGAATCCATAGGGAATGGTGCTGCATTTGGGGATAACGTGCTTGTAACTTCAAGCGCTCTGAGCACTCCACTTGCTCTCTGTCATGGCCCACCTATGATATTCCGGGACCTCACCTCCATAGGTCTACTGGAGACAGATGCAGTTGGTTCAGCATTTGTGCTTCACATATGCAAGTGGTCACAAGAGATCTATCACGTCTTGGAACCCGTCTGAGGCACTCTCAATTACGACGCTTTAATATACAGGGAACAGGACTGCATTCGAGAGAAGTGTGCTCGCAACATGGAGCCTGATCCTAAATACTGTTTCCTGGGGGCGTAGCCAGAGGCGGAGTCCTCCAGGGTTCCAAGCCTCTTAAAGGGGCAAGGTATTAAAGGTAAATACCGATCATCACACCCTCACAGCCTCAGGAGGAGAGTGCTGCCGGTGACCATGAATGTGATCTTAATTTCTTCATGATTGGATCCTTCCAGGCAAAATGATGTGGAACAGCCAACACACCTGACATCTCAGTTTTCATTCATCCAGGAAGTGACAGAGGCTCTGCATGCCCAGGGAGCGGATTTCATCGTCTTCTCTCTGAATAGAGAAATAGGACAATTAGAGACATGCGTTTGCCAGAATAGCAGGCAGACGACCCTGTCCTATACAAGAAATCCAGGTATGACCTCCGCAAACCATCCGAGATGCCAAGAGAGAATATCAAACTAAGCTAGAGTCACAGACAGGCTGTCGGCACTTGTGGCAAGGACTAAACAAAATAACGGCTACAAAGCGAAGCCGAGCAGTATCTCTGGCAGCAGCGCACCCCTCCCCGATGAACTTAATGCATTCTATGCTCGGTTTGAGCAGGTAACCAACAATCCGCTGTCGAGTGCCCCAGCAGCCCATAATTCACCCATACCCACCATCACAGCTTCCAAAGACAGATCGGCCTTCCTGAAAGTGAAGCCATGGAAGGCGACGGGCCCGGCAGGATCCCTGGTCATGCACTCGGAGCCTGCGCAGACCAGCTGACAGAGGTTTTCACAGACATCTTTAACCTGTCCCTACTCTACTCCGAGGTACCCACCTGCTTCAAGAAGACCACCATCATACCGGTAACAAAGAAGAACCAGGCAACGTGCCTCAATGACTACCGCCCGGTGGCCCTGATGTCAGTTGTAATGAAGTTCTTCGAGAGGCTGATCATGAAGCGCATCACCTCCATAATCCCGGAACGCCTTGACCCACTTCAATTCGCATACCGTCGCAACCGGTCCACATCAGACGCCATTTCCCTGGCCCTACACTCATCCCTAGAGCATCTCTAAAACAAGGAATCCTACATCAGACTCCTATTTATTGACTACAGCTCCGCCTTCAACACCATAATCCCAGCCAAGCTCATATCAAAGCTCCAAAACCTAGGATTTGGCTCCCCACTCTGCAACTAGATCCTCGATTTTCTGACCAACAGACAACAATCAGTAACAATGAACACCAACATCTCCTCCACAATAGTCCTCAATACCGGTGCCCCACAAGGCTGCGTACTTAGCCCCCTACTCTACTCCCTGTACACACATGACTGCATGGCAAAACTTGGTTCCAACTCCATCTACAAGTTCGCTGATGATACGACCATAATGGGCCGGATCTCGAATAACGACGAGTCAAAACACAGGAGGGAGATAGAGAACCTGGTGGAGTGGTGTAACGACAACAATCTCTCCCTCAATGCCAGCAAAACTAAAGAGCTGGTCATTGACTTCAGGAAGCAAAGTACTGTAAACACCCCTATCAGCATCAACGGGGCCGAGGTGGAGGTGGTTAGCAGTTTCAAGTTCCTAGGGGTGCACATCATCAAAAATCTGTCCTGGTCCACTCACGTCGACGCTATCACCAAGAAAGCACAACAGTGCCTATACTTCCTCAGGAAACTAAGGAAATTTGGCATGTCCACATTAACCCTTACCAACTTTTACAGATGCATCATAGAAAGCATCCTATCAGGCTGCATCACAGCCTGGTATGGCAACTGCTCGGCCCAGGACCGCAAGGAACTTCAGAGAGTCGTGAATACCGCCCATCACACAAATCTGCCTCCCATCCATGGACTCCATCTACACCTCCCGCTGCCTGGGGAAAGCAAGCAGTATAATCAAGGATCCATCCCACCCGGCTTACTCACTTTTCCAACTTCTTCCATCGGGATGGGCACGCTGCCATATCGATACAAGATTCTGCTACGTCCTGCTGCCAAGCCAGTGGTCCATGCACCACGACGAGTCCCTGCTCCACTAAGAGAGCGACTGAAGGCACAGCTCAAGGATCTTCAACAAAAAGGCATCATATCCAGGTCACCGAACCGACTGACTGGGTCAGCTCGATTGTGTGCGTAAAGAAGCCTTTGGGGGACCTGCGCATCTGCATTGATCCCAAGGATCTCAATAAGAATATCATGCTGGAACACCACCCCATCCTGAAGCGGGAGGAACTCACGAGTGAGATAGCATACGCATGCTTCTTCACCAAATTGGATGCATCACAGGGATTTTGGCAAATCCAGCTGGAAGAGTCCAGCAGAAGGCTCTGCACCTACAACACACCTTTTGGAAGATACTGCTACAATCGCATGCCATTTGGCATCATCTTGGCATTGGAGATATTCCATCGAATCATGGAGCAGATGATGGAAGGCATTGAAGGGGTTCGTGTATACATGGACGACATCATCATATGGTCCACGACCCCTGAAGATCATGTGTCCCGACTCCAGAAGGCATTCCGCCGTGTACATGCCAACGGCCTAAAGTTAAACAGGTCCAGATGTTGATTTGGCACATCGACGCTGAAGTTCCTAGGCGACCAGATCTCACAGCATGGTGTGTGCCCAGACACAGACAAAATCAAGGCCATCGAGGCGATGAAGGTCCCTGAGGACAAAAAAGGCGGTGCTGCGCTTCTTGGGTATAGTCAATTTTCTGGGCAAGTTCATTCCAAACATGGCCACACACACCACGGCCCTACGCAACCTGGTGAAAAAGTCAACTGCCTTTGAGTGGAAGGCGGCACACCAGACAGAGTGGCTGGAGCTGAAAGCCAAGCTCACCACGGCACCAATCCTGGCATTCTTCGACCTGGACCGGGAGACAAAGATATCCACAGATGCGAGTCAGGATGCCATCGGTGCGGTATTGCTTCAACGAGATGACACATCATCCTGGGCACCAGTAGCCTACGCATCGAGGGCATTGACGCCCACTGAAACCAGATATGCTCAGATTGAGAAGGAGTGCTTGGGTCTTCTCACCGGCATCCTCAAATTTCATGATTATGTCGATGGCCTGCCGACATTCACTGCTGAGACGGATCATAGGCCTTTGGTCCACATCATCCACAAGGACCAGAACGACATGATGCCTCGGTTGCAGAGAATCCTGCTTAAACTTAGGAGGAATGACTTCAACATGGTGTACACATCTGGCAAGGAGCTCATCATCGCTGATACATTATCCCGCTCCGTCACCTCACCAAGTAAGCCGCTGGAGATCATCCAGCACATCGAATTGCAGGTGCAGCTGTGTGCTAGCACCCTCCCGGGGACAGATGAGAAGGTAGTTCTCATCCGTGATGAGACAGCCAAAGACCCCTCTTGCAACGCATCATCCACAACCTCACCAATGGCTGGCAGAAAGGGCAGTGCCCACAGTTTTACAATGTGAAGGATGACCTGATGGTGATTGATGGTATCCTCCTCAAGCTGGACAGGATTGTCATTCCGCTCAGTCTCCAGAGCTTGGTGCTGCGCCAGGTTCATGAGGGACACCTGGGCGTCGAGAAGTGCAGACACAGAGCCCGGCAAGCTGTCTACTGGCCCGGCATCAGCCAGGACATCATGAACATGATCCTGAACTGTGCTACCTGTCAGCGGTTCCAGCCAGTGCAGAGCAAGGAGATGCTCCAACAGCATGACATAGTAACCTCTCCATGGTCCAAGGTTGGCACCGACCTCTTTCATGCGAATGGTCGTGACTACGTATTGATCATCGACTATTTCTCGAATTACCCTGAGGTGCTGAAGCTCCCGGACCTCACCTCTCGGACCGTCATCAAAGCCTGTAAGGAGACGTTCTCAAGGTATGGCATCCCAATCACCATGAGCGACAATGGCCCGTGCTTTAGCAGTCCTGAATGGTCCACGTTTGCCAGGTCATACATTTGCAGCATGTCACCTCCAGCCCTCACTATCCGCAGTCGAATGGAAAAGTCGAGATGGGGTGCACATTGTGAAACAGCTCACCTGCAAGCTTCCGGCATAGACCTTGCACTGCTCGCGTACAGGGCGACTCCATTGTCCACTGGCATGTCGCCGGCTCAACTCCTGATGAACAGGGACCTGCGGGTGGCGCTTTCAGACATACACCTGCCCAAACCTGGATCACCTCCCGGTGCTGCAGAAGATGCAGCAGCTCCGAGACCGTCAAAAGCAGGGCTATGATGCCCATGCCACCGATCTGGCCGTGCTATCCCCGGCAGACACTGTCAGGATCAAGATACCGGATGGTGAGTGGTCTGCCCCGGGTGTTGTTGCTCGAGAGGCTGTGCCCCACTCTTATGTTGTACGTATGGCTGATGGCTCCATCGTGCAAAGGAATCGACAGGCACTGCACAAAGTTGCCTGCCCGCAACCACTTTCTCCTCCATTTCCATATGTTGAATTGCCACCTCCTGATACCTGGCACCACGAGGCCACCAGTCAGGCTTCCATCCCGCCTGTCAAGGCGTTGTCGTCCCCTCTGCCACCTCTCCAGCGGTCGACCAGGATCAGACCCAAGCCTCAGAGACTGGACTTATGAGCATTTGTTTTGTTTGTTCTGTTCTGTATTCCTCAGTCAGTCACATTAGACAAACACATTCACATGTATACACATCTAAAAACTAAAACAAAATAAAAAGGGGAGATGTCATGATATTCAAACATGTAACCAATGAACACTCAGAATAGGACACAACCAATAGGCAGTCAGGACACTCAGAGGTGGCACCACCACAAGGGGGCATGACATAAACACTATAAAAGGGATGAGGCACTACAGTTAGATTAGCAGAGCGTCAAACCTATTTGAGAACTGTGTTAATAGCTCAATAAACACGTTGAACTCATTTCAGAGTCTGGAGCATCCTTTAGTTAAGACTGCATCAAGTAGCAGCCTGTGTTATCCAAAGCAGCATAACACAACAGCAAGCACCTGATGCCAAGCCAGTAGTAAGCCATCTAGGGGCTGAATGTAGCCAATTGTTAGTAATTAAATGTCATTAAGAGGCCTATTGCACCCTGTTCTTGTGCCAACTCTCTTTTCCAGTCACATCCAGGCCAACGTGGTGGATTGAAGGTGCGAAGAGAGATGGGGTATGATGGTTCACAAAAGGGACCCCCCACCCATAATGGCCACCGGACAACCGCTGATCATCCCCTGATGGGGTTGCCCTTCCAATGGCCAAACAGCTGTGACATTTTAAACACTGAAATAAACTTACCTGCCCTTGTTCCTTGCTATCTGCATCCTCATATCAGCAGCTCCCACCTTGGCTGGTGTGGTTGCCGATATTTGAGTGCTGGAGGACCTCCCGTTAGCCCTCCAGTGTCGTGACCCACCTGCCTTCCCTGATTGGATGGTGAGCCCACCCCCTTTGACTGGTTGATGGTTTCAAAATCACGGTGGCCGTGTCTAAAACAGATTGTATGGTTCAGGTCCTTGAACTCACCCCCATGTCCTGTTCCTGACTCTCATTAAAAATTAAAGCCCAGAGCTCTGGGGTCAATCCTTATTTTTAAAATTCAGAGTACCCAATTGTTTTTTTCCCAATTAAGGGGCAATTTAGCGTGGCCAATCCACCTGACTGGCACATCTTTGGGTTGTAGGGGTGAAACCCACACAGGCATGGGGAGAATGTGCAAACTTCACACGGACAGTGACCCAGGTCCGGGATTCGAACCCGGGTCCATAGCGCCGCAGTCCCTGTGCTAACCACTGCGCTGCGTGCCGTCCTCTGGGGTCAATCCTAACACAGAGACAGGATCTGAGTGAGGACGGAGGGAACTTCAGAGGAAAGAAGCTGAGTGAAAAATCAGCTGCTAGTTTGCTACGAGCCCGTTTTGTGATGTGGCTGTGGACAAACGTCAGCCCCATTATTTCCTTTAGCCTAACATTTCGCTATAAATCCTTTACGCTGCTGAACTATTTCTACAGAAACCAGCAGAAATGTCACTCGTTTTTGTGCGCTTATTAGAATTGTCAAATCAGCTCACAAATTCAGGACAGCATTAAAAGGTAGTATGTGTGCCCAGGCAATAATAACCGACTTAACTATAAAATATCACCCAGTATATTTTACAAAAATAACTTGAAACAGATAGAGATATTCCAGGTTACAGACTCATGAAAGGTTCCAGACTCTGTTCATAAACCTCTCACCCTCAATTGTGATTCTGGCAGTCTTATAAACCTCAGTCAGGTTAGAGGATGTGTAGTTCACTGCTTACTATCTGTTTCTGAATGTGAATTGGCTCTGCGATTGCTGAGCATTTATAAATGGTGATGTAAAATTGTGTCATTTTATCACAAAGATGAGGGATGTTATTCATCTTAGTTGAAACCAGGCAACTTGCAGTTTTTCTTCAATAAAGGAATTGGATAAGAACCGACCACCAGGCTAAACAGACTGCTGCCTGATAATGAGTGAGAGGGCGGGGAGGGGAAAGGGCAGGATATGGGAAATGCAATGGACTCTGTGTGAAGGAAAATCCTCAGCTTTGGGAAAAGGATGGCATTTCAGAAGCTTTGGTGTGGAAGATGATATCCGAGCAGCTACGATGGAGATGGAGCAACTGGACAAAGAACAAAGATCAATACAGCACAGGAACAGGCCCTTCGGCCCTCCAAGACTGTACAGCTCATGATACCACCTTTGCCAAAACCCTCAGGACTTCCTTGTGCCATATCCCTGTATACCCATCCTATCCATGTGTTTGTCAAGATGCCTTTTGAATGCCATGAATGTATCTGCTTCCACAGGGCAGCACGGTTGCGCAGTATTTAGCTCTGCTGCCTCATGGCACCGAGATCCCAGGTTCGATCCCGGCTCTGCATCACGGTCCGTGTGGAGTTTGCACATTCTCCCCGTGTTTACGTGGGTTTCGCCCCCACAACCCAAAGATGTGCAGGGTAGGTGGATTGGCCATGCTAAATTGCCCCTTAATTGGAAAAAATGAATTGGGTACTCTAAATTTATATTTAAAAAAAGGAAGATAAAAAATGTATCTGCTTCCACAATCTCCCCGGCAATGCGTTCCAGACACTCACCGCGCTCTGCGTAAAAAACCGGCCTCGCGCAGCTCCTCTAAACTTTGCCCCATGGACCTTAAACCTATGCCCCTCTGGAAAGAGTCCCTGCCCATCCACTCTGTCCATGCTCCTCATAATCTTGTAGACCTTTATCAGGTCGCCCCTCAACTTCCGTCTTTCTAATGAAAATAGTCCGAGTCTGTTCAGCCTCTCCACATAGTTAACATCCTCCAGACCAGGCAACATCCTGGTAAACCTCCTCTGCACCTTCCCCAAAGCCTCCACATCCTTCTGGTAGTGTGGCGACCAGAATTATGCGCAATATTCCAAGTGCGGCCTTTCCAAGGTTTTATACAACTGTAGCATGACTTACCAGTTTTTGTGCTCAATGCCCCGTCCAATGAAGGAAATGCTTTTTTGACTACCTTCGCCACCTTCTTTTTTTAAAATTGTTTTTTATTTTTTATAAATTTAGAGTACCCAATTCATTTTTTTCCAATTAAGGGGCAATTAAGCGTGTTCGATCCACCTACCCGGCACATCTTTGGGTTGTGGGGGTGAAACCCATGCAAACACAGGGAGAATGTGCAAACTCCACACGGCCAGTGACCCAGAGCCGGGATCGAACCTGGGACCTCGGCGCTGTGAGGCAACAGGGCTAACCCACTGCGCCACCGTGCTGCCCCCCGTGTTGCCACCTTCAAAGATCTGTGAACCTGCACGCCCAGATCTCTCTGACTAAGAGCTTTACCATTTACGGTATATTTCCCCTCTGTTACACCTACCAAAATACATTATGTCCCATTTGTCCGGATTAAATTCTATTTGCCATTTCTCTGCCCAAGTCTCCAACCTATCTATGTCCTGCTGTATCTTCTGACAATCCTCAACACTATCCGACACTACGCCAACCTTGGTGTCATCTGCGAACTTACTAATCAGACTGGCTACATTTTCCTCCAAATCGTTTATGTATACTACAAACAACAGAGGCCCCAGCACATATCCCGGTGGAACATCACTAATCACAACCTTCCATTCAGAAAAACACCCTTCTACTGATACCCTTTGTCTTCTGTGACCGAGCCAGTTCTGTATCTTACCACCTCACCTCTGATCTCGTGTGACTTCACCTTTTGTACCAGTCTGCCATGAGGCACCTTGTCAGAGGCTTTACTGAAGTCTGAAGTCCATGTAAACAACATCCACCGCTCTCCCCTCATCAATCATCTTTGTCACCTCCTAAAAAGACTCAATCAATGTGGTAGACCGTATTATATGTATTATGGTACCTGTGTTGGAGGTACTACTGTATTAGAGATACGTGGGTAAATCCCTGTCTGCTGGCTCCGCCCAGTGGACGGTATAAAGAGGTGTTCATCCCCGGCTGCAGCCATTTTCTGTTACAAGCTGCTGGAGAACACATCTTGTCTAATAAAGCCTTCGATTATTCTCTAATCTCGCTTTCGCAATAATTGATCGTGCATCAGTCAAGTTAGTGAGGCACGACCTCCCCTTCACAAAACCATGCTGTCTATCGCTTATGAGTTCTTTTTTTCCAAATGGGTATAAATCCTGTCCCTGAGAATTCTCTCCAATAATTTACCTACTACCGAAGTGAGGCTCATTGGCCTTTGGTTTCCAGGATGATCCCTGCTACCTTTCTTAAACAGCGGTACCACATTAGCTATTCTCCAGTCCTCTGGGATCTCACCTGTAGCCAATGAGGATACAAAGATGTCAATCAAGGCCTCAGCAATTTCCTCCCTTGCTTCTCTTAGTATTTTGGGGTAAATTCCATTGGGGATAGAGTGTGTTCAGGAAGCAGGGTGAAAAGACATAAAATTACTTACATTTTCTGGATAAAGGAGACAGAAAACAACATCAGCAGGTTTTAGTTCTAATGCCGAACTCTATTCTCTTCTTTCTGTGTGCGGTAGCACAGTGGTTAGCAAGGGGTGGCACAATGCCACAGTGGTCAGCATTGCTGTCTCACATTACAGGGACTTGGGTTCAATTCCAGCCTTGGGTGACTGTCTGTGCGGAGTTTGAACATTCTTCTGTGTCTGCGTGGGTTTCCTCTGGGTGCTCCGGTTTCCTCCCGCGGTCTAAAGATGTGCATGTTAGGTGGATTGGCCATGTCAAATTACACCTTAGTGTCCAAAGATGTGGTTAGGTGAGATTATGGGGTGAGGGCGAGGGAATGGGTCTAGGTAGGGCGCTCTTTCGGAAGGTTGGTGCAGACATGATGGGCTGAATGGCATCTTTCTGTACTGCAGGGATTTTATGGATTATATGATCATATTACTAGACTGGTAATCCACGGCCTGGCTTGTTGCCCCAGAGACATATATTCAAATACCATCTTTTTAAAATTTTTTTTAGAGTATCCAATTAATTTTTTCCAATTAAGGGGCAATTTAGCGTTTTCAATCCACCTACCTTGCACATCTTTGGGTTGTGGGGGCGAAACCCACGCAGACACGGGGAGAACGTGCAAACTCCACACGGACAGTGACCCAGAGCCGGGATCGAACCTGGGACCTCAGCGCCGTGAGACTGCAGGGCTAACCCACTGAGCCACTGTGCTGCCCTCTCAAATACCATCTTAACAGTTGGGGGAATTTAAATTTCAATCAATTAATTTTAAAAATCTGGAATAAAATGCCAGTTTCATTAACAATAGTCTTAAAGCTACCAAAACCCACCGGTTTACTAATGTCCTTACCTATTTTGTCCTACATGTGACTCCAGACTCACAGCAATGTGATTGACTCTTGATTGCCCTCTGAAATGGCCGAGCGAGCCACTCAGTTCAAGGGCAATTAAATCTGAACAATAAAAGCTGACATTGCCAGCAACATTCACATCACAAGAATGAATTCTTAAAAAGTCTCCTACTTTTTGATTTCCGATCTCAGGCGATGGGCTATTCACTGATATCTGATGCAAGCCCCCAGATGTCCACATCTGCTTGGACAATCCTCTTTTTGCAATTGCTCCCATTTACTGTCTGCAAATAAAAATTACTTATTCTCTAACATGCTCTCAACAGGGATTCACGTTTTAAATGTTTCGTCCTCTAAAATCCACCCTTTAAAATGGAGTTTGTGGATCCAATACATAACCTCAGTGTTACATTGACTCATATTTCCTGAGTCTCACCTCAAATTACCTAGCTGTTATGCATCATTAGCCTGCTCTGTGAGGGGAAAGCTGTGACTCACGCCACTGGCTCCTGCTACAGATGTTTTAGTACTGGGCTCCTGTTTGCACAGTTGACAAAAGGCCCTTTCATAAACATTAACTGGATAAAACGGTGAGATCTCACCAAGTCTGGAATTTGTGCCAACCATTCACTGTTATTGTACTCAAGCATTTTCTTTTCTCTAATGTATTATTCAGGCTTTGAGCTAACACTCCAGTGCGGTACAGAAGAAATGATTGTCAGACAAGCAGTTTTTCTGTTCAGCTGGGGTTCCACGTGGGCACCTCTCATTTTGGGAGTTTTAGTTCAATGTTAAAGGTCAAATGACGCTGAAGAGGATCAGGGAGTTTCCCAACCAGGGTTCCAAACTACTTTCCTCCCTCAACCATTAGTAGCAAAAATACACACATTCGTTTGTCATTCACAGAATTGTGGAATTGACAGCACAGAAGTTCTTTGACAGGGCTATTTTGATGTGATAGGAAATAGCAGTTCACACTTCCAGGGGTGCTATTGTCTATGTTGAGGTCTCTGTGGACTTTGCGTCTCCATGGAATGGAATGTGACTTCGCAGGTGCAAATAAGCAGCAACTTCAGGTCACTGTTTTTTATTTAGCAAATGTTTTTAAAAATAGGCCCAATAGGAACAGCTGATGAAATTACAAATTAACATTCCGTATTGCACATCTTGAAAACACTGGGGGTAATCCTCTGGCAGTGTTGTGCCCGTCGAAAATCCCATTATGTTGGGAGAATTCTGGGAGAGGCCCGAAACAGGATTTGCGCTGGGCGCAATCAATTTCCGATGTTCCCAACCCACACCATCTGATCTGATCTGGTTCATACCCTCGCTGGGCGTGAACCAGATTAGCAGATTAAAAGTGGTATTTAAATATCCAAAATACGACTTTAAGCCAAATTCTCTTGGATCCTTATACTCTTTCAGCCACTGGCAAATGCGAAACCAGCGCAAATCATCGTGGTGATCACGCCTCGGGGCTCGGAGGCCGTTGTATGATATGGGTGGTTGTGGACATGGCAGGACAGTGTCATGACTTTGCCGCTGGGCACAATGGTCATGCCAACTTGGCAGTGCCACCATGGAAGTGCCAGGTTGGCACTGTCATGTTGGCACAGTCAGGTTGGCACAGTCAGGTTGACACAGTCAAGGCCTGAAGGGGTGTGGCCTGAAGGGGAGGGGCAGGAAGGGAGACCATTGGGAGGGCCCCGATGCCAGTCAGCGATCCGTGGATGGGAGGAGGGGGGGGGGGTTGGAGGGAGAGAGGCTTGATGCTGGCAAGGATGCTGGGGGAGGGGGGGGGGTGGTCACTGAACCTCTGATGCCAGTGATGGTGGGGGTGGTGGGGGGACCTTGGCTGTCACTTTGAGATCGGGGTGCTATGTTTAGTCCCCCCCCCCCCCCCCCCCCTCCCCCCCCAATGTCGGTGCAAAACACGCCCTCCTCGAAAAAAAAAAGTCTTTAAGTGTGGGTGGATTGTGATCGGGAACGTGCTGACCCACCCGGCAGTGATGGCACCACGCTTCTCACCAGCGATAACACGTAGAAAACCTTTGAGAAATTTGTGCCCGCTATGTTAAAAGTAAATCACCAGCACAACATTTAAGTGTCAGCCTGGATTATGTGCTCAGTTTCCTGGAGTGTGGCAACACTGAGCCACAGCAGACATCTATGTTATTTGCAAGACTGCTAAAGCATTCAGGCCATCATGTGCAGAGAGTTAATAATTAATATTAAAATTCTTACACGAAAAATGCTTTCAAAAAGAGCTTTTTTTCCTTAAGATTACCCTTCCCCGTCATGAAATTCCAGTTGAGTTAAAATAAAGATTATTTCAATGCAGTAAACGTACATCAATTAAGTGTTAGAAATCCATTTAATCTGTGCAGAAGATATTACAGGGGGAAATCATAAACCAGCGAACAAAAATCAAAGAAAGCTTTCCAGTTTGAGTCAACATATTATGGCAGGAAATCTCTGTCAGTTCATGCCGGCAGGGATCTCCGGTGCCTCTGCAATGAATGGAGTTTTGGCTGCGTGCCAAATTCGCCATTCCTGCCAGCAGCGGAGGCGGAGCTTACACGGATCAGAGAATCCTGGCCAATGTGTTTCTCACAACTACTATAAATCCTGTTTCCAACAAAGATGGAGCAATAACCGTCAGCTAATAATACAGGAATCCCTGCTCATGAATTCTACTCTTTATTAGATAGGAAGTGGTACTGCTGTTAATCTGAGCCAAATTTGCAATTTCCCAACTATAATATATTTATATTGGTGCTTTAAACCTCTTTGCCGAAGGCATTTTATTAGTTTACATGAATCCACCCTTAATGGCTCACTGAGCACAAATTGCCAGCCGCTAAGACCCCATTAAAAATTCACCTTCGGCCTAACCATGAACAGATTTCAGTAACGCTGCACTTTCATAACAGCTTTTCAGAATAGAGTGTATACTGCATGGCTTTTGTGGATATTGATTGTAGAATTGATTTTTAATTTTTTGCTAATGGATACCATTTCCTACTTAAAAATTGATATCTTTCTCTGTCTCCATGCTTGATATGGATGAAATAATTACCTAATGTTTACAATTGGATACAATAGCAGGGAACGAATTACTGTATAGTACAGTGATAGGGGTGTGCCCTTTAGATTGTGTATGTTTGTTACAGAAGTGTAATCGCAAGCAAAAATGTAGCTTACTTATTAAAAAATGACTCTCCACTGTTAGTTGTGGTGATATAACCACTGTAGTGATGTGTACTTGCAGTAGGGGGATGTATGCCTGTACCTGTAATACAGGTTCCTCCGGTAAGCCCCTGCCGGCTAGCTCCGCCCACAGGGAGCTTGTGTATAAATATGCGTGTGAGTCACTCAGACCCTAGTCTACAGTTGCTGATGGAGGAATAGCATCGCACAGCAATAAAGCCTCTATTGTACTACTCTCTCGTCTTTGAGTATAATTGTTAGCGCTACATTAGTAGAAAAGCTGTCCTCACTTAACATAAAAAAGTGAATTAGAAATTTGTCAGTGTGCAATTTAGTAATGGAACAGTTTACATTACTTAACCTAGTTCAGCCTTCAGCTGATGGATCAGCAGCCACCAGGGCAACAATGAAGAGCACAGTGGTATCAACCAACAAGCACCCAGCCAACAAACTTTAAAACAACAAACTTTACAACTTCAATTATTTGAAGAATAGTCTCTTGGATCACCCTCCAGAGTGGAGTGATCAGTTTTTATTTGCTCATGGGGTTTTGTTGCCGCCGGCAAGGCCAGTATTTGTTGTCCATCTCTAATTGTCCTTGAAAAGGTGGTGATGGGTCACCGCATTGAACTGCTTCAGTTTGTGTTGTGTCGGCACATCTACAGTGCTGTTAGGTAAGGAGTTCCAGGATTGTGACCCAGTGACAATGCAGGAATGCTGATTATTTCGAAGTCAGGATGGCCTGTGACCTGAAGGGGTACCTGTAGGTGGTAAACTTCACAGGTTTGGGAAGAGGCCTCGGTGATTTGTTGCAGTGAATCTTTTGCAGCCAGAGCCTGCCAGTGGTGAAGGAATGCAATATGTAACTTGGTGTGTGGATTGCAAATCCAACAGGCTGCTTTGTCCTGGGTAGCATTGGGTATCTTTTGTTTTCCAATTAAGGAGCAATTTAGCATGGCCAATCCACCTACCCTGTATAGGGATGAGCCCACGTAGACATGGTAGAATGTGCAAACTCCACATGGACAGTGACCTAGGCCGGGATCAAACCCGGGTTCACAGTGCCGTGAAGCAGCAGTGCTAACCACTGCACCACCTTGCCACCCCTCTAGTCGATGCTGACCTCACAGGATGTTGAGGACGTCCAGGCCCCACTGGCTGTTAATTAGCTGATGAATTTATCACCTGTGGGATCACAGAAAGGCAATACCAAGGTAGGGCCATCCATTTTTATAGAATATTGGCTTCCCAAGGCCAGGTGCAATCCGTGGCAACCATTATGGTTTGTGAACTCCTACAGAAAACCCCCTCAATTACCTCAACGTGAAGGGTTTCCACTCCCTCAATGAACAGACTGTGGGTGGCAATATGCACAGGAATCCACATTGCCAGCTGTTAACCAGATTACTGCTGTCCAGCTGAGCCTTACATTTCTTCCTGACAATGAATTTCATTATTTTTCATGGAAAGAAGAATCTATTTGGCCTGTGTTAGTTTTGTTACACTTGATGAAAATCGGCACATTAGTGTCAGTGCTTCCCCAATTTATACCTCACAGGAATTTGCCAAGGATGTAACCTTGACCCCTCCTATTTCTCTTCTACTACTTCTCAGTGACGTATCTCGAAAACACGGCCTTAAATTCTACCTGAACTCTGACAACACCCAGCTGTACATCTCTGTTACTTCCATTGACATTTCCACTGTCTGATATGTCTTGGTGCTGATCTGACATGCAATGTGTTGCATGTGCAGACATTTCCTTCAGTTAAATTAGAGAAAAACTGATGTCTTTCAGTCCCCACCAGAAACGCTGTGCCCTAGCCAGTGACTCCAGATACCTTCCTGGCAGCTCTCTGAGACTGAGCCAGCCTATTCAGAACCTTGGTGTTTTATCTGACCCTGAACAAAGCCTCCAACTCCATATCTTCTTCACCTTTTCATATTCCTCCATTACCTTGTCCCTACCTATCTCTACAAACTCTTCCATTGTCTATCTCTTCCAGATCCCTCTGTTCCTCCAATTCTGGTCCTTAAACGACCTCCTTAGCTTTTGGTCATCTGTCCTAATATCTCCACATGTGGCTTTGTGCTGAAATTTGTCTATTAATGTTTTTGTGAAGTGCCCAACATTAAAGGTACTACACAAGTTAAATTGTTGTTATCCCTTGCCTGGTCTCTTCCAGCTCCTTTGGAACTGACACCTTCTCTTCCTGGGGAGTTTATTTGTTTTGAAATCAATTAGCCTGTTTATGAATTCCAATTACTTGTTTAGAAACAAGATCATTGATTTGACCTGGAATATCTTTATTTGGCGAGGAAATGCTGCTTATTTTTCTTCTTGTGAATACTTGGATATGGAATTCTTTTCCAATATCTACCATCTTCTGCTTGCCTTCAGTTTTTTTTATTTTTATATAATTTTTTTTTTCCCAATTAAGGGGCAATTTTAGTGTGGCCAATCCACCTAACCAGCACATCTTTGGGTTGTGGGGGTGAAACCCACGCCGACATGGGGAGAATGTGCAAACTCCACACGGACAGTGACTCAGGGCCGGGATTCGAAGCCGGGTCCTCAGCGCCGTAGTCCCAGTGCTAACCACTGCGCCACTGTGCTGCCCCGCTTGTCTTCCGTTTTAAGCCCATTTGCATCCATAATTGGCCTCACTTCTTCTCAGCCTACCATCTTGCAACTCATTAAGCTTCATTTGACAGCACCTTCCAAATCCGTGACCTCTACCATCTAACAGCACAAGGGCAGAAGGTGCATGGGAACACCACTAACTGCAAGTTCCCCTCCAAACCACCCACCATCCTGAAGTGGAATTATATCACCAATGCTTCAATGTCGTGGAACACCCTTCTTAGCAGCACTGTCTGCGTACCTACACCAGATAGACTGCAAGCATTCAAGAAGGCAGCTCACCATCACCTTCTCAAGGACAATTAGGAATGAGTAATAAATGTTCTTTGATTTCTGAATGAAGATGGTTTTGAATTGTAGTGTCTCACAAAGAACATCAAGCGATGTATTGAACAAAGCTAATTTATTTACACTACAACTAAATAGATTTGACTTGCTTGACTAAAACTATGATTCTAACTACAGACCTCCTGATAACACTCTATATCTCTCTATAGATTCTCTATATCGCCTAACAACCTTCTCCCCGAATCAAGAGTATCATGTGAATGTGCTTGATCGCCATCTAGTGGTTGGATGTCGTTACAGTAAATTGTTAACGTTTCATTATTATTTCAATGCACATGTTGTCACACTCGCCAGAGAAGCTCACATCCCATTAAATATCTTTTAAAATCTTCCTTTTCCAGTATTGCAAAAAAGTTCTAACTGTTATGCTTAACTTGACCACACTTTTTCTAATTCATTTTTTCCCCCTCTGATCATCTTTGCATTCACTCTAGTAAGATTCTTTCCTTTCTCTTCGCAGGACAATATCATTGAATTGCACTTTTTATTTATTTACAAATCAACTTAAGTTCACATGTATTGAAGTTGTGCTTGCTGACCTTGGGAATCCTGATCCTGCATGCCTTACCTGAGAGCTTTGACAGAACTCTGCATGCAACAGTGTTACCTCGCACTCTGGTGCATCAATCACCATTCGGAAGGGCTTTTTAAATCATCATTTAACATCTGAAAGTGATCAAGTGAAGGAACTAACCTGAAACCACATTCATTGTGAACATTTATTTGCCTGCAAGCATTGAAATAAGTAACCGTTCAGCTGACATAATTGCTGTTGAATTGACATGGGATGAATGGGGGCATAGGTTTGCATGAAAGGTATGAGAGAGGGCAGCACGGTGGCGCAGTGGGTTAGCCCTGCTGTCTCACGGCGCTGAGGTCCCAGGTTCGATCCCGGCTCTGGGTCACTGACCGTGTGGAGTTTGCACATTCTTTCTGTGTTTGCGTGGGTTTCGGCCCCACAACCCAAAGATGTGCAGGGTAGGTGGTTTGGCCACTCTAAATTGCCCCTTAATTGGAAATAATTGATTGGGTACTCTAAATGTATTTATTTTTAAATGAAAGGTATGAGAGGCCACGGGAGCAGCTACAGGGGCATGAGGTGGATGATTTCTCATGGAGAGGGAAGGCAAATTAGGGGGGGGATTGATGGGGTGAGGGTTAGAGTTTCTAATATTCAGGCACGTACCTGGGATGAGGTCCCGGGAACAGCCCATAGACCACAGCATCCTGCATCACAGAACTGTCGGGAATAACCTTGGCAAAAACCACTGAATCTCTCTCCAGACCTTCTGTGTAAAGACACATTCCACAAGGAGGTAGACAATGATCCCGTGCCCACCACAGCGTCGAGGACAACATGCAGATGGGGTGAGGAACTCCGGGAATGTAGGAGGGATCTGATGGGGACGGGCTTTCTCACTACCAAACCAAACTACGTCTTGGTGCTTGTTTGTAAATTTTGGAGATGAGGCATTCTGCTAAATGTCTTTGACAGTCTGCTGAGGGAACCATCCAACAGGATCCACACTCTCCTTTTCCCTCAGGGCCTCTGGGATGTTACAGGCAGAATACTGTCTGTGGTCAAAGGTGCTTCTCGGCATAAATTGTTCCACAAGGGACGGATCATACAAGTGTAAAAGTGTAAAGTCGCCACAATCCCAGATGACCATAAGCTGCTTTCTCCTTTGAGGGGGAGAGCTGCCTGGTGGTGATTTAACCTGAGGATCACCACACATCAGGCAGGGGAAGGTTGAGAAGACGGTCCTTCATGGCAGATGGTATGGCACAGTCCAATTACTTGGAATGCCCAACAGCAGGGTGGCCACACCCAAGTATCACAACACAGGCACTTCTGAAAAAACTTCCACAACTTCTTTCAGCCACAATCTCCCTTTAAAAGATTCAGGCTGCCTTTAAGTAGTATATATAATACAGGTCCCTTTCTGATGCATGCAGCTAATCAGCATCACCTGTGATGCATGCGAAAATCATTTTGAACAGGGGCCAATACCAATTTGACCTACTTATTACCTGAAACACAAAGAACTTAGATTATCCCAGTTTTTGTTTGTTAATTGAAGTCTTCATTAAAATTATTTTATTCTTCTCATATACCCTTCCATATATCTTCCAAAGAGCAAATTGTTACTCCTTATGCTCACCTGGTGGTCTATAACATCCCATGAGGTGTTCGCTTTCAAGTTATCAGACCAATTATGTTGCCAGATATACCAGAGAGCAGGAAAGTGAATCTACATTGCTCAGAGCTAGTATGACGCACTCACTGTGAGTTTTTAAAAAACGTGTAGCTCGTGGAAATAAAAGTAAATGTTTATTTTACAGGTTTACAGTCAAGGTGCATAATTTGCTTAAAATAAAGAACTCATGGGCCAACTTGTTCTCTCCCATCCGTGGTGGGGTTGTGGTGGACAATATATTGGGAGCTGAAAAATATGTTTCCCAAAAGCAGGAAATGAATGGCACTTCACCATTCCCACCAGAGGGGTCAGGAACTGTTTTCCATCTCGTAGTCCCCCACATTCATTTACATGATTTAGTGCAGTTGTTCAAAGATCAGCTACAGGTTGATGTGGTGATTGTCAAGGAGAGCAGTAAGACATGATTTCTATCTTGACTGGGAAATCATGCAACTGCCAATACCAATCATCCACAACACCAGAAGTGACAATAACACATATTTAGATGGTCTCAGTTTCTCAGACAAACAATCTTTAGCTCAATACTTTTCATACCACTCTCTGATTGTTTTCCTCAGGCAGGTTTTGGGCAGCACAGTAGCACAGTGGTTGGCACTGCTGCTTCACAGCTCCAGGATCCCAGGTTCGATTCCCGGCTTGGGTCAATGTCTTTGTGGAGTCTGCACGTTCTCACTGTGTCTGCTTGGGTTTTCTCCGGGTGCTCCGGTTTCCTCTCACAATCCAAAGATGTGCGGGTTAGATGGATTGGCCCTTCTAAATTACCCTGGCCGGGATTCTCCCCTACCCAGCAGGGCGGGGGGTCCTGGCGTAGCGGAGTCTCCGCTCCTTTGGGGGCTAGGCCCGCGCCGGAGTGGTTGGCGCCATGCCGACTGGTGCCAAAACCGGCAGCAACGGCCTTTGACGCCCGCTGCCCGGCGTCGGGGCTGGCCGAAAGGCCTTCGCTGGTTCGCGCATGCGCCGGTGCATCAGCTGCCGCTGACGTCACCACCGGCACATGCGTGGTAGGGGGGTTCTCTTCCGCCTCCGCCATGGTGGAGGCCGTGCGGCGGCGGAAGAAAAAGAGTGCCCCCACGGCACTGGCCCGCCCGCCGATCGGTGGGCACCGATCGCGGGCCTGGCCACCGTGGGAGCACCCCCTGGGGTCCGATCGCCCTCCCCCCAGGACCCCGGGGGCCCGCTCGCACCGCCAATCCCACCGCTACCAGAGGTGGTTGAAAGCACGGCGGCGGGATTGGCCTCTCAGCGGCGGGACTTCGGCTCATCGCGGACCGGAGAATCGCCGCAGGGGGCTTGCCGATTGGCGCGCAGGGCATTCCCGGGTGGCGGAGAATTCCGGCCACGGCGGGGGCGGGATTTTTCGCCAGCCCCGGGCGCTTCTCCAACCCTGCGGCGGGGTCGGAGAATTTTGCCCCGAGTGTCCAAAAAGGTTAAGTGTGGTTACTGGGTTGCGGGGATAGGGTGGAGATGTGGGCTTGAGTAGGGTGCTCTTTCCAAGAGCCAGTGCAGACTCGATGGGCCGAATGGCCTCCTTCTGCACTGTCAATTCTATGATTCTAACTGCAACTTTCTCTTGAATTTGCTGATATATTCAGCCTCACTTCCACTCTTGATAATTTTCCACTTTTTGCATGAATCCAATTGTTCAAAATTGAAGGCAATCCCTCTTGTGGTAGAATTTGGGTCCAAAAATCCCTGATGCTTTCTGAAAAATCCCAATGTAACTGTGGTAGGAATGCAGCAGGGAGAAATAAGTTAGGTCTGGGCTTGCAGATAATAATAATCTTTATTAGTGTCACAAGTAGGCTTACATTAACACTGCAGTGAAGTTACTGTGAAAATCCCCCAGTCGCTACACTCCGACACCTGTTCGGGTTCACTGAGAGAGAATTTAGAATGTTTAAATTACCTAACAGCGCGTCTTTCGCGATTTGTGGGAGGAAACCGGAGCACCCAGAGTAAACCCACGTAGACACGGGGAGAACATGCAGATTCCACACAAACAGTGACCTAAGCCGGGAATTGAACCTAGGACCTTGGGGCTGTGAAGCAGCAGTGCTAACGACTGTGCCACCGTGCCACCCCATGTGTTGGGCTCAACCTTATTTCAGGGATTCCACAGACCACAGAAGGGGCAAAGTCACCTTTCAATCTTTTATAAGGTCAGTGATGTAAAGCGAGTTGGGATTGATAATGAATCCTCCCCTGTGGCAGGAGTTCCCAGATCTCTGGTCCTCGGAAAGATTCAGCATATGTTCAGTGCTGGATGCTTCTCTCTTTGTATAAAATCAGAACCATTCTAGTTGGGGCTGGACCAGTCCATACCTAAAGAGGCACAGAGAAAATTAGATTAGGGGTTTTTCACAGTAACTTCATTGAAGCCTACTTGTGACAGTAGCGAATATTATTATTATTAGATTAGGAGGCTTGCATACCCACAGTGAAGCCTTTTTCCATCCATTAATTTGAATAGACGTGCTATTCCTCCTACCTGACTCTTGCCTCTACCCTGTGTTCATGTGTTCACATGCCCAAATGTGAGAGGAAACAGTCTGCCTGATGCTGGTTCTCTGGCAATCCAGTTTCCATCATTCTTCCGAGATTTCCACGGCCCTTCGCCAGACATTATTGCAGACGAGTGGAAAAATCACTGGAAATACATCCCCTCAATGTTTTCACTTATACACTTTTAACCTTTTTCAAAAATATAAATGATTGAAGTTCACAAAACATTAATGTCGCTAAAAATGAAACAAACATGAAATGCCCTCTGATGTGGTATCGATATGGAGCATGAACAGCTGATTACATTGAACAAGAGATATATCTCCCACCGCACCAAATGTTGAGAATGATTGACCATTTTGATTAAAAGTACACGAGTAAAAAAAACATAATCCCGCAACAGTTGTGTAACACTTTGAAGGTTATATGGACACACACACACACATACATAAATTCACAAAATATCATCAGTGCTTTTCAGGCTGAGAATTCAGCCACCTAACAGGAACTTGTTAGTTCTGATTTCGACGGCTTCATTGCTATTACTTTCCTGTGAATTTTCCATTAGAAAAGGTATATCTTAAAATAAAATTACTCCCTTCCCTCCGAAGGATCGGTCTGGCACAAAGCCTGAGCTATGCTGATGGGTTATACCATGAGCAACAGTATTTTGGGGTGGAAGATGGGCGGCTCTCTAAGAAACCCAACTGTGCTGTTAGTTTTTTAAGATCTTAAAACTGAGAAATGCCACTGATTCCTAACCAAGCTGTGATGTAATGTCAACCCTAAACATTTCAAAAACTGATGTGATTTGGTTCCAGTTATTGTTTTTGTAATCATGTAAATATTTTATGATCAACCAGTAAACTATTGTTATGAAAAGGAGTGTACTGCAGCTTTTGGTATAGTCCGAGCACAAAGTTGCAGTCTTGAAATCTATTTGGCAAATGTTCACAGCCTTCAGACTGAGAGACGACAGCCAGCAAAAAATAAACTGAAGGGAAAATTCTGAGCTCACAGCACAGAAGGGCTAAAGCCACAGAATGTGCAATGCATTTCTGTGAAAATCTGGAGGGAGGAATTACTGATACCATTTGCAGCAGCCACTTTTTGTAAACTGATAAAGTGTGAATAGGTGGTAAGTAGACAAATACAAACAATAATATGATTAAAATAGTCTCCTTCATCTAAAAGCAATGATCTGAAAGTGAAGGATACAATCTTTCTGGGCACTGTCCTACATTTTGTTCAGTTTGTGTAACAGCAGGAGATGTCTGGCACCATCTGCTGACCTGTAAGTGCTTTTATGTTAATTATTTTTGAATATCTTTCAATAAAATTGGTTAAATAATAAATTATGGACAGTTTTGATTTGATGAGCAGAATGTAGCAATTAAAAGAAACTGAAACTTCATAATTTTTAAAACAAAGAATGAAAAAGAGAGGATTGTTATATCTGGCATTGTAATAAAATATTCAATCAAAATTTGTAACTTGAAATTAATGATGGAGTGAATAACTGATAGTTTAACTGTAAGCAATGGTCTTGTTAATTTAAGTGAGCAATTCCACATAGTTACTCCACATAATTTTGTGCGCACTAATGTCAGAAATTTAACCCATTTTAAATCTCAACCTTGAGAGTAACTGCGTATTAAAGTTAGTTACAAATTTAGTAGTCCTGTATGATTTAAAATCAAACTATTTGTGTCAAAAATAATTTCAGATTCAGAGTGTTAAAAGAGTCGGGGGCACAAATCACTAAATGTAATAATTTTTGCTTGTACAATCTGTAAAACACAAAATTAAGAGTTTTGAGGCTGGCTTTTGTTACTCT
Source organism: Scyliorhinus canicula (assembly GCF_902713615.1). Lineage (NCBI taxonomy): Eukaryota > Metazoa > Chordata > Chondrichthyes > Carcharhiniformes > Scyliorhinidae > Scyliorhinus > Scyliorhinus canicula. Next base: position 109,697,681 of record NC_052158.1, read on the forward strand.
AGATGTGTACAATGTAATAACAGCAAATACGATAGGTAGTTCTAAGTAGCACAATAGTTTAGTTCTTCTTCATGTCTTTATGATTATGTGTTTATGGCTTTTGTTGATGCATGGCGCACAAAGCTAAAAGCCAGACGTGTGCTGACTGTCACCACTTTTGCCCCACATACCAGGTGGATAGCCTCAGGCAAATGCTTTACTTTGGGAGAAAAAACATTATTGCCCATCTTGAACAACAGCAAGGAGGAACCAATAGGTTGACACCCTGTTGTCCTAGCTAAAGAATAATCAGTGGGCTCAGGGACTGGCATGAGCTAAGGATTGTGAAAGAGAGATCAAGTGATTTGTAAATAACAGTAAAGAATTTATTGCTGAATTTATAATTCGAGTAACATACTAAAAAGTCACCAACATGTTTCTAAGCATGGTGTTACATCGAATTGTATAGCGTTTACAGCATAAAAACAATCCATCTGGTGTTTATGCTCCATATGAGGCTTCTCCCATTTTATTTAATCTCTCGAAATGAACATATCTTTCTATTCTTTTCTCTCTCGTATAATTATGTAAATTTCCCCTTAAATACACCTGTATAATTTAATTATAATGCGGCAGTGAGTTCCATATTCTGACCACTCTCTGAGCTGTTGCGACCAGGTTAGGAGGGGTGAAATTATTCCGCTCTTTGCCCTCTCCTCGTCTGACCGCAATTCAGTGGGCACTTAACTATTTCAGCACAGTGGGACTTCCGGTGGGGGCCATGGAGTGAGCAGTCACACATATGGTGGCTCCCTCTATTTTTAGTTCCTTTCCCCATCCGAAAGGTTACGTTTGGGATGGAAAGAGGTGTAGGAGTACCTGGAGAAGGTGTAACTCCTCTGGTGTGGTCGGTGGATTGTTCCACGAACTAGGACTGGGATGAGACGAAAGGAGCTGTTAGAACAGGAGAGTCTCTGCGATGCGCCACAAGCTAAGATGGCGGAGGGCAAAGGGCCCGTTCTGCCCACACAACGATCAACAAAGCAGCTGGTGGAATGTCTCAATGCTATGTTCAGCCAGCAGAGGAAGGAGGCCCTGAGGACCTGTCCAAAGTGGTGGAGCAGGTTAAAGTGGAGCCGAGGCTGGAGACCCAGAGTCAGGCGATCCAGAAAATGGAAGAGGCGGTGGGGAGCATGAGGAGCAGCAGCCTCATTGGTGGCCTAGGTGGGGGTGATGCAGGAGACCCAGAAGAGGCTGAAGGGGAAGTGGGAGGATCTGGAGAACTGTTCCAGAAGGCAAACTTTGAAGATTGTGGGGATGCCCGAAAGCATCAAAGATGCGGAGGCTGGTACGTATGTGGCCCAAATGTTGGAGCAGTTGATGGGGGAGGGAGCCTTTGACTGGCCTCTGGAGGTTGTGCGCACAGGGCGCTGATGGGGAGGCCGGAAGTGGGCAAGCTGCCAAGAGCGATGGTGTGCAATTGCACCACTTTCTGGAGTAGAGTCTTCAGTGGGCGAGGCAGTCGAGGAACTGCATCTGGGAAGGGACGAACTGCGGGTATATCAAGAGCTGGGTGCCGAACAGGCAAAGTGGAGGGCCGGGTTCAATCGGGTCAAGGCAGCCCTCTTCAAGGATGGGGTGAAGTTTGGAGTGCTGTACCTGGCCTGCCTCTGTGTGACCTTCCAGAAGCGGGAATATTATTTTGGCAAGTCAGAGGAGGTGATGGAGTTTATGAGGGACAATGGCCTGCCAGGACAAAGAACAAAGAACAAAAGAACAAAGAAAAGTACAGCACAAGAACAGGCCCTTCGGCCCTCCAAGCCTGCGCCGACCATGCTGCCCGTCCAAACTAAAATCTTCTACACTTCCGGGGTCCGTATACCTCTATTCCCATCCTATCATGTATTTGTCAAGATGCCCCTTAAACGTCATTATCGTCCCTGCTTCCACCTCCTCTGGCAGCGTGTTCCAGGCACCCACTACCCTCTGTGTAAAAAAACTTGCCTCATACATCTCCTCTAAACCTTGCCACTCGCACCTTAAACCTATGCCCCTTAGTAATTAACCCCTCTACCCTGGGAAAAAGTCTATGACTTGCCAATTTTTATACTCAATGCCCCGGCCAATGAAGGTAAGCATGCTGTATGCCTTCTTGACTACCTTCTCCACCTTTGCTGTCCCTTTCAGTGACCTGTGGACCTGTACACCAAGATCTCTCTGACTGTCAATACTCTTGTGGGGTCTACCATTCACTGTATATTCCCTACCTGTATTAAACCTTTCAAAATGCACCAGCTCACACTTGTCCAAATTAAACTCCATCTGCCATCTCGCTGCCCAAATCTCCAAACAATCTAAATCCTGCTGTATCCTCTGACAGACTTATCGCTATCCGCAGTTCCACCAACCTTTGTGTCATCCACAAACTTACTAATCAGAGACAAGGAGGACATTGAACTTTGAAGCAGTTTTTGAGGAGGTTTCTTTGCTCTCGGGAAACTTTTCTCCTTGAAATGTTCTGCTGGTTCTGATGGCGGGGTGTTTGGAGGGCAGGTCCCTTCATGGGGGAATATCATGGTTGAGTGCATCTTTTCTGTTTCTTGGGGGAGTGTGGATGGGGAGAGGGGAATTGGGAGGCGTAGGGGGTGCGGAGGCCTTGGACGGGGAAACCATGCTAGCTGGGCAGGCAAGTTAATGGGAGTGCAGTGGGGGGTTGTCAGGAGGTGGGTGTAGGGGAGAGGGATTTGGTTGTTACTTTGTTTGGGGGGTGGGGGAAGGGTTGCTGACAAGCATGTGGTTGCTGTGGCGAGGCTGGAATGGGAGTGAAGATGGTGGACATCCGAGGGTGAGCCGGGAATGTTGCGTGACACGGGCAGGGGGCTGGCCCAAAAAGGGCTTTGGTTGATCGGCAGGGAAGGGGGACAGAGAGCCCCCCAACCAGGCTGGTCACGTGGAATGTGAGGGGCTGAATGTGCCAGTCAAGCGGTCACGTGTGTTTGCGCAACTGAGGAGTCTAAAGGCGGAAGTGGCCTTTTTGCAGGAGACGCATTTAAAGAGAGGGACCAGACAAGGTGGGTAGGGCAGATGTTCCACTTGGGACTGGACAAGAAAAGAGAGGGTTGGTGGTAATGAAAGATCCATTACAACAGGTTTCCTTGAGTTTACCAAGAGGCTGCTGTTATTATACTTAAACAAATCTTTTTTTTTAAAACATTTTATTCAGGCATTTGTAATTATTAATAACAATTTCAAAAGCAAACATAACACAGTAAATAACACTCCCTCAACCAACAACCACACCCAGCCAACATGACTTACACACACAGTTTCCCAGTCCCCTCCTCCACTCACTGTCCCAGTCTCAACTATCTCCCTCTACCCCCCCCCCCCCCCCATCCTTAAACCCCCCCTATCGTATCTGCTGACAGCTTAATTTTCTCCAAGGAAGTCGATAGATGGGTGCCACCTCCGGGTGAACCCTAACATTGAACCTCTCAGGACGAACTTAATCTTCTCAAGCCTGAGAAATCCGGCCATGCCACTAACCCATACCCCGGATTTTGGAGCCCCGAGTCCCTCCACGCCAATAAGATCCACCTCCGGGCTGCCAAGGAGGCAAAGGCCAAAATGTCAGCCTCTCTCGACCCCAGAACACCCAGGTCTTCCGACACTCCAAAAATCGCCATCTCTGGACTCGGTGCCATCCTTGTCTTTAATACCGTGGACATGACATCGGCAAATCCTTGCCAAAATCCCCTAAGCTTTGGACATGCCCAGAACATGTGGACATGATTTGCAGGCCCTCCCACGCACCGCACACACCTATCCTCCACTCCTTCAAAGAACCTGCCACAGTCATATGCGCCCTGTGGACCACCTTAAATTGTGTCAGGCTAAACCTGGCATACGAAGAGGACGCATTGACTCTACTCAGGGCATCTTCCCACAGACCCTCCTCTAGTTCCTTTCCCAACTCATCCTCCCATTTACGCTTTACCTCCCCTATCTGGGTTCCCTCCCACTCCATGAGTTCTTTATACATTTCCGAGAGCTTCCCCTCCCCCATTCCCGATTTCAAAACTACCTTGTCCTGTATCCCCTGGGACGGTAGAAGCGGAATGGTCGAAACCTGTCTCTGTGCAAAGTCCCTCGTCTGCAGACAACGGAACCCATTCCCACCTGGCAACTCAAACTCCTCCTCTACATCATCCAAGCACAGAAAGCTGCTGTCAATGAACAGGTCCCCTAACCCCTCGATCCCACCTCACTGCTACCTCCGAAACCCCCCAGGTAGCCCCCCAGGCACAAACTGGTGGTTGCCACAAAATGGGGTCCAAACTGACACTCCCTCCACTCCCATATGCCTCCGCCACTGTCCCCACACCCTCAAAGCCGCCACCACCACTGAGCATGTGGAGTACACGGCCGGCGAGAAGGGCACAGAACTAGTGCCCTTACATGATGCCGCTTCCACCCGCTCCCACACTGACACCTCCCTGACTACCTCCACTTCCTGATCATTGCTATATTTGCCGCCCAATAGTCATTCCTGAAATTCGGTAGGGCCAGCCCCCCCCCCCCCTCCCCCCCCGGCACCGCTCCAGGAGCACCTTCTTTACCGGCGGGTTTTTACCTGCCCATATGAACCCAGAGATCACCATGTTCACCCTCTTCAAATGGCTTTTGGAATAAAAATGGGGAGACACTGGATTTGAACAGAAACCTCGGAGAACCGTCACCTTTACGGCTGGACCCTCCCCACCAGTAACAATGGGAGTATATCCCACTTCCGAAAGCCCTCCTTCATCTGCTCCACCAACCGAGCCAAATTTAGTTTGTGTAGCTGCTCCCACTCCTGCGCCACCTGGATTGCCAAATACCGAAAACTCCCCTCCCACCACCTTGAACGGCATCCTCCCCAATCTCCTTTCCTGCCCCCTCGCCTGGATCGCAAAGATGTCACTCTTACCCATATTCAATTTGTACTGCGAAAACTGGCCAAATGCCCCCTGATCCTCATAATCTCTCCAATTCCGCCCAATGGGTCAGAAATATACAAGAAATATACAATATACTCGTCCGCGTATAGCGAGAACCTGTGCTCACTCCCCCCCGGACTGTCCCATGCCAGTCCTTTGACGCGCTCAGTCCATCATCAGTGGTTCTACAGCCAAGCCAAACAGCAATGGAGAGAGTGGGCATCCCTGCCTCGTCCCCCAGTGCAGCCTAAAATAATCCAAGCCCACTCGGTTTGGCCGCAAGGTTGCCACCGGTGCCTGATACAGCAACCGGACTACAAAACCCTGCCCAAACCCAAACCGCCCCAGGGCTTCCCACAGATACTGCCACTCCACCTGATCAAAGGCCTTCTCCTCATCCATGATGACCACCCCCTCCACCTCCCTGCCCTCGGACGGCATCATAATCACGCTTGAAAGCCTTCCGATGTTGGCCGGTAGCTGCCTTCCTTTTACACCCCCTATCACCCTGGCCCACAATCCTCTATTCTCGAAGCCAAGATCTTGGCCAGCAATTTGGCGTCCATGTTCAGAAGGGAGATCGGTCTGCATGACCGGCATTGTTCCGGGTCCTTATCCCGCTTCAGGATAAGGGAGATCGAAGCTTGCGACATCATTGGGGGAAGTACTCGCTCCCTAGCCTCATTAAATGCCCTTACCAATAAGGGCCCCAGTACTCCTGAAAACGTTTTGTAAAACTCCTCCGGATATCCATCCGGCCCCAGGGCCTTGCCCAACTGCATCGACTCCAGCCCTTCCACCACTTCAAACAGCCCAATCGGGGCACTTAGACTGCCACCAACTCTTCCTATACCCTTGGAAACTCCAGTCCTTCCAAAAACCGCCTCATAATCCTCCATCCCGGCTGGGGATCCGACTCGTAGAGCCTACTATAACATTCCTTGAACACACCGTTCAGCCCAACTGGGTCCAAGATTTATACACAGCCCCTCTCGCTTTTCTCAACTGCCCCAACGCCTTCCCTGGAGATAAGAGCCCAAATTCCATCTACAGCTTCTGCCGCTCTTTCAATAGCCCCACCTTCGGGGTCTCTGAATGCCTCATGTCTACCTGAAGAATCTCCTTAACTAGTATGTCCTTCTCTTCCCGCACCCCTTTCTCCCTATGCTCCCGTTTCGAGATAAACTCCCCCCTCATTACTGCCTTCAACGCCTCCCATATTGTAGCTGCCGAAACATCGCCTGTGTCGTTTATCTCCACATAACTCCGGATAGCCTCCCTCACCCGCTCACCCTCCTCCTCCGCTAATAGTCCTACACCTAATCTCCAGTGTGGGCACTGGCCCCCTCCTTGCTCATCCGTAAATCCACCCAGTGTGGAGTATGATCCGACATTACTATCGCCTAATACTCGGCATCTACCACTCCCGCCAGCAAAGTCTTATCCAAAAAAAAAAGTTGATCCGGGAGTACACTTTGTGTACTTGGGAGAAAAAAGAAAATTCCTTCGATCTCGGCCACCCAAACCTCCATGTACCCACCCCTCCCATCTGTTCCATAAACCCATTTAATTCCTTCGCAGCCGCTGACACTCACCCTGTCATCAAACTCAATTTGGATCTATAACCGTGTTAAAGATCCCCCCCATAATCAGCCCATGCGAGTCCAGATCAGGAATCTTCCCCAATACCTGCCATTAACTCCACATCGTCCCAGTTCGGTGCATAAATGTTCACTAGTACTGTCGGCATCCCTTCCAACTTCCCACTCACCATAATATATCTTCCCCCCGCCCCTCCGAGTCTGCCACTATGCTTTCCACTTCAAACGGCACCTGCTTATTAAACATACTTAAACAAATCTACGTATATTAATAAAACACACACAAACTTTCGACACACACACACTCGAAGTTCACACACACACGCAATTACAAATTACAGAATGGAGGAGAGGTTTTCCAAATGCGAGTCCATAAAATGGGAAAAGTGATTAGTGACTTCAGGCTGAATTTGTTGGTCACAATGCTTCGATTTAAAGATGTAGATTACTTAGTTTTGTTCTCTTCAAGAGACGTTAGTGCAGCGTTCTTTTCAGAAACCTCTGTCTGTAGCAGGGCATCGCTGGTGACTATCGTCAGCAAATAGGGCTTGAAACTTACCAGTTTGGTTGGGTAAAAAAGGGGGCAGGTGGGACTCCACTTAGGTCTTCTCCCTAAACTGTTTGTCCTCAGTTAAACCTGGGCTTAAAACATACAATGGGTTGGATTGTCACGTGACCTTTCTTTGTCAACTGTCAGGGGAATTTTAAAAAATGACATTGTCCATATAATCCAAAGGTGACTTGAATAGCTCATGCCTGAAAGTTAGCTTAGCTAGGATCCTAGTGTCCAATCAATTACTCCAACAGTTGAATATCTCAAGTGATTGCCATGGATGTTTTGCAAACGAGACAGGAGATCTGAGGCCTTCGCACTCCACTGATGTCATTGGGCGGAACCGGCAACCCGCGCATGCGCGGATGACTTCACATTCTTGGCATGACGAGGTCTCTGCCGAGAAAGACGGAGGCCCGCTCCTAGCCCCCCGGGTGGTGGTGAATTAGGTGCGGGGAGCGGGCTCCGAGGCCGTCGTGAACCTCGGCCGAGTTCACGACGGCCTTCACGAATTCGGCCCCCTGCGGAGAATTCCGCCCATTATCTTTGATGGGTATTGCAGACAAACTGACTGCAATGAATTAGAATGTGGGACATATAATAATGCAAATTTGGGTTAACAATCTTGGGCTGTGAGTTCAAGTCACTTTAGCAACTGTGTTTAAAAAGTCTGCATTTAAAAGTTCAATTCTGATTTCCAGCTCAGTTCAGATTTCCAGCTGGTGGATTTAAATTATTGTTTGGCATAAAACACACCTTCTTCACAGGGTAAAGAAGATTTCCCTGAATTCCTTATTGGGTTCATTAATGACTGTCTTGCATTCATGGCTCCCAGTATTGAGCTCAACCACAAGTGGAATTTGTTTTCTCTATGTAGCATGGTGGTTAGCATCAATGCTTCACAGCTCCAGGGTCCCAGGTTCGATTCCCGGCTGGGTCACTGTCTGTGTGGAGTCTGCACGTCCTCCCCGTGTGTGCGTGGGTTTCCTCCGGGTGCTCCGGTTTCCTCCCACAGTCCAAAGATGTGCGGGTTAGGTGGATTGGCCATGCTAAATTGCCCGTAGTGTAAGGTTAATGGGGGGATTGTTGGGTTACGTGGGTTTAAGTAGGGTGATCATGGCTCGGCACAACATCGAGGGCCGAAGGGCCTGTTCTGTGCTGTACTGTTCTATGTTCTATGTCTACTCTATTGAATCCTTCATAATTTAAAAGAGTTCGGCTCGGTCACCTGCCCATGTTCCCTAGAGAAATATTCCCCAGCCTGTTCAGTTTATCGCAATAGTTACACACTCCCAGTTCTGGTGTAACGTTTGTACCATCTCCAGTGCTTCTATATGCTTTTTGTAATCTGCAACATTGTCTAACCAAGGTTCCACATAAATTTAACATAAATGAGTCTGCTTTTGAACTCTACAGGTATTCCTCAAAAAATAAACCCTTGTACTTTGCACTTTTATTAAATTTTCAAACTTATTGCTCCTACAATGGTATATGCACTCTATCCCTAAATCCCTCTGCTCCTTTACTGTATCCCATGGAAAACTAAAATGCACCACTGCACATTTACCTATATTGATACTGAAGTTATTTTTTCTTCATGTTCATTCTGCAAGTTTGTCAATCTCTTCTTGTATTTAGTCACAGTTCTTCTCAGTTTTAATATATCCATCAATTTGTTGTGATTTCATAGAATATAATAGAATAAAATCCCTACAGTGCAAAACGATGCCTCCCATGCATAGGAAGGATCTTTGCCCATTTCATCTTGGTAGGGATGATAATTTAAATGACTTTGATTCAAAGGCTTCTTCTGACACCACCAGAGCAACATTCCGTGGTCTGATTTTCTGAGGCATTTCAGATGTGCAATTAAAGATGTGGGCTAGCCATTTTCATTGTATGGCAATGACTCCTCACCATGAGTCTTGTGGCGCAGTGGTAGTGTTCCTACCTCTGATCCAGAAGCTTCGGGTTCAAGTCCAGGTGAAAGACTTGACAGCCAATGTTCATAACATGGCCAAAGAGATTGAGTGCCGACTTTTAAATCCTTCCAACATACTCAGGAACTCTTGTGGCAATGTCCTGGAGCTGAAATGATTGGCCTCCGATGACCACAACCATTTATTTTTTCAAAATAAATTTAGAGTACCCAATTATATATTTTTTCCATTTAAGGAGCAATTTAGCGTGGCTGATCCACCTAACCAGCACATTTTTGGGTTGTGGGGGTGAAACCCACGCAGACACAGGGAGAATGTGCAAACTCCACATGGACAGTGACCCAGGTCCTCAGCGCCATAGTCCCAGTGCTAACCACTGCGCCACTTGCCGCCTCTGACCACAACCATTTCTTCTGTGATATAGGTACGAGTCCAACTAGTGGAGATTTTTCCCCAATTCCTATTAACCTCACATTTGTGCTAAACAGCACCATTCTTGCTGGGGTGAATTCTGGACCTGCATCCTTCCCTGACCTGTAGTGAGTGTGGCGCTGAGGGTCAGACCTGCCTTTGGGCAGAGACTGAAGAAGAATGACTCCTTAGCTGAAACTTGGGACAAGTGTCCCCTAGCTATGGGCATACAGAAATACCACTTCCAGAATTTGAGTTCACAATGATGATCATTTAATAAGCATGTTGCATTAATGAAAGATGATATACAATATAAACCTGTTGAACAAGAAAGTCTGAAAAAAAACATTTGATAATTCAGAGACAACTACAAGTGCAGAACGATTTGCTGTCCCTGCACGAGTTAACTGAAGCTATCTCTACCAAATTTTATTCAGTTATGCAATGAGGATACGGGGCAGCATGGTAGCACATGTGGATAGCACTGTGGCTTCACAGCGCCAGGGTCCCAGGTTCTATTCCCCGCTGGGTCACTGTGCGGAGTCCGCACGTTCTCCCCGTGTCTGCGTGGGTTTCCTCCGGGTACTCTGGTTTCCTCCCACAGTCCAAAGGCGTGGATTGGCCATGATAAATTGCCCTTAATGATCAAAAGGGTAGGAGCGGTTATTGGGTTACGGGGATAGGGTGGAAGTGAGGGCTTAGGTGGGTTGGTACAGACTCAATGGGCCGAATGGCCTCCTTCTGCACTGTATGTTCTCTGTTCTAAATTGCTAAAAAAGGACTAGAAAGTTATAATTAAAATGCACTTTTGGCAGAGTTCAGATAGATCAATGTCATGGCATTTATGAGTAGCTTCCTTCTTGCAAATTATTGAAACTTTGATTTTTCTACTTTACATTTCAATAGTTCATTTACAGGCAAAGTCACCTGTCAATTGTTTCAAACCACATGATGCTGTTTTATTCAAAACATTCCAATGTGTGACGTTGCACACTTTCACCACAAGGGGGATTCCTCCACCTCTCCAACCACTGCTCTAACCTGGTAATAGTCAGAGGTAATACACTATTATGTCATGCATGGTTACATTTTGTAGCTTCACAGAAATACCTAACCTAAGGAGAAAGAAAAGGACAGTAAATGTAACGGAGTCAATTTTCAGAAAAGTATAGAAGTCACACTAAATGTTATTTGTCAAAAATGTTTTTCCTTTCATTGCCTTTAAACTGTTCCATTGCTTCTTTACATCCCTGGCAATTTAGTACGTCTATCAGATTTTCTCCAATGCTCTGACTTGTTTAGAATTAGATAACAAAAGTTTTTATTTTGCAACCTGGTCTAGATTAGTTTTAACCATTAACCAATAAAAGCTGAACCTGTTAAATTATAACAGTATAAAAATTGCCAAATGTAATGAATATTGATGCACAATAACTACCATGTTTATTGGATGTAGAATGCCTTTGTGGCATTTATACAATGCAGACTCAAATTCCACATAATTCATGCATGAATGAAAACTCACACAGCCCCTATAAATATTGGAATGAGTCAGGGCAGGCTGCCTTAATTGTTCATAAGGACAACCAAGCAATCAGTGAAATATCGACACTTGTTATCCAGAATATAATCAACTCGGTGAGATGTCTCTCGGGTGACATGGTTACGAGTATTTTTTTCATTAAGGTGAAGGGTGCAGAGAGGAACAGGTTATGAGCAGTGCTATTTGTTGGGGGAGGTAGACATATTTCAGCAGATCTTGGCAGGTATCGAGGAGCTCAGAGAGAAGAAAACTTTGGCCGATTGGTATTATAGTCAAAACTACATAACTGACAAAGAAAGGATAGTCTGCATACAGTTGTTTTTAACTGGTTTTCGGAAGCAAGTCACTATCAGATGTCGATAGAAACCAGACATTGGTTGTTATCCTTGAACTTTATTGCTTCAATGTTTAGAAGTCCATTGAATTCCTTTGTAGTTTATTGACTCAGGGAAGGCCCACATTGATGAACCAATGCCAGAACATGAACACAACTACATTTTTGTTCATCTAATCTTTGCCCCCGAGGAGATTGGAGCAGTTCATAGTTTGAGTAGTAAGTCGGGTCTCCAGTTTAAAGCAGTTTGCCGTCGGAGTAGTCAGTACATGCAGGCATGTATCAAGTTTGCATACTCAGCAAAAGGTTAAAAATGAATCAGACGTTTAATCTTCCTGGCAGTCCTTCACTCAAAAGGAAACATTTGCCACATAATTTCTGAATCCCCTGCACATAAACCAGACCAACATTGTTGAGTTTTGCATACACTTTCAATTAATCTCTTATATAGGCAGGAGTGAAAGTTAAATTTGCTCGATCTTTATCGATGCCCTCTATTTGCCGGTACAGCATTGGTTTATTCTCTCATTCACTTTGCATGGATACAGATACGGAATTGTTGTACACCACTCCTCCTGCACAGTGTGTTTGGGCAATCCTTTAGGTAGGAAAAGTGCTAGCTCATTCTACTGGGCAGAGTTCTTCCAATTTTGACTACGTGGCAACTCAGGTGGTAATAGCCGGGTGTAGACCATCGGCTGCATTGCTGGCTTTTCCCGTGATAATTTTAGCAATGTGGTCAGAAAAACCAAGGAGGCAGATCCCACGACTTCAGGCCGGTGGGACAGGAACTAAATGAGTGTGCCCCACCAGCAACCTTCGATTTTGAAGGATCATAAGGCCCGGCTGACGGCTGTACTGACCTGTGTGTCTCTGGTGGGTGCAGTTCACTGATGCATGTCACGGGGGATCTGTCTTAATTTATGTCGGCGTGAGGGGACAGTCCTATGTGGTGGGACTATCTGATCTGCATATTAAAATATATGTAAATGTAGATCCCGATATTTAAAGTCAGGATCCTTGTTATCTCATTTGCTGGGGATGGGGACATTTGCTGGGGATGGGGACATTTGAGCGAGAAAATCCTACTGGCGTAGGCGCCGTTTTGGGGCTTCCCATGGCTCCTTCCGCCATTCCCGCCCGCTGAAACCAGGGGTGAAAAATTGAAAAATCCCCTTCACTGTCTTTTATGTTGTCCACTAACTAAAATCTAACATTGTAGAAACTATTGCAGGGTATTGGTAATGATTAATGCATGATAAATGCTGAATGTATTTCGATTCGATTCCTCTCCAATATTACCCGTGAAGCAAGAAGACCGTGAGATACCTGTATCTAAATATTTGCTGAAGTAAAGACTATCTTTACATGACTCTATTTACAGGTTATGCCAATTTACCAGTAATTAATATTATTGAATATTTACTGTCAGAAATAAGGCGATGGTACAGTTAAGTGTTATGGACAGGAGAGAGAGGTAAATCGGAACTCCTTTATTCTCTCACTGTTCACGGCTAGAGTTTTTTTGTTTTAAAAATTGGCTGTGGTGCTTATTCCAAAAGCCCTTGGTATGTGCAGTCAATTTTGACACAGACACACATGCACGGAATTTGAGGAGGGCTTGTTGCAGGAGTCAGCCTGGAGTCCTGCCGTCAGATGTTGGCAGGTTGAAGATAAGTCATCAGACAGGCCTGCTTCTGAGATCTCAACTGTATAAATAGAGGGCTCATGCAGTGAGGCAGTATGGGCAGAACTCAGGAATAGGAAGGGTGCAGTCAGAATGTTGGGATTTACTACGGGCCCCCCCAACAGCCAGCAGGAGATGGAGGAGCAGATACAGGCAGATTCTGGAAAGGTGCAAAAGCAACAGGGTTGGCATGGTGGGTGATTTTCACTTCCCCTATGTTGACTGGGACTCACTTAGTGCTGGGGGCTTGGATAGGGCAGAGTTTGTAAAGAGCATCCAGGAAGGCTTCTTGAAACAATATGTAAATGGTCCAACAGGCCAGCACGGTGGCACAGTGGTTAGCACTACTGCCTACGGCGCTGAGGACCTGGATTCGAATCCCGGCCCTGGGTCACTGTGCGTGTGGAGTTTGCACATTCTCCCCACGTCTGCGTGGGTTTCTCCCCATAACCCAAGGATGTGCAGGGTAGGTGGATTGGCCACACTAAATTGCCCCTTAATTGGAAAATAATAATTGGGTACTCTAAATCTATTTTTAAAAATAGTCCAACTGGGGAAGGGGGTCTGGTATTGGGGAATGAGCCCAGCCAGGTGGTTGAAGTTTCAGTATGAGAGCATTTTGGGAACAGTGACCATAATTCAGTAAGTTTTAAGGTACTGTTGGATAAAAATAAGAGTAGTCCTCGCTGAAGGTGCTAAATTGGGGGAAGGCTAATTATAACAATATTAGGCAGGTGTTGGAGGGTAAATCAACATCTGGCATGTGAGAGGCTTTCAAATGTCAGTTGATAGGAATTCAGGACTGGCATGTTCTTGTGTACGGCAAGTTTCAGGCACCTCGGATAATGAGGGATATTGTGAGCCAAAAGTAAAAGGAAGCATTTGTAAGGGCTAGAAGGCTGGGAACAGATGAAGCCCATGAGAAATATAAACAAAGCAGGAAGGAACTTAAGCAAGGTGTTAGGAGGGCTAAAACGGGTCACGAAAAGTAATTGGCAAGCAGGATTAAGGAAAATCACAAGGTATTTTTTATGTATATAAAGAGCAAGAGGGAAAGGGTTGGCCCACTCAAGGACAGTGGAGGGTGTAGCCATCTAAGATGGCCACTAACGAACACAAAATGGAAGACTGCAAAGAGTGCAGGGAAAACGGACATGTTAAAGAGCAAACAGCTTGCAGAGCAATTATGCATTGAGACAATTGCAGAAACCGGTTTCCCGACAGCTGCAGAGATCAGGCAGCGCTGTAAATGAGAAGCCATTAGCATATTAATGAGGTGATACCGGGCCAGTCCCAGGTACAATGGACACAAATTAAGTATCAATCGATACATTCAATAGCAGACCAGACACGGTGGAGCCAGAGAAGCCCAGGACAATAAGTCCTAAGAACCGCCCCAGCGATCAAGGAACGGCCCTAGGATTGAGGGGTTCAAACCATATCGATTGGGAAGAGGCCCAATCGATCCCCAGCAGGTGAGGGAGCCCGCCCAAAGGGACGCAGACCCCCTGGGACCTATAAAAGAGAGGTCCCACACATGGTTCAGTCTCCTGTGGGCATCTATGCATGGTGCCAGAGGAAATGGGCAAGATACTAAGTGAGTACTTTGAATCAGTATTCACCAAAGAGAAGGACTTGGTGGATGATGAGTCTGGGAAAGGGTGTGTAGAAGGGCTGGGTCACATTAAGATCAGAAAGGAGGTGGTATTTGGCATCTTCATTGATTGAGTTTTTTGAGGAAGTGATGAAGATGATTGATGAAGGTAGGGGAGTGGATATTGTCTACATGGACTTCAGTAATTAATATTATTGACAAGGTTCCTCATGGCAGTCTGGTACAGAGGGAGAAGTCACACGGGATTAGAGATGAGCTGGCAAGATGGATACAGAACTGGCTCGGTCATAGAAGACAGAGGAGTAGCAGTGGAAGGGTGCTTTTCTGATTGGAGGGCTGTGACCAGTGGTGTTCTACAGGGATCAGTGCTGGGACCTTTGCAGTTTGTGGTATATATAAATGATTTGGGGGAAAATGTAACTGGTCTAATTAGTACGTTTGCGGATGACACAAAGATTGGTGGAATTGCAGATCGATGAGTATATAGTACGATATAGATCACTTGGAGACTTGGGCAGAAAGATGGTAGATGGTGTTTAATCCGGACAAATATAAGGTAATGCATTTTGGAAGGTCTAATACATGTGGGAAATATACAGTAAATGGCAGAACCCCTTAGAGTATTGACAGGCAGAGGAATCTGGGTGTACAGGTCCACAGGCCACTGAAAGTGGCAAAGCAGGAGAAGAAGGTAGTCAAGAAGGCATACAGCATACTTGCCCTCATCAGCCGGTCATTGAGTATAAAAATTGGCAAGTCATGCTGCAGCTGTATAGAGCCTTAATTAGGCCACACTTGGAATATAGGGCAGAATTCTCCGCAAACCGGTGGGGCGGGCCACTCCGGCGCCAAGGAGTGGTGTGAACCACTCCGGCGTCAGGTCAAACCAAAGGTACGGCATCCTCCGCACCTTCAGGGGCTAGGCCGGCGCTGGAGTGTTTGGCGCCGTGCCAGCGGCAGGAAGGGCTTGGCGCCATGCCAACCGGCAGCCAAGGGCTTCCGTCGGACGGCGCGAGTGTGCTGGCGTCATCCTAGCGCATGCGTAGGGGGGTCCTTCTCCCCACCGGCCATGGCGGAGGTTGACAGCGACCGGTGCGGAGGGAAAGAGTGCCCCCACGGCACAGGCCTGCCCGCAGATCGGTGGGCCCTGATCGCGGGCCAGGCCACTGTGGGGGCAGCCCCCAGCGCCAGATGCCCCACGCCCTCCCGAGGACTCTGCAGGCCGCCCATGGAGCAAGGTCCTGTCGGTAAGGACCTGCTGTGATTTACGCCGGCGGGACCCGCCGGAAACGGGCGACCACTCGGCCATCGCGAGCTGGAGAATCGCCGGGTGGGCCGCTGCCAACAGCCGCCAACTGGCGCGCCTCGATTCCCGCCTCTGTCAAAACTGTGCGCCGGAGAATTCGGCAGCCGGCGGGGGCAGGATTCACGCTGCCCCCCGGCTATTCTCCGACCCGGTGGGAGGGTCAGTGGGGCGGGGAGGGGGGGGGGGGGGGGGGGGGGGGGTCAGAGAATCCCACCCATAATGTTCAATTCTGAAGGATATGTAGGTTTTGGAGAGGGTACAGAAGAAGTTTACCAGGATGCTGTCTGGTTTGGATGGCGTTAGCTATGAGGAGTTTTTTAAAAAATTTAGAGTACCGAATTCATTTTTTCCAATTAAGGCGCAATTTAGTGTTGCCTATCCACCTAACCTGCACGTCTTTGGGTTGTGGGGGCGAAACCCACGCACAAGGGGAGAATGTGCAAACTCCACACGGACAGTGACCCAGAGCCGGGATTCGAATCCAGGTCCTCAGCGCCGTAGGCAGTAGTGCTAACCACTGTGTCACCTGGGACCTCGGCGCCGTGAGGCTGCAGGGCTAACCCACTGCGCCACCATGCTGCTCAGCTATGAGGAGTTGTGATGCGTCACGGTGGCACAGTGGTTAGCACTACTGCCTCCCATTTCCAGGGACTAGGGTTCAATTCTGGCCTCGGGTGATAGTCTGTGTCGAGTTTGCACGTTCTCCCTGTGTCTGCATGCATTTCCGCCGGATACTCCTGTTTCCTCCCACAGTCCAAATCTGTGCAGGTTAGGTGGATTGGCCATGATAAATTGCCCTTAGTGTCCAAAAGGTTAGGTGGGGTTACTGGGTTACGGGAATAGGGTGGAGGCATGGGCTTGAGTAGGGTGCTCTTTCCAAGGGCTGGCACAGACTCGATGGGCCAAATGGCCTCCTTCTGCACTGTGAATTCTATGATTCTATGAAAGGTTGGATAAACTCGGTTTCGCACTGGAATGATGGAGATTGAGGGGCGATCTGATAGAAGTCTACAAAATTATGAGGGGCATGGACAGAGTGGATAGTCAGAAGCTTTTTCTCAGGGTGGAAGAGTCAATTACTTGGGGACATTGGTTTAATGTGTGAGGGGCAAAGTTTAGAGGAGATGTGCTTGGGAAGATTTTTAATGTAAATTTAGAGTACCCAATTCATTTTTCCAATTAAGGGGCAATTTAGTGTGACCAATCCACCTACCCTGCACATCTTTCGGTTGTGGGGACGAAACCCATGCAGACACAGGGAGAATGTGCAACTCCTCACGGACAGTGATCCAGAGCCAGGATCGAACCTGGGACCTCGGTGCCGTGAGGCGGCAGTGCTAACCATTGCGCCACAGTGCTGCCCTTTCAGGAGGCTTTTTACACAGAGGGTAGTGGGTACCTGGAACTCACTGCCGGATAAGATGGTGGAAGCAGGAACGATAGTGATGTTTAACTGGCATCTTGATAAATCCACGAATAGGATGGGAACAGAGGGATACGACCTCGGAAATGTAGAAGGTTTAGATTAGACATGCAGCATGGTCAGCGCAGGCTTGGAGGGCTGAAGGGCCTGTTCCTGTGCTGTACTTTTCTTTGTTCTTTGTTCTATTGCAAAATGGTCACTGGAATCATGTGACTTCCTTCCTCTACAATGATTTCATAAAGGGATGTTTAGTGGGTGCCTGGATTTTGTTCCAGTCATTTAGCCTTTGAAAAAGTCATCATCCAGTTCTGGGTAGCTATTGTCTTGGTAGACATTCAGACTCCATTAGAGGAGTAAGCTTATAAAGATGCAAATGACATCCATTCCCTTTCAATAGCTCCTTTTTGAAATGAACCTGGACAGTCCCAAGTGTGAGATTCCATGAGCAAAACGTCAGGATATTACTCAAGTGCAATCCATTAAAAATCATAGTGGTCTGGGCAGCACGGTGGCGCAGTGGGTTAGCCCTGTTGTCTCACGGCGCCGAGGTCCCAGGTTCGATCCCGGCTCTGGGTCACTGTCTGTGTGGAGTTTGCACATTCTCCCCGTGTTTGCGTGGGTTTCGCCCCCACAACCCAAAGATGTGCAGAGTAGGTGGATTGGCCATGCTAAATTGCCCCTTAATTGGAAGAAATTAATTGGGTACTCTAAATTAAAAAAAAAAAATCATAGTGGTCACCTTACAATTCCAGATATCAGATATCCTGTGGCAGTTGCCTTTTCTTTCAGCAACATTTATTCTTAAATAAGCAAAAAACAATAATGTTAGATTTACATAATTTATGAAGCAACAATGAAGTTTAAATTTGTAGCTCACAATATCTCCGACAGAAAATCATCAACCCATTTTACATGCAGTTTAACAATGGAACAAAAATGTAAACTTTCCAAAATAAACATGTCATTTGATTGATTGATTGATTTGATTTATTGTCACATGTACCGAAGTACAATGAAAAGTATTTTTCTGCGGCTGAGGGACAGTACATAGTACGTACATAGTTGGCAAAGAGAATAATCAACAGAGAACATTGACAAATGGTACATCGGCAAACAGTGATTGGTTACAGTGCGGAACAAGGGGCCAAGCAAAACAAATACATTTCACTGTTGCTCAAAAGAATTCCACGTAAAAAGGAATCAATTGCATCCTTTTTCTCCCCCCCCCCCCAATTCCTTTCATTGTCCATGTAAGCTTCTTATCCACCTCATTACATTTCCTTCAAAACAATACTTAATTTTAACAATAGCAAAACTTACCCATCCCATCTTCTAATGAGGTCTCCCTCTCTCTCTTCGCCATGGCTCTGCATCTCAATATGTTCAGAAGTAAATATGTTAGAAGTAAATGCTGATTGGTGAGCTGAAGTAAGGTGGGAGGAGCACAAACATTTGCATAAATCTGTTGTGCTGAATGGTCTGTTTCTCTGGTCTGTTGTACATTATGTGTAATTTTATGAAAACAAAATAAACCTAAATACATATGAACATATAAATTAGGAGCAGGAGTGAGCAACTTGGCTCCTCGATCCTGCTCTGCCATTCAATAAGATCATGGCTGACCTGATTGTATGCTCAACCCCACATTGCTGCCTACCCCCGATAAGCTTCACCAAGAAAGAAAGAATGAATGGTTGAATAAGCCAAAGAGGATTAAAATGTAGCCACAGAAGATTAAAGATTTGCATTTATGTAGCATCTTTCACAATCACTGGATATTTTAAAGTGTGTTACAGGCAAGAAAGTGTAGCCACTGTTGTAATGTAAGAAACGTGGTGGTCAATTTCCGCACAGCAAGCTCCCACAAACAGCAACGAGCAGAAGTGAGAAAGCTGCACACTGAGTCACGATTGCCCTATAAAACAACTGACTGGAAACAAAATAAAGAAAGATAGAAAGAAATAGAACAAGGGAAGTAGTAAATAATAAATGACAAAGAAAGAGACTGAAATAGATTTGATTTACATGACATTATCACATACCTCCAAAATATCGAGGAGCTTTTGTAATGGAAAGAAAAATTGGGCAGTAAAACGTGGTTGGTCAATTCGTTAACGCACATTTTGCCCCAAACTGCTGTTGAAATCTCTAGCCAATACTTTCCTAGTTGGAGACTAAATCAACTGTTAAAAATATTTAGCAGGACCTGGTTCAAAGTGCAATTGCAACACATTTTATCTGTGATGTACAGTATTGTCTTCAGTCTCTTCTGAAATAAATTTGCACATTGTTAGAGTGTGGATGCACCATATAAAATAATCTAGTTCTTTTAGGAGCACCAACAGTTATGGGTGCTATGTCTTTTCGTCCAACGTCATTTCGTCCAACGACACTTCGTCCACGTCTTTTGGTCCAACGTCTTTTTGTCCGCCCGTCTTTTGGTCCAACGTCACTTCGTCCAATTATCCAATTACAAATAGTTTAATTTAGTTTTTCAATGTTACTGCTCAAGGATCCTCTCCACCTATTTCGCCTCTTGAAGTTGAGTTCTGCATTTGTGCTGCTTGATCTCCAGACATTATTAAGATAACCTGCAGGATATTCACCCATGTATGCTCCAGCGTGATGAGAGCCATTGTATCTGATGGAATATTTGATCATTTCAGACCTGTAATGTCAGAACCCACTGTCAACCAGAGGTTTCAATCACTCGACGAAAATCGAGTTTAAACCTGCTTCTTTCGGAATTGTAGAATATCAAATCATCTTGTCCTCTCCCCATTATTCTCTCTCGGGTACAGTTCTGGAAATCTAACTTTTAGGGAATTTCGGGAATTTACAATTTACATCAATTTTAAGTAATTTCGGGAATTTTAAGTAATTAGTAAACTTTTAGATTTTATAACTGCATTTTTAGATTTTTTAACTTTTTAACTGCATTTTTCAACTTGCATTTTACTTGCATTTTATCAATTACTTGCATTTTAGCAATTAAATTCACTTGCTGTATTGTACTTGCATTTTATCAATTAAATGGTTTTATACGGAGTTAATTGTAATTGGATAATTGGACGAAGTGACGTTGGACCAAAAGACGGGCGGACAAAAAGACGTTGGACCAAAAGACGTGGACGAAGTGTCGTTGGACGAAGTGACGTCGGACGAAAAGACGCGACACGACAGTTATGACAACCTTTAACCTTTTTTTATTATTCAGGGGCAATTTAGCGTGGCCAAGCCACCTACTCTGCACACCTTTGGGTTGTGGGGGTGCGACTCACGCAGACACGGGGAGAATATGCAAACTCCACACGGACAGTGACCCAGGACCAGGATTGAACCCGGGTCTTCAGCGCCGTGAGGCAGTAGTGCTAACCACTGCACCACCGTGCCGCTACAACCGTTAACCATTTGAGGTTTCACACACCAACATCTAGCAAAAGGTTTGAGGGTCGGGCAAAACTAGATTGTTGCACTCCAATATTGTAAAGTTTTTTTTTATAAATTTAGATTACCCAATTATTTTTTCCAATTAAGGGGCAATTTAGCGTGGCCAATCCACCTACTCTGCACATTTTTGGGTTGTGGGGGCGAAACCCACGCAGACACGGGGAGAATGTGCAAACTCCACACAGACAGTGACCCAGAGCCGGGATCGAACCTGGGACCTCAGCGCCGTGAGGCGGTTGTGCTAACCACTTGGCCACCGTGCTGCCCTCAATATTGTAAAGTTGGGTGGGGTCTAGCCAGAAAACAACATCTGTCAGCATTGCTGAGGAAGCATTAGTTTCTATCCATTAAAATTAATGATATCCGTATGAATTCACAATATGTACTCTCCACATGTGAAGCCTGATGATGGGATAGAAAATTCTTAATGTTACCTTATGTGATAGTGGACAAGGTTTTGTGATAGTGATCATACCAGAGCCAGATTGTCTCCTCAATCAATGGCCAAGTACACAAACTTTGAGTAGAGACTGTTGAAAAGTGATAAAAATGGCTAACCTTCTCCATCCTAATAAACCCATGGCTACCAAGGGTGATCGTAGCACCTCTATGTGATCGCATAACTTAGCTGAAAACTGGAACATCCCGAGAATTTATTGCTCAGTTAATCACTGTATAAAGCAATTTGTTTTTAAACTGCGATCATAAAACTAAAGGAGACTAGTTCTGAGCTGTGTTAGGCCTTAAGTGAATTGACCTGCTCTATCTTACACTTGGCAAGCATCTAGTCTTCATTGGCACTTTGCCTGCCAGTACAGTGTGTAAAACTTGGATGTAAATCCATGCCCTACCTCTCTATGCAACATTATTTCTTCATTGTTTTCCACTTCTACACACATTCTCCCTTAGACTGGTCCATTTACAGTCTTTGTTTGAATCATGAATAACTATATATGTGACAAATCAGTTGGGAAACTTTAATTGATCAAGTTTCATATCAGGATACAAGCTTCTTTTTGGAAAAGGGAAATGCCATTTGGCCTAACTAGCTTTCTCCTTCAAACCTCTACCTTCACAGCATTTCTGTTATGTACAGTGTATTGCCAAGCATGAATAAGCAGGCCTTTTTGGAACAGGCTAGAAAGAGGAAGGAAAGATTTCTGCTGGTCAACAAAAAGCTTTTTCAAATTCCACTTATAATGATTGAAACATAGAATCAAAATACCAGTTCTTAAAGTGGTGATATCCTGCCCTCTCCATAAATCCCCTTCCACTCCATACACACATCTTCAACTTGTGCTGCTTGTGTAAAATTCTAACGTCCTAATTCCAACTCTCCTGAACATATGATGCACTGTGAATTCCTCTGTTCTCTCAAATGCCAATGACCACGCATATACTGGCATTACTTTTATTTCATTCACTGCAGCTTTTAAGTAAGATGCTAGGTTGAGGAAAATATTGCCCCCCAGTGCCACGCATAACATTTCAATGAGGTCACATGGACAACAGTTGTGAGTTTGACGCCTTATCTCCAGATCTCTGAACCAAACCTCATAACACTCTTTCCATCCCCATATCAATCATTATCAACAATTTCCTCCCATTCCACGCATCTTATCAAAATGCACTCTTTCTGCAGGAGATAATGTGATGGAACAATCATAGGGAAGCAGGACCATTATCACCCACATGAAAGAGAGCAGAAAGTCATAGGGATCAGTAGAGACAAGTAGAACGATCAGTAAAGGGGAAAGCAAGGGTTTACCCCAGTTGGGTTTCTGTATATTGGTTCTAATCTTTCATTCATTTCTACAAATATGTAGCAAGCTGCATAACTTCAAGCTGCATTATCCAGGTTATCACCTGAGAATCTCCAACTTCTACCTTCTCCCCTAACTCTTGCCTCTTTTCTCTTCTAGGTCTTTCTTGACAGCAAGAGGCTCTGCACAGGAAAAGATCTTAAAGGGGGACAATCCTGATAATTCTCCATAATATGCATCCCTCTCAGGCACCGGCTTAGACATTAGCACTCACCATGAACAGTGAAGCAGAGGGATTTGGTAACCATGCAGCATGAATGAGCAACTGCAGGTTTTGGTCATCATGGCAACACAGGAGATAGGTAACCACGTAAGATCCTCTCCAAACTCTGCTGAGGAGGACAGTGATGAGGACTTCAGGGATCAAGTTAAACTGTGTGGGTATCACACAAACAATTGCGTTAGGTATTGGAACGCATGTTGAGGTATTCAACACTATGGCTGAAAGCATGGAGGTGTCCACTTCCAACCTACATGGCATCATTCGCATGGTATCAGCACTCTGCAGTGTGAGCACTTCCTACAGCTAAACCGCCCACAGGAGGTCCCACGTTTTGTAAAGCTGTGTGGAAACTCAAACCTGTCGGTGCTAGAGAGGTAGAGATTCACCTCGCAACAATTGGTGGAGCAAATGGATAATGACCGTCATCTTTTTCAGCGTGCTCCACAGGAGTAACAGTGGAATTTTGGAGCAATACTGAAGCACCGGGGCCTCTCCGGATGTCAGCACATTTGCTCCTTTGTCATACCTTTCACTTATACCCGCATTGGTGCCAGCTGCGGAATCATCAGGTTTACCCGACGTGACAGCAGCTGGGCCTGACTGCTCTGGAAGAATTGAGGTGTAGCAGTCTGCAGCCAGGCCGTGACATGAATGAGTATCCAGAAATCACCAGTGAGAAGCATCTCAAGGGTCCCAACGTTAGTGTGGTAGCGTGGCCCCTTTAAGGGGTGATTCTTCATGGGCTATGTGATGGGCCTAGAGCCTATGGGGACACAGCGTGCGAACATACGCCTATCAGGGGTTTAGGTGTGTCTCTGGCCATTGGGACTTTGCCAGTGTTAGCGCGGGAGTCGTAGGGACAAGACCTGTGTTTTAGTTGTGCTGCCCAGTATTTATAGTTCGCCTTAGTTCAATAAACCTCGTTTGTGTTTCAACACTGCCTGGCCGATTGCCTCACAATATAACAGTAGCAACATCAGCTTCATGGAGGCGACTTAGGGAGCACCTGGCACGAGCGGTAAAGTTAATACCCTACCTGCCTATGTTCGGTGCCTCGCCTATTACCAAAACAGCACAGTCAATGGCAGCTGCAGGATGCTTAGATCACCATTTTTCCTACTAGCACGCCCTGTTTCCACTGAGTTGGCAAGGTTAAAATTGGCCCTTATAGAACAATTAAGAGGCTGGACAACCAGCAAATTAAGGACTGCCCACAAAAACTACTGGCCCAATCAGAGGGTGGAAAGCGCAACATCCAGTGCTGAGAGTACAGAGGGCACCTAAATAGTGAGGCATTTTCAGAGAATGCAAGGATTTTGGGGGAATGCCGGGGGGGCCCTCCGTGTGTCATGGAACAATAATCAAGGAGGCCCTCATTGTAGAATCACCGGGTTTACCCGTTGTGACCGCAGGTCCTAACAACATGCTGCTCTCAAACATGCTGCCCTTAATCGACGAGTTAATTGTTTACATATTAGATATTCAGCATGTGATCATTCTTGTACTTTTGTTTATGCTATATAATCTAATCTTGGTTTTATGACATCATTTAAATTTCTTGATAAGAATGCTGCCCTGTAATCATTCTCAAATATTCTCTATATAAAATAATATAAATTGCGGGCTGTCTTATTGAATCTGCCACTGTTTGTTGTCAGTTAGTCAATGAATGACAGCTATTGTTGCTGTTAACCGACTAATGTTTGTTTTTATATAATGATTTTAGGTTTATCACAATATGCGATTACAGAGTGTCAGTGAAACTAGGCCAATTCAAAATATGCACAGCATTGGAATATTAACTCAAACATGAATATATATTTAAATCTCAAGACTGGGAGAAGTTTTCCATGTCATACAAATAATCTGCTCTGAAACTCAGAAGCAATTGGGCAAATCACATGCCGTGCCTTGGATTGGAAAACTGAGGGCAGGACTTTCCATTGCAGCCTTTTGATGAACCCAACCATCAGGTTCACATGCGAGTCT
Organism: Scyliorhinus canicula; assembly: GCF_902713615.1. Taxonomy (NCBI): domain Eukaryota; kingdom Metazoa; phylum Chordata; class Chondrichthyes; order Carcharhiniformes; family Scyliorhinidae; genus Scyliorhinus; species Scyliorhinus canicula. Next base: position 109,722,537 of record NC_052158.1, read on the forward strand.
GAAGCCTGTATGGTGTGGGAAACAGTCACTTCATGTGATTTTCTTCAGTGAAATAAACTGTATTCTTCTGAATATTACAGAATACTTAAAGAATTAGCAGGCACGTGCTACTCTGTAAAAACACATATCCCTAGCCGTCAGGGACTGAGGTAAAAAAAAATAATGGCCAAGGAGAACAATATTTCGAAGAGGGCCATATAAGGGCCACTCAATACTGTCAACATTCCTGAACTGCTGGCAGTGAGTCTTGTGGCGCCTTATGTGCCTCTTATCTACTCTCGCAGGAGTTAACACATGAGATAAGCTAAAAGATGACCTTGAGCCAGAGTGGTGGACAGAGGGGATGTGGTACCTGCCTCTGGGTCACCGGTCATTGGCCAATGCACTTGAACAAATGATTGACATAGGTTAAAACAACTGGGGCCTAAAACAACCAGGGCCTAGAAATGAAATATGTTAACACCGGATTTGGGGATGAGGAATGAGGGGGCAGTCCTCCCCAGGAAGAAGACTGGGAAAGAGCTTCCTAACACCTTGGCCAGCTCATGAAGTTAAAGAACAAAGGGAAGCACACAGAACAAACAAAAGGTTGCCATTCCAGCTGCAGTTTGGCTCCATCCACTTGTCCCTTCTCCTGGATCAGTTAACCATTCTCATCTGTCACAGGTCATATGCCTTTCCTGTCTATTTAGCTTTGGCATCAAATTTAAACTGTGGCTTCTTAATAAAGCACTTAATAAATTACTTTAAAATCCCTTTCCGGAATATTCTGAGACTACTGAACCTAAACCTTACACCAGGGAAGCCAGAGGGTGGACTCACCATTCAATTAAAGATGGTGGGTGGGCTGTCAAAGCAGAAGGGTCAAAAAGAAGCTTCCCCCCCTTCAAAACAGCAGCAGGAGGCAATGAAAGGTAAGTGAGGGAGTGGGGGCTTCACAATGGAGGTGTCATCTATACCATTTTTAAACATTTTAAATAAAATATGTTTTTTGAGACTACTGTTGCATTGGGGGCTGGGGTAGGGGGCTGCCCCTCTGCAGGGGGCCTTCACCAGGGATCAAAGATTAGACTGTCTAGTGTTGATGTCCCCCAGATCTGTCTGTGGGGCCCTGGAGGTTGACTGGAAAATCCCAGTTTGCCTTCATTGACAGGCCCTTAATTACTTGGATTGACCACCCAATCCCCGCCACTGTAATGTTCTTGTCGGATCGTTTAATTTATATTACAAGAACACTTGTAGCTAAAGCTATAAATGACTTATTAACATTAACTGTGGGTCAACTGTATACAAAACTACAGAGGAATAACAGTATGAACATGAAAAAGCAACCTCTCTCTTCCAGCTCTCCAGTCAGTCTGAGGTCATTTGACTCTGACATTCACTTAGATATTAATGAGACTCCTAGTGGTCGGTCTGTGAATTACAACACAACCATGATATCACCACATCCACCAGCTTCATCCTCTGAAAATTGGCCTGGAGTGGGGCAAATCCAGGATACGGAGTGCAGGCCAGTAGCATTTAGCCTTAGCGCTTGCCCACTGCTGATCCTAAACCCAGTGGGGCCTAAAGATGGAGCACCTAATTTCTGAACTCACGTTTGACAGAAAGAGTCATCCAGACTTGATGCGTTAGCTCCCTTCTCCACAGATGTTGTTGGACCTGCTGATATTGTCCAGTATTTTCTGTTTTTGTTTCTGAACTCATGCCCGATTTTTAGGGCACTTGATTTTATTCAATAGGTTAGCACTTATAATAAGGAGCTGCACATGCCTCAGGTTATCAAACCTCCCACAATATCCCAGAGTCTCCTTGAATGAAATATTAATCTCCTCAACACAGATGGGATAAACGTCAGCAGGAAGCTGTGACAAACGCTCACTAGGACTCCACTTAGCCATATCCTCCAATCGGACCCACCTTTCGGCCTCCCACTGTCATTAACCAATCAGGCATCACAAAATCCGGTTTAAGTAAAATATTTTTATCTTTATCTCTGGTTCTCAAAATATTATTTTTAAATGAACAATTTAAAGCAAAAATAAAAACTTGCCCGCAAGTTGTGATGGTATTAAAACAGGCTCTGTTCCTATATTAGTTGACAGTAATATGCCTGGATGAGTGCAGCTCCAACAACACTCAAGAAGCTCGACGCCATCCAGGACAAAGCAGCCCCTTGATTGCTCCACCTTCCACAAACATTCAAACTCTCCACTACCAAAGAACAGTGACTGTGTGCACTATCCACAAGATACACTGCAGTAACTCACCAAGGTTCCTTAGACAGCACCTTCTAAACCCACGACCACTACCATCTCGAAGGACAAGAGCAGCAGATGCCTGGGAACCCCATCACCTGGAGGTTTCCCTCCAAGTCACTCACCATCCTGTTCCTTCATTGTCAAGATCGTGGTACTCCCTCGCTAACAGCACAGTGGGAGTACCTACACCTCAGGGACTGCAGTAGTTCAAGAAAGCAACTCACCACCACCTTCCCATGCAGGGATGGGAAAAAAATTTTGACCTAATCAGCGGCACCCATATCCCATAAATTAATTTTAAAAGCACCCTGGAGGATCAGTCCAGGGACGACACCAGCTTTTTGGCACTGCTTTCACCTGTACCCTCCACCATCTCAGAGACTATCACCTCAGTGGGGGAAGTTTAGTAAAGAGGCTAATGCGTCACCTTTTGGTGTGCACATCACATATGCTGCAGCACATCAAGTGGAAGTAGGAACTCCCAAGGGAGTGAACAATCAGAGAGCTGCCTGATTCTAGGCACCAGTTGTAGTCTGACCAGGTAACGCACACCTGGAAGGTACAATCCCATCAGAGGTGGAGATGCAGATGCAGAGCCAGGATCTGCAGAAGAGGGTGTCAGCCACTTTCCATCACCTGCAGGTGCAGTAGGAGGGGTCCAAACATCTTCAGGCACAGAAGATTATGCCGCCAATGCTTGATAACCTGACCAATGCAGATCGGGTGACGTCCGCGGTGGAAGCTTTGGGTCAAAAAGTCACACCCGTGAGTCAAGACGTCCCCAAAGCTTGGGGCAACCTTTGCGGTCGATGGCTGAGGCTCAGGACAGGGCAGCCCAGTCACAGGCAGCCATGTACCGGGTACACTTGGACATTCCTACTGTACCACAGAGCTTGGCCCAGTCACAAAGGGTCATGGCTAAAGGCGCCGAGAGCATTGGCTGTGCGCTGACTGAGCTGGCCCAGTCACAGAGGGATATGACCGAAGCGCAGAAGGATTCGATTCACCTGCTGACGGACATAGCCCAGTCTCTGTGCTCTATGGTTGAGGTCATCGAGATGAGAGCAGGCCTAGAGAACAGGCAGCGCCAGGTGTTGGTGGAGCCTCCGGAGCTCACTCCGGCCTGACCTCCGTGCCACAGAGTAGCCTGGGGGCCAGGAAACACATCAAATGAGGAGCAAGTGATGGGTCTCGAGCCAGGGTCCGCGCATGGGAGGTGCTGGAATACCTCAGAGCTTCTGAATCCCCTCCCACCTGACACTCGCACATCTGATGGCCAATGGGCAGAACAGGGTGACACCTCATCACCTGTGACACCTGAAAGTCGGCCAGCCCCATCCAGGTTCAAGCCCTCCAGAGGATGGCTGCCAAAGGCATCTCAGGTAAGAGGGAAGGATACGCAGCATGCTGCTACCATGTCTGATGCGCTGTCTGGGGTCATACCTAGAAATTAGACACCAGTTAAGTTGGCACGGGTGCACCACATAGATTATAGGTAGGGGTCAGAACAAAATAATGTAGATAATTACTGTTAAACACATTTTCACCAACATTCTGACCTGCCTCAGTCCTCTGTCTGAAAGGTGTGAGGGATTGGCTGGGCCAGGTGTGGAGGGTGTGGGAGGTTGGTGGTGTGGAGTGTGGGTGTTCGAGGATGGCAAGTGGCAGGGCCCCCAGGACACAATTGAACGTTCAACCTGGGGTCACCCTCCAACGTAGCAGGGAACAGGGTCAGATGTGTGAGGCCACCTTGTGGACAGCTTACCCAGTCAGTGTCACATCACTGCTCACCACCTCCATAACCTATCCCCCCCCCCCCCACCCCCCCCCCCCCCCCCCCCACCCTCCCCACTCCAGAGGATATCTGTAAGATGGAATGGCCATTTATGAACAAGTTGTCCATTTTTTGACATGGCCAAACTTTCCCTTTTACAGTTAGCTGCAGTCTTTGTAAGCGTTACGATCAGTCCTCGGGTGAGGACCCCAATTCATTACGATTCCTGATGAGATGCCCTCAAATTGCTGTTCTCCTGGGCGAGGGGGGGAGGGGGGGGGGGGTGGTGGGGGGCAAACTGATTCCCCTTCTTTATTCGACCACCTTGGTTGGTCGGAACAGGGTTAATTTTAAAAGGATCTGCTCCTTCCGGATGCCTTTTCCCAGTCCAAATAAACAAATGTTTTAAAAGGAGTCAATTCAACCAAACTTCTTGAATTGAAGAAAGAGTGAGTTTTAGTTACTAAAATGCAAGAAAAAAAAAATGCAACACACATATACACAGATTGGAAATATGAAGTTAGTCCGGAAATGCAAATTAAAAGAGATACACAAATCAGTCTTTGTCTTGTCCTTGAAGAGTAGTTGGTGAAATGTGGTGGCCATTAAGTTGGGTGATTCCAGTAGCTCAGATTTTGGCAGTTGAGCAGTTGTTTGGAGATCCTTGGTTCTGCAGGTCAGCAGAAAGGAATTGGCCTGCTACCTTTTCCAGCTTTGCTGACTTGTGATTTACTTCAATAAATCAGAGAGAGAGTTTTCCTGTAAATGCAGGCATGTCGAGAGGATGTTCTTCAGCTAGCACACACGAGCACAGTAGAACTAGAACACCAGGCCAGCATGCAGAGACCAAGGTTGCAGTTGGTTTTTAATCCCTTTTCTTATGTATTCCTGGAGGGAGAAACACATTTGCACAGTGACTTCATTGTAATGTTAATGTCAGCCTACTTCTGACACTAATAAAGATTATTATTATTACAAACATATTTTTTGCCCTGAACTGCTTTCTTTCAACTCACATTATGTGACGTCTGGGATATAACTCACAACGGATAGTTACATTTGAGGTGGTAATTAGCATCCAGGAGATTACAGTTCACGTTTTGCATTGCATCTCTCCCTTTGAAATGTCTCTGTCTGAAAACGATGAACCACTCCATTCTCTCTGGACAAGTTAGCCAAGTGTAATTCACATAGGAATTCCAATAAGCGGTTACTTTACAGTCTCATTCAATTTTCGCGTGTACATCCTTTTTATAAAAACACATGTCTTACTTAAAGTTCAAAATGTCCGTAAGTAATTTGAGCTATGGTCCGTTGTTATGGCAAGAGCTACTCGTTAATCGGATTCGGCACTCTGCAATTCATGTGTTCTCTTGATTAAACTAATTGGTGAAACGTTTCCTGTGCTTATGAACTATCAGATTGCGAGGGGCAAGGTTTAGAGTAGATATACGAGGCAAGTTTTTTACACAGAGGGTAGTGGGTGCCTGGAACTCGCTAACGGAGGAGGTGGTGGAAGCAGGGACGATAGTGACATTTAAGGGGCATCTTGACAAATACATGAATAGGATGGAAATTGAGGGATACGGACCCAGGAAGTGTAAAAGATTGTAGTTTAGTCGTGCGGCATGGTCAGCACGGGCTTGGAGGGCCGAAGGTCCTGTTCCTGTGCTGTACTTTTCTTTGTTCTTTGTTCTATGGACTGGGCAGTATATTTCAAATTTCAGCACAGATTTCCCCATGCATCATGAATACAGTCTGTGTATTTGATCAACACAGTCCCACTTTGCTCATAAACATTAAAAGGATGCTGAAAAATGAACATACAAAATTTGAATTTAACATTCCACTACTGCTATAATACCATGTTCGTAAAAGCAATGGAATATTTCCACAGATTTAATTTATAAAGTAAGTTCTAGAACTGCTGTCTAATGTGCTGTCAGACAAGCAGTACAAGAGCGTCCTGCTGAAACATTTGATTTTCTTGAAATGTAATGACAGCTTTGTACCTCAACACCCTCAGTGAATCATTCCATTGTCATGGCATCTGTATACATTGTCACTCATAAATCATGTATAACACCCTTAATACTCAAAAAGCTATCAATAGATGTATTCCTTTTTACATGATATTGATTCAAAGGATTTGTTGTAGAATCCCAGTCACTAAGTAGGATAGTCACTAATCCTTTGAAAACTCTGCAACATTTATAGGTCAAATATGTCCAGTTTTAAGAGATTATTGTTGCTGTAATTCAGCTGTCAACCTCTCAATAACACACTAGTGTGCAGCTTTCATAAACTAGCCAATGCTATAATATTTATAGAGAAACAGATGTCTGCCAATTAGATGTACTGGCAGCAGAAACAACTTTAACTTGATTGAAATATTTTTTTTTAACAAACAATTTTATTGAGGTATTTTTTGGCATTGTGAACAGTTACAGATTACAGAAATATGCAAACATCAACGGAAAACCAACACTTCAACCAAACCATAATGCACATATCTGCTTCTCTCCCATAGACACTACCCGCCTATTTATCCCTCCTACTCTACTCTAATCAGGCTGAGCCTGGCACATGTTGCGGTTGAGTTTACCCGACTCAGGGCTTCCGCCCATACCCCGTCCTCCATCTCCCTGCCGAGTTCCTCCTCCCATTTGAGTTTCAGCTCCTCCGTCTGGGACTCTTCCCCCTTCGTGAGCACCTCGTAAATATCGGAGACTCTACCTTCTCCTCTAGAGACTATTCTGTCCTGAATCCCTATTGGCAGGAGGCGTGGGAAAGATGGGACCGGTCTGTGTACAAAGTCCCGCACCTGTAAGTACCTAAAGTCATTTCCTCTTTCCAGCCCAGCTTTCTCCTCTAACTCCCGCAAACTCGCAAAGTTCCCCTCCAGGAACATATCGCCCACCCTCCTCACCCCTGCCCGCCGCCATGCTCGAAAACCTCCATCCATGTTCCCGGGGGCGAACCAATGGTTATCACAAATTGGAGCCCAGACCGACGCACCCACCTCCCCTACATGCCCCCTCCACTGGCCCCATATCCGCAGGGCCGCCCCCACTACCGGGCTGGTGGAGTGCCTCGACGGCGCAAGCGGTAGGGGAGCCGTGACCAGGGCTGCCAAACTGGTGCCCCTGCACAAAGCCGCCTCTACTCCCCGGACGCATCTGCCTTGCCTGTACCCTATGTGCCCCCTCCAGCTCCGGCAGTCATGGAAAGGCGTCAGACCCCATCAGCTGCATCAACAGATCAGCCACAAACGCTGTGGCATCAGCTCCCTCAGCCCCCTCCAGGAGGCCGATGATCCTCAGATTTTGTCTGCAGGCTCTATTTTCCAGCTCCTCCACTCTGTCCAGCAGTCTTCTCTGTCTCTCCTTCAAACCATCGACTTCTGGAGCAGCAATCGTCTGCGCGCCCGCCTGCTCCTCCACCGCCTCTCCCAGCTCCTTAACTTTTTCGTCCTGGGCATCCAACTTCTGGTTCAATTGATCCACTGCCTTCTGAAGTGGGTCCAAGTTATCCCGCTTCAACGATTCAAAACTGCTTTTTATCACCTGCAGCATGTTTTCCAGCGCTTGCTGTATCACCGGGTCCGAGGTCCGCCATCTTTGCTCCCAGGTCGCTTCCCCTGCACCTTGCCTTTGTCCTTTCCTTTCCCATTTTCGCTGCTTTCTGCTCTCCCGTGGTTCCATACAGCTCTGCCCGTTCCTCAGCACCTCTGTGGCCATCTTTCCACTGCTTCCCGGTCCCTAAAAACTGGGGAACCAGGTCCTCAAATCCCACCGGAGTAAGAGCCACTGAATGTGCGGCTCACTCACTCATTGCCGCCACCGGAAGTCCTTGATTGAAATATTTTGATCCAATCGTTCTCTACAGAATATGCAAAAACTTATTTTCCACCTAAGCTTCCAACAGAGGGGAGAGGCTGCAACAGAAGGCTCAAAGTAGGAGACCTTTCGTGCACCATTAGGGATCCGGGGTGAAGTGTGTTGCATGGAGCAGTCTTGGCGAACAGGTTTTAAAGTTGTTTTATTGACTCTCCAGACTGCTGGTAACTTTAGCAAGCAGGGCCCAGACTTTACTGTTGCTTGCCATTTCAACTCACCGTCCTGCCCTCACGTCCACATGTCCGTTCCTGACCTGCTGCAATGTTGCAGCGAAGCCCAGCGCAAACTGAAGGAACAGCACCTCATCTTCCAGTTCGGCATGTTACCGCCTTCCGGACTTAACATTGAGTTCAACAATTCAGACAGTGAACTCTCCCCTTCACAATCACCCATTTTTATTTCTATCAATTTATTTTTGTTTTAATTTCTTCCATTGATCTGTTTTTCCCTCAACGTTATTCCCCTCCCCTCCCCCCACTCCACCAGGCCCACTGTTCCTGGCTGCCCTTTACCCACTGCTCACCTTTGTTCTGCCAGTCTCACATTTAAATTTTTTATGTGCTGCTATCAGCACCCTTCTTGGCCTTAATCACCTCCATTTACATTCCTTTTATCTGCTGTCCTCGACATCTTTGTCAAACTCCACCTAGCGCTGGCCCCCTATCCAGCCCCCCCCCCCCCCCCCCTCACCATCCCCCCTCCCCCACCACAGTATAAACCTGACCTCATTTCTAGTTTTCTCCAGCTTTAACAAAGACTTAACCAGACTCGAATCATTAGCTCTCTTCTCTCTCCATGGATGCTGTCAGATTAGCTGAGATTTTCTGGAATTTTCTGTTTTTGTTTCAGATTCCAGCATCCGCAGTAAATTGCTTTTAACCAGGGCAATATTATTTAGAATTATAAGTATCCTTTTCATGCTTATGGCATAAGAGGGCAGCATGGTAGCACAAGTGGATAGCACTGTGGCTTCACAGCGCCAGGGCTCAAGGTTCGATTCCCCGCTGGGTCACTGTGCGGAGTTTGCACGTTCTCCCCGTGTCTACGTGGGTTTCCTCCCACAGTCCAAAGACTTGCAGGTTAGGTGGATTGGCCAAGATAAATTGCCCTTAGTGACCAAAAGGTTTAGGAGGGGTTATTGGGTTACGGGGATAGGGTGGAAGTGAGGGCTTAAGTGGGTCAGTGCAGACTCGATGGGCCGAATGGCCTCCTTCTGCACTGTAAATTCTATGTTCTATATTTGTTCTGACTGACAATCCAGTGTCTCCTGATTCCTTTGGAGCAGGTACACACAACCTACTTATCATTACACTCAATAGCAGAGAGAGGAAGTTTGCATTTTACAATGTGAATTTTAGGAATGTCGAGTATTTTTAATTGTGCTATCTCTTTATGTTTCATTATGCATTCATTTTCACAACAGTATGGCCTAACCAGACTGGCAGCCAGACTATTTATTGGCTGTCCATTCAATTTCCAAGATGAACACGTTTCTCTAATATACAAGCAAATTACTGCGGATGCTGAAATCTGAAACAAAAACAGAAATAACTGGACAATCTCAGCAGGTCTGACAGAGAAGGAAGCTAACGTTTCGAGTTTGGATGACTCTTTGTTAAAGCTGGAGAGGATTGGAAATAGGGTCAGATTTATACAGTAGTGGTGGCTGAGGAGTAGTGGGGCTGGACAGAGGGCAAACGATAGGTTGGAGATTGACACAGTGTCATGGACAGAAAGACAAAACAATGGGCAGCACGGCGGCGTAATGGTTAACACTGCTGCCTATAGCACTGTGGACCCGGGTTCAAATCCCGGCCCTGGGTCACTGTCTGTGTGGAGTTCGCACTTTCTCCCCGTGTCTGCGTGAATTTCACCCCCACAACCCAAAGATGTGCAGGCTAGGTAGATTGGCCACGCAAAATTACCCCTTAATTGGAAATTGGGTACACTAAATTTATAAAAGAAAAGAAAGATAAAACAAATATAAATGGTGTTGATTAAGGTTAAGAGGGGTGCTGATAGTGGCACATAAAGAGTGTGTGCCAAATGGCAACTAGGAACAAGAAACAGATGGTCCAAATGGTGTGGGGGGGGAGAGGGGGAGTAATGGTGAGGGGAAAAAACATCAATGGAAGAAATGAAAATAAATTGGTAGAAATAAAACTGGGGTGAATGTGGAGGAGAGAGTTCACAGTCTGAAGTTGTTGATCTCAATGTTAAGTCCGGAACACTACCTTCTTGACCTTAATCACCGTCATTTACATTCCTTTTGTCTGGCACCTTGGCAGTGCCACCGGGCACCCTGGAGGTGCCACCCTGGCACTGCCAGTTTAGCAGGGGCACTGCAAGGATGCCAGGTTGCCCATGCCAATCGGGCCTTAGGGTTCCCTTCCCTTAAGAGGTAGGGTGAGGGGAGGGGTGCTCAAGGACCCCCAAGAGGTAAGTTAGGGCAGTGGGGTGTCCGGATGCCGTGGTGGAGATGGCGCCCCAATCTCTTGTTGCACTGACAAGCTGATCTCGTCAGTGCAGGAAGTGAGGTAAATGTGACCTCTGTGGGGCCAGAAAAAACAACAGAGTCCCGTTTGATATTAGGGTAGTTCCGAGCACTGCAGGTACCGAGAAAGACCCCGCTGAACTCGCCCAAATGGGACTCTGCCTTTTGCACATTAAATCGCGTCCAAATTCTGACATCCAAATGAACCCTTCACAGAATCATAAAAAGGTTCCAAGCACAGAAGATGACCATTCAACCTATATAGGATTCTGATGAGTGATTTACAACAATAGATCATCAAATATTATTTCACCTCTGCACTGAATCCAAGTTGGATTTACTTGGAGAGAACAGGGAGACTATAAATGGGATTGTCACATATTCAAATTTATTTAAGAGTTAATCATCATCTGTCTAAATGATTTACCACCTGGGTTAATGAGTCTGTAATCACATTAGGGAATAAGATGGATAAGTGTGTACAGTATTCTGGTGTAGAATAGGAACTGCAAATTAGAGTGTGGTTTAACCATATTGATGCAACTATGGCTCAAAATTGATTGCTGTGTAGGATTTTTTTAAAAATTCATTCAGAGGATGTGTTCATCACTGGCTGGGCCAAAATTTATTGCCCATCCCCGAGGACATTTAAGAGTCAACCACATTGCTGTAGATCTTGAGTCATATGTCGGCCAAACCAGGTAAGGACGACAGATTTTCTTAATTAGTGAACCAGATGGATTTACATGACAATCAACAATGGTTTCATGGTTGTGTTTAGATTTATAATTCCAGATTAAAAAAAATTGAATTCAAATTTCACTATCTGCCACGGCGGCAAAAAAATCCAAGTCAGCCATAGCCTGATTAGACTATGGATTACTAGTCCAGTGACAATAACACAACACCACTGCCTACTCATAGCACAGCAAATTTTCCAGCACTGCTAATACTTTCATTGGTTCCTCACCAAATGAGATGGTCAATAACACGTGTTGTTGATACTATTTCAAAGCAGCCCTCACTTCTCAAAGGGAGATGCTTTTTGGCTGCAGGCAATGGTGACTGAAGCATTTTGACAATTGCCTGCAGATCAGAAATATCGAAGATCCCCTGTATTACTAACATTACATTAAAAGCAAGTCAGTAGGAGGAGGATTAATGGCGGGAAGATATCTAGATAAGCTGCTGGCATGGTTAGGAAGAGTTGGCTGAGTGGGCGGGTGCCAGAGGCATCGCCCCAAGAGATGGCTGGAATGAGGAAAGGTTTTTGTCACCTCCCAAGATAAAGGAAGACAAGCCTTGGGCTGGATTCTCCCCTACCCGACGGGGCGGGGGTGGGGTCCTGGCACGATGGAGTGGCGTGAACCACTCTGGCGTCGGGCCGCCCCAAAGGTGCGTTCCTTTAGGGGCCAAGCCTTCACCTTTAGGGGCTAGGCCCGCGCCGGAGAGGTTGGCGCGGCGCGGACCAGCGGGAAAGGCCTTTGGCGCCACGCCAGCCAGCGTCAAAGGGACTCCGCCGGCCGGCGGAAATCCACGCATGTGCAGGAGTGTCAGCGGCTGCTACGTCATCCCCACGCATGTGCAGGGGGGGGGTCACCTCCGCGTCGGCCATCACGGAGGTTGATGCCTGACACGGATGGAAAAAAGTGCCCCCACAGCACAGGCCCGCCCGTGGATCAGTGGGCCCCGATCGCGGGCCAAGCCACCGTGGGGACACCCCCCGGAGCCAGATCGCCACGCGCCCCGCGCAGGACCCTGGAGCCCGCTCGTGCCGCCAGTCCCGCTGGTAAGGGAGGTGGTTTGATTCACGCTGGCGCGACCATTACAGCATTACAGGCATTACATGAGCGGGACTTTGGCCCATTACGGGCCGGTGAATCGCCAGGTGGGGGGCGGGGGGGGGGATAGGCAGGCGCGATTTCCACCCCCGCCGAATATCCGGTGCCGGAGAATTTGGCAGCCGGCGGCGGTGGGATTCACGCCGGCCCCCGGCGTGCCGGGTCGGAGAATCCAGCCCCTTGTGTGGCATTATTCCCTCGATGGCAAACCCTGAAATCTTGCCCAAGGTGCAGAAAGTAAAGTTTCTTTGCCGTCGAGGGAATAATGCCACATCGAGGCTTGTGATTTCAGTGTCAAATGGGGATCCTGATACTGCACCACATTGGGAGGGACAACAAGATGCCCTCCATCACAGAATGAGTTGCAGTCTGCCATTGGAGGTGGGGATACCGTAACTTCAGGTGCCGAACGGGAAGAGTTGTGGATATCCATTTGGTATCCATTCCATCTGTTGGTGAGTGTGCAGTTTTCCCATCGGTGACTTTTTTCTGTGCACATTATCCACTTCTGCTCATTGCCCTCAACCCCTCACCTCCCATTTGCCACATCCTAACCCCTCACCTTATCCAGCTCCCCTCTGCCCTGACCCTCACCACCTCCAGCTCCATGACCCCCACCTCCTCCAGCTCAACATTCTCCCACTCCCACCTCCTCCAGCTCACTGTTCCCCCACCCCCCACCTCCTCCAGCTCACTGCTCCCCCACCCCCACCTCCTCCAGCTCACTGCTCCCCCACCTCCTCCAACTCACTGCTCACTGCTCCCTGACCCCCAGCCCCAACCCCACCTCCTCCAGCTCACTGCTCCCCCACCCCCACCTCCTCCAGCTCACAGCTCCCCCACCTCCACCCCCACCTCCTCCAGCTCACTGTTCCCCTGCCCCCACCTCCTCCAGGTCACTGTTCCCCCACCCCACCTCCTCCAGGTCACTGCTCCCCCACCCCCACCTCCTCCTCGTCCAGCTCACAGCTCCCCTGACCCCCAAATCCTCCAGCTCAGTGGTCCCTGATCCTTTGCCTCCTCCAAATTGTCATTCTCCCGACCCCTTGTTATTCCCTTTGCTGTTTCCCGGATACCTTGCTGCTGCTCCCCTTTTCCCCTCACCTCCCTGCTCAACATTCTCCCAAACACCCACCCACATCCTGAGCCCCCCTCCCCCCACCTCAGCACCATTCTCTCAAATCCCTTGTTGCATTGCTTGCCACTACTGTCCTGAAGGTTGCTGCCTTCCTCTTGAGCGTGGCCTTCTTGCCGCTCCTCTCTTGAACCTTAGCCACTCCCCATCCCTTACTCAATTCATTGCTACCTTGATTGGCACGTTTCTCCCAACTCCTCACCCTCTCACTCCTCGCCCCATGACTTCTCACTCTGTTCACTCGTGGTGAGAGAGGCAGAAAAAGACAAGGAGAGGGTCGGCGAGATCAACCTGGGACAGAAAAGGATTAACTCCAAAAGACACCAAAGGCTTTTCTCTTCCTTGATGTCAGGAGGAGCAGGAATGTTTCTCTGAGGTTCACAAAGTAAACAAAAGCCTCCATTGCACCAGACACCACTCCCACATCCTGAATGGGAAAGAATTTCCCAACCTCCAACAACTATATGTCAGCAGGTTGTCATAAAAACCCATCTGGTTCACTGATGTCCTTTAAGGAAGGAAATCTGCCATCCTTACCTGGTCTGGCCTACTTGTGACTCCAGATCCACAGCAATGTGGTTGCCTCTTAAATGCCCTCAGGGATGGGCAATAAATGCTGGCCCAGCCAGCCATGTCCACATCCCATGGACGAATAAAATAAAAATGTGGCCTCCAGGCCACACAATGTTCTGCTATTTTACACCAACTTTCCATCTCATTTGAACCTTGGGATGTCAGCTGGGGAGGTTTAAGTGGGAAAATGATCTGCCAGTGTAGTCAGCAGCATTTACAATCCAAGACAATGTTTCAAACAAAATGAAAATATTCAAAACTCAGTTCCTTCACAATACCACTGAATTGTTATTTGTTTTCATGAATAGTTTCATTTAAGTCATTTTCCATCAAGGCCTCATTCTATCATTAAAGTAGCAAACAGAGGATTATTGTAAAAACACATTTGCATCAACCACTAACGTCACCAATAGTAATGGCCTCAAATTTCTACTGTGTTAATTCAGTTCCCATCCCACCATCATGTTCGATAATTGCTCCAAACCAGTAAAGCAAACAATATCCTTGATTAAACAAAAATATAATATTGCAGCAGGATGGCACAGTGGTTAGCACTGCTGCCTCACAGTGCCAGGGACCCGGGTTCAATTCTGGCCTTGAATGTGTGGTGTTTGCACTTTCTCACCATGTCTGCGTGAGTTTCCTCCGGATGATTCGGTTTCCTTCCACGGCCAAAAGATGTGCAGGGTAGGTGGATTGACCATGTTGAATTGCCCCATATTGCCCAAAGATGTGGAGGTTAGGTGGGGTTACAGGGTAGAAGAAACAGGAAGGAGCCGCAGCCAGTCACCCGTGCAAAAAAAGACCAGCAGGAAAGAGATTTCTCTCTGACCTGCTGGAAATGCTCAGCAAAAGTCACAAGCCAGAGGAAATTGAACAGCTCTTCAGCCACCCTTCAGAATCCAGTGTCCCAAATTAACTGCAATCCTGCCACAGTCCACTCTGCTGGAATAACGCAATTTAACAGCCGCAACATGTCACCATGTACACTCACAGACAAGCCAAAGAATGATTCAAATATCTTTTTATTACTTTTAAATGGGGTTTTTAACTTCTCATCTGTTCAGACTGCTGTTCATTTGCCATTTCTCTTCCCAAGTCTCCAATCTATCTATGTCCTGCTGTATCTTCGGACAATCCTCAACACTATCTGCCACTTCACCAACCTTGGTGTCATCCGTGAACTTACTAATCAGACCGGCTACATTTTCCTCCAAATCGTTTATGTACACCACAAACAACAGAAACCCAAGCACCAATCCCTGTGAAACACCACTAGTCACAACCTTCCATTCAGAAAAACACCCTCCTACTGCCACCCTTTGCCTTCTGTGACCGAGCTAGTTCAGTATCCATCTTACCACCTCACCGCTGATCCAATGTGACTTCACCTTTTGTACCAATCTACCATGAGCACCTTGTCAAAGACTTTACTGAAGTCCATGTAAACAACATCCACTGCCCTCCCCTCATCAATCATCTTTGTCACCTCCTCAAAAAACGCGATCAAGTTAGTGAGACACGACCTCCCCCTTCATAAAACCATGCTGTCTATCGCTTATGAGTCCATTTGTTTCCAAATGGGTATAAATCCTGTCCCTGAGAATTCTCTCCAATAATTTACCTAGTACCGACGTGAGGCTCACCGGCCTATAGTTTCCAGGATTATCCCTGCTATCTTTCTTAAACAGCGGTACCACATTAGCTATCCTCCAGTCCTCTGGGATCTCACCTGTAGCCAGTGAGGATATAAAGATGTCAGTCAAGGCCCCAGCAATTTCTTCCCTTGCTTCCCTCAGTATTCTGGGATAAATCCCATCTGGCGCAAGAGACTTATCCACCTTAATATCTTTTAAAAGACCCCATACCTCCTCCTTTTCGATGTTAACATATCCAGACTGCCCACACATCCTATCCAAGAATCACCTTCCACAAAATCCCTTTCTTTAGTGAACACTGATGCAAAGTATTAATTTAGTACCTTGCCCATTTCCTCTGGCTCAACACATAGATTCCCCCCACTGTCCTTAAAGTGGTCCAATCCTTTCCCTGGCCACTCTCTTGCTTTTTACATATGAATAAAAAGCTTTGGGATTCACCTTAATCCTATTTGCTATGTCTTTTGTTCCAGAGTCCTTTTCCTTTTAACTCAAACCATTTACACCTTCTGAGATATAACTGAAGAGGAGATGGGGTTTGGATGTTTGCTGAGATGTGCAATCAGTCTTTTGTCTCCACAGCCGCAGGAGATTAAAATTCAGTCTTCTGCATCCTTCCGATCTCCCTTTCCAATCTGTGTTTGAAGAAATCTCTGACATTCCATGTTCACTCAGGACGAGTCAGTCACCTGTGTCCATGTGGGGATTTTACAGAGTGTGGTTACTGCATATCATCAGCCAACTCTTGCTCAGTGACTTTGCTTGTTTTTCTTTTAAAACATTCAATATGCCCACAAGTAATGTGGGGCTGTAATTCACTGATGTGGCACACCGATCACATTGAGGGACTTCTTCAGGAACATATAGAGGTAAAGTTGAGGCAATGGAAAAAACTCACAAAGCTTCAAATAACCCTCCAAGTACTTACTATCTGCTCTGCGTGTGGCAGAGGCTGCAGATTGTGCGTTGGATTTATCAGCCACCTCTGATAACTGACAGAAGCAGATTGGCAGCACATTATATATCCTTCCCGATTTAATACCTCGTGGCAGCAATTACTTTATCCTCCTAAAGTAATACAGATCTTTGCAGAACTTTGTTTTGGTGTGATCTGTGCTGTTCTTAGTAGGTGTACTGATACTAATGATTGTATCTTAATTTGCAAGGGGCCTGAACTTCCTCAGTGCCTTGGGGGTATTAAGGTTTCCGGCCCCAGGTGTTTGGGCCTCCGGGGGGAGGTGGTGGTGGGTGAGTGCAAAAATGGATCTTGGGAGTTTGGGGGTGTTGAGGTCAGGCATCGGGAAGGTGAAAGTGAGGGGGGGGGGGGTTTCGCGTCCCGAGGGCGGGTTTTAGGCCTTAGAGAGGTGTCAGGCTTCAAGAGGGGTTTTGGGCCTTGGTGGGTGGGGGATGGAATGCCGGGCATCATGGGTGAGGGGAGAAGAATGGTCCTCATGGGGGTGGGGGCATCCCGTAGGTTGGGAGTTCCTGCTGCGTGATCTAGTCCCTTGGGGAGGCAGGGGGTAGACCTGGGGTGTGGGGGAGGGTTAGTCAGGGTGATGGGGGGGGAGTTCTCTTGCGGGGTGGGGGGGGGGGGGGGAAATCAATGTGGGTCTGTGCAGTAGTTGCCCAGTTACCTTTTCCTGGGAAACTATTGCTGAAATACAGTTGGAACCATCCAAGATTTGCAAGTGGTTCCCAGTTTGGAGCAATTGCAGGCCTCCTCCACATTGACCCATGAGCAGGAGGGGAGTCACCACAAAATGTTTTTTAATGCATTCTTGAGTGGTCACAATGTTGGCAAAAGCTGGAATTCCAGCCTACCGTACAACATTTAAAATAAAGATGTAATAATAACAATAATAATCTTTATTCGTGTCACAAATAGGCTTACATTAACACTGCAATGAAGTTACTGTGAAAAGCCCCTAGTCGCCACACTCCGGCGCCTGCTCGGGTACACAGAGGGAGATTTCAGAATGCCCAATTCACCAAACAGCACGTCTTTCGGGACTTGTAGCAGGAAACCGGAGCACCTGGAGGAAACCCATCCAGACACGGGGAGAACGTGCAGACTCTGCACAGACAGTGACCCAAGCTAGGAATTGAACCTGGGACCCTGGAGCTGTGAAGCAATCGTGCTACCCTCTGTGCTACTGTTTCTGCGGTGTAGGCCTCTGCACAGGAAGATGGACTTTTTGCATTGTTCATGAATGGTTCGACGACCAGCTGTTCTCATCTTGCATTACTCATGTGAATACAGTATGGATGCCATCAGCTGGGAGCCAGAAACAAAATCCAAATGATGACCAGGGTCTGTAACCAATAAAGCTGAGGGTGTTGCATGGACAAGGGTACTGTTGAGGAAATGAACAGAAAGGCATAATGGGTAGTTAGGCCAAGTTAGGAGTAAAATTTTACTGCAGTAGAATAAGGAGTTAGGTTAGTGGACTTTTAAACATCAACTGGGATTCAAGGCAGGAAGAGGGGGATGGGCAGCCATTAAGACCATTTCGTTGTTGCCAGGGATACTGGGAAAAGGGGCCTCAGGCCAGGTTAAGGAATGTGGGGAAAGCCTATGGGAACTTTGCATTTGCACCGTTGCCTTATTTGGTCGTATGTATGTGAAACTTGATGCAACTTGAATGTATATGAAATTAGATGTTTTGTTCCTTTGTCTGCACTCTGGCTGTTGTAGAGGCAGGAGACTGGTTGTATCCTGCTCTCCCAATAGAGTGAGTCACCCAGCTAGCTGGTTAAAATAAACAATAATTGATACCTGCAAATCCGTCTCAAATTTTATTGAGCCCAGACTGGCAGCAAAAGAATCAGGATTGTCACTGTTACTATGTTAAGCATCCCATACATCCCATTATGCTTGGTAATACAAGAACAAGATCGATGATGAAATAGGTGGAGAGGTAGATATTTTATTATGCAAATTATGTGAATGCCAATTATTTTAATGTCTAAGGTTTATGATTTAAAATAGAGCGAAAATGACCTGCATCAGACTTACATGCTTGATCAGTGCGACTTGAAGATGTGAGATTACCAGAAACTCACTGAATAGGCCCAGTAACGCAGCTCAGAGTTACAAGATTTCTTATTTGTGTATTTCAGCCAATCGAGAAAGTTTTGAAAAAAAAGTTTTATTTTTTTATTTTTATTTTGTTTCCAATTAAGGGCCAATCCACCTAGCCTGCACATCGTTGGGTTGTGGGGGTGAAACCCACACAGACATGGGGAGAATGTGCAAACTTCACATTGACATTGACTATTGAATATCACTGATGGGAAATAATGAGCACGGCAAAAGGCTGCAAAGCACTTTGGGATATCAGTGCCATGATAGAAACTGTATAAATGCATGTTCTCTATACCTGTGGAAATAAGGAAAACACGTCAAAACTTCCTGAAGACAATCTATATTACTGTGCTTCAGTTACGTTCATAGCTAAGCATGATATCTCTAAATACTGTACACTACATGGAGCTAACTTAATACATCTCCCGGGCGGGATTCTTCCATGCCGCGCCATTTGGGAGAATCGCCGTTCGCGCCGATTTTTCGCACGACGCTGGTCCACTCCGTCCCGCCATTCTCTCAACCGGCGAGAATGGCGTCATCGAGGTCGGCGCCACACCTGCCGGAGAATCAATCGCCTGAGGTGCTAAGTATGGGGATCCTCCGGGCCCCCTGCTATTCAGCGGCCCGGATGGGTCAAGGTCCCTAAGGCGTGACCTCAGGTCACGCCGTTGCCGTTCACCCTTGCTAAATAAATTTGTCAGCCAATCGTGCTGGCTGATGATGCGGAGTGAGCAGGTGAGCGGGCGGTGTTCTCGGAGGAAGCATGGTGTGGCGTCCACAGCTGGTGCTGGCGGGGGGAGGGGTTTTGGGGGAAGGGTGTCGCCATGCTCGGAGGGGGCGGGGGAGGGGGTGGAGGGTGGCCAAAGGAGGAGTGGGTGAGGGAGGAGGAGGGGGAGGAGGGGGGGAAAGGGGGAGGAGGAGGGAGTGGGAGGAGGAGGAGGGAGGGGGAAGAGGAGGGAGGAGGATGGAGGGAAGGGGGAGGAGGACGGAGGGGGGAGGAGGGGAGAAGGGTGCAGTCATGTCCGGAGATGTGGGGGGGGGGGGGGGGGGGGGGGGGGTCAGGGAGGGGGAATGTTCCAGGGAGGGGGAATGGGGAAGGTTTTCCATGGAGTGACATGCAAGCCTGCCGGCCATGTTCCTTCTTACACTCTGCGGGGGGTGGGGGGCGGCTTTGCGCATTTTTAGGCGGGCCTTAAACGTGGTCCCAATCAATTGGGCAGCTTCTCGATCACCGCCATCAATCTGAGCCAATAAAGGGGCGGGTGCCTTGATGGCTAGGGTGTCCTAAGTGGCCGTTGGTCTTGCTTTGTTTGTATCTTCTTGCTGAGGTAGTGGCGCCAGAATGTCTGGGACGGTATCGGCTACCTGAGCACTAGTCTTTTGTTCATCGGAGATGGGCCATCAATGTGCAAATCGGCCAAGAGGTTTGGTTCTGTCTGCAGTCTGTCTTCTAGATACACATTCAGGCTCTGTGCCTGCTTGTTTCTTTGCATTGTCCATTTTTCCCTGGATGCTCTGCGAGTGTCCATTTTATATGCTGAAAGTGGCCATCCCAGATAGCTACAGTCTGTCCATCATCTGTCTGGCCGTTCTCTGTGCGTCACGAAGCTATGCAACATAACAATACAAGCCTTTTTTTTTACTGACAATCTTGATTGGATAAATTACCATTTTTATTTATAGCCTTATTACATAGTAGGTATTACCAGCCTCATTTCAGAGCTTGAGCACGTCAAGATAAATCACATTATAATCCGTTCTAATGATTTTGGTTGAGTAATAAATATTGGCCAGGGTCCCCCGAGAACTTCCCTGATCTTTGAGTAGTGTAATGAGGGCAAGAGGGCAAATGTGGCTTTGTTTAACATTTTATCAAAAAGAGAGTACCATCAACAGTACAATACTTCCTCAATAGTGCATGAAAGGTCAGACTCAGACATGTTTCAAAGTCATTTGAGCGGGTTTGAACCCATAATCGTCTGACTCAGAGGCATAAATATCACACAGCTGTGACGGGAAATACGTGTCATCCTCGGACTCGAACTCCGGGGTGTCCCGAGTCTCGGGTCAAGGGCTGTTGTCTGGGCTGCTCTGCTCATCACTGCTCGACTGACTGGGTGGGGGGGGGGGGGGGGGGGCTTCAACTGTGGCACTGGCTGGGGGCGGGGCGCACTAGATGGACCCGCCCCATCACCAGCAGGTCCTGCAAGACACAAGTCAGGACGCATGATTAGATCACGGGCAGGGGGGTAGGGGGTGGAGGTGCGGGTGTTATAGGTGAGGATGATGCTGAGGCTGAGGGTGGTGGTGGGGGGGAGGCGTTGACACACGTGTCACGGAGAACCGCAATTCAGCAGGGTCTCACTTCCTTGCCCATGGTTGACCTCCACTCCGGCAAACTCCCTTTCCTCCGGGCTGCCGACCACGTCTAGGGCCCTCTGGTCTGCCATGGTGAGGCGACACGCTCCGAGTTTTCTCCCACTCCCGCCAGTTATTGGTTGGACTTCTTGGGGTGAGGAAACAGAAGACAGTCGTGATATCCCAGGGCCGGGATTCGAGCCCGGGTCCTCAGCGCCGCAGTCCCAGTGCTATCCACTGCGCCACATACCACCCTCCTGCACTTTAGGGATTAAAAAATACAGCAAGAGATCTGGGGAACGAGTGGGAAAGTAAAGTTTCAACCCAAAAACCTTTGAATGGCGGAGCAGCCTTGACAGGTCTACTCCTGCTCCTTTCTCTTAAGTTAACTTTCCAAACCAAGTTTATAAGTCAAACTATACCATATTGAATAACTATTTTTTCTTGCACATTTCCTTTGTGTTGTCTTCCAGTTAAGTTTACCTGACCTAGTATTCTACACAGTGATACAACAGGCGCTGCAACATGGTTGGTATAAGGCTGCTTACTTCCAGTGGATGGGGAGGGAGGGGGGTGGGGTGAGGTTGTCCATCCTTGAGGGCATTGAAGAGTCAACCACATTGCTGTGGGTCTGGAGTCATATGTAGGCCAGACCAGGTAAGGGTGGCAGATTTCCTTCCCTGAAGAACATTAGTGAACCAGATTTATTTTTACAGCAATCGACAATTGTCATTAGACTGTTGATTCCAGACTTTTAATGAATTCAAATTCCACCAACTGGCCTGGTGGAAATCGAACACATATCCCCAGAGCATCACCCTGGATTACTAGTCCAGAGACAATACCACTGCCTCTCATAGAATTTACAGTGCAGAAGGAGGCCATTCGGCCCATCGAGTCTGCACCGGCTCCTGGAAAGAGCACCCTACCCAAGGTTAACACCTCCTAGTACAGTACACTGACACTGACAGAGTGGCAATGGTTAGAGTATGAATACTGCCACCCTGAGAACGGGCAGCAGTTTTATCCTTCAATGGAGTCACACTTACCCCAGGCAGAACCTCAGCAATCCCAGTAATCTGTGGGAGGACAGATTGCTGGAAATCCATTTGAAAGTAACCAGAAAATTGTTGATTATCCCTTTATATAGAACTGCTGGGTGTTGTTCTTGCTGCTGAATGCATTCATCTGTGGGTATTTAAGAGATGACTAGCCAGAGTGAGTTCCAAAGTAGCAGTGCTGGCCTCAAATCAGCATTACCCACCAACTGATTCCACAATCCTCCTGCTCTGCATAGTTCCAATGGACATTCCCCATAAGCATGTTAATGCCCTCACTAAAATGATAACCAATGCAACTCAAAGTAGTTGCACCCTTTTTGAAGCTGAACAGGCACTTCTAGCACTGTTGCTCAATGTGGCACCCCAAGAATGAAGGCCGGAAGTTTATGGCACGAATTTCGCCTCCATCAGAAGCCCACTCCGGACTTCAAACTTTGGATCCGGTGGCTGCTGGACCTCCCCCACCCTTGCACCAGCCTCTCCTCCAGCACTCTATTCATCCAATTCCACCCCCCCCCCCACACCCCACACCCCCCCCCACACCCCACACCCCCC
The DNA here is from genome assembly GCF_902713615.1 of Scyliorhinus canicula. Classification (NCBI taxonomy): domain Eukaryota; kingdom Metazoa; phylum Chordata; class Chondrichthyes; order Carcharhiniformes; family Scyliorhinidae; genus Scyliorhinus; species Scyliorhinus canicula. Next base: position 109,745,237 of record NC_052158.1, read on the forward strand.
CCCCCCACACCCCTGGGCTTTCCATACCCCCCCCCCCCCCCCCCGGGAATCTCATCAATTTAGCTTGCCGTTCGGCCTGAGGATTTCAACCTATGCTTCATTCTGAACTTCCGCTTCTGTCCACTGCAGCTCTTGTCGCTGCAGGGACTGGAGGGTTGCCAGCCAAGCCGATTGGCTTCGAGTGAGGGGCAGAAGTCCCACCTGCAGCCAGTTGATGCTCATTCGAGCATGAAATGGCTGTGGGGCAGTCAGAGTGTTGGGAGTGGCCGGAAGGGCAATGGCAACATCTGAAAAAATATGAATGAAATGAAATGAAATATTTGGGCCATTGAGATGATTTGTCTGGATGCAGTTTTTCCAAATCACCTGTAGGTAGCACTCTTTGACTCAACATAGAATGGTTACAGCACAGAAGTGGGACATTTGGCCTATTGAACCTGCATTCTTGTTTATAGTTGGAAAATGTTAGCTCATGGCCACTTAACACAATGATTTCAATATTACGATGCTTTCTCTGTTATAAATTACAATTGAATAAACATAGTAAATGCATCAACTACATTTTTACTTTCATATTTATAATGATTGAACTTAAATACATAATTATTATAATAAATAACAGTCTTAATCTTTGTTTCATTTTGGGCAGCTGCAGTCATCTACAAGATTGGTGCATCAATAAGACAAACTGTCCCTTAAAGGGGGCAAACTGTCTGTGTTCATTCGACCCCTGACCCAAAGGTGGAAGGATGATTTTTAAAAAAATTTAGAGTACCCAATTATTTTTTCCAATTAAGGGGCAATTTTAGCATAGCCAATCCATCTATCCTACACATCTTTGGGTTGTGGGGGTGAAACCCACGCAGACACGGGGAGAATGTGTAAACTCCTCGCGGACACGGATTCGAACCCGGGTCCTCAGTGCCGTAGGCAGCAAGGCTAACCACTGTGCCACCGTGCTGCCCTAGGTGGAAGGATGATTGACAATTGTCATCTACTGCTGCAGAGCCATGAGTAAGGAAATAGACTGGGGGGCACCGCAGGGATTGGCTTCTTTATTGTCCCCCTTAATCACATCTTGATTTGATGCTTTAAGTTTCCTTTTTGACTTGTTTTGATTTAAGGCAGTATCCCTTTAAGGGCTGCTCCTTTAATGTATTCCTCAGGTTGTTGAATCGGTTAACACAAAATAGGAGTAAGAAAATAGAACCAATGTGGATGTGAATTATCTTTTTATTATACAAAAAGTAATCTTTTTATTATACAGTCAGAAGTGTTTGTATTACATTGGTATAATCAGTATTAAAAACATTAATTTTTTTTTTGCTTTAGAATTGTTATGTTGCCTTTTCCTCTTTCGGGGCAAATAAACAATTCTGGGGAATTCACTTTCATTTCCACATAAAACTAGTTTGGGCAGTGGAACTAGATAAACATCTCGAATAAGTGCCTACTTAGTTGTCTAAGAATACTTATTTGACATAACTCATTGACATTAGGTGGGACTGACATTTTAAACAGCTGAAATAAAAGTAATTTAAAAATTAAATGGTCGTTTTTCAAACTCAAGCTAACTTGTGGTGCAGTTTCAATTCTTAACCAAATGGCGGTGCCAGATTTCTAATTACTACTTTTTACCATTAGTTCCCAAGTTAGACTGCTGTAACTACAACCATGTACCCTCCATTCTGTATTGTGTTGAAGTGCAGAATTATTAAATAGTTTTGTTTCATTTTTCTGTAGCTTAGATCATCTACCAACAAAGTTGTGAATTGAGTTATTGCTATTTTTATCTACCCACGGAAGATGTTAATTAATCATTTTAAAGCATAGTATAATTAATAATAACCTTTTATTGTTACAAGTATGAATTTTAAGGAAACAAGTGCCACGACAATGGGCTAAAATGTTAATGTTGTTTTGCTCCTTGATGTGAATAATACAGTATTTGAAACACTATCTCAGCAATTGTAATCATCTCATGTTAACTACCATTTGGCCAGCAACAGAGACCCATTTTAGAAAAAAAAAACAGACACCAGCATTGGGCTAGAGGTTTCCACTTTGATCACAACTGTTGATCCCGATGCAAATTGTGCCCAAAACCGCACCCGTTTTGCAAAATGTTTTTCCCCTGAGCTTCTGTTCAAACTTATTTGCATTTAACTGAATGTGAAATCTGCCATGAACCAGCACTGTCGGACAATGTTTCAAAATGTAATTATTTTTCTAAATTGATTTGAAAATATATTCCTTGGTATATATTATTGCAAAGTGGTGATTTGACAAAGTTTGATGAATACAGCAGGAAATGGGCTTATCTAAAAAAAAATAAGCCTTTAAAACTATAATAATCAGTCCACCACCTGTGAGTAAGCAGATGTTAAATGACTAAAAATGACCTCTTAAAATATGCAAAACTATTTTCTGGACCGATTGGGGTGCTGTCGTCAATTCCTCAATAAAATGCTTTTGAAAAGTGGCTGTTAGCGCCCTTGAGCCCAAAAGTTCCACATTCATTTTGAAAATGCCTCAATTAGGTTTACAAAGGAGTTGGATTAGTGGAAACTCTCAATGCTGATTCATTCAGATTTTTCTGCCCACTTTTGTTGTGGAGATGGAGGGGGGATGGGACAGGGAGGGGTCAGCTTTTCATGCAATGATTCTCAAATTAGTGCAAAAGTTTGTTGAAAATCAAATGGAGCTGAACGTAATTTGCGCTTAAAATTGTGAAGTGAAGAAGGCACTGGATGAAATTACACAGCTATAAATAACAATGAAACAGAACACCCGGAGGCCTTGTTGGTCATGGCCGTGGACTTCAACCAGGCCAACCTCAAGAGTGTACTACCAAAATTCCAACAACACATCTCCCGTTCCACCATTGGCACCAACACTCTCCACCACTGCGACACATAAATCAAGGGCGCCTACAGATCCATCCCCCGATCGCACTTCGGAAACTCGGACCATAAGATGGTACTCCTCCCAGCTTAGAAGCAGGAACTTAAGTGGGAGAATCCGGTTAAGAAGGTTGTGCAATGCTGGTCCGATGCAACAGAAGAGCTCTTACTGGACTGCTTGGAGTCAGTGGAATGGTCCGACTTAAGAACTCAGCGACCAACCTAAACGAGTATGCCACCACCGTCACAGACTTAATCAGCAAATGTGTAGAAGTGCGACTTAATCAGCAAATGCGTGCCAAAGAAAGTAGTATGCACATTTCCCAACCGGAAACCATGGCTTAATCAGGAGATTGACTCCCTACTGAAGGCCAGGTCTGAGGTGTTCTAGTCAGGCTACCCTGATCTATACAAGGAATCCAGGTACAATCTCCGCAAAGTCATCAGGGATGCCAAGAGACAGAATCAGACCAAGCTAGAGTCACAGACTAATGTCATGCATTCTCATCAGTTGTTGCATGGCTTAAACCAGTGTTTTTCAAACTTTTTTTCCTGGGACCCACTTTTACCAACTGCGGACTTTCGGGACCCCTGCCGGCCAACGTTCGCGAGACATGCCAGCTGACGTTAGCGACCCATACCGGCCAACCTTTGCGACATACCATTATTGCTTACCTTAATGTGGCAGATGGGCCTGCTTGGTCCTCGCGACATCTCTTGCTTTGTCATTCAATGTTACATTTCAGCTACAACGTCAGCTGTCGATTTAAGTTCTTGCTGCATGCTTTGAAAAAAGTCAAGAGGTTTGTCCTTGTACTCGCCATGCTTAGTTTTCGAATGCCTGTGAAGAGTTGAGGGTTTTAAACTTCATTTGTCAGCACTTCCCTGCATATAACACACATGGGCTTTGCCTCCTGATTTGCATTGGCACAATTAGCACAATTAGCACCGTACCTCAAGAAATCATCTTCACACTGCTTTGTTCCCAATTTTAGTTTCTTCTTCGTTGTTTGTTCACCAGAGGCCATGGAGCTCGGGATACAGCTCACACCAGCACTGCCTTGTCCTACCATGGACTCTCCTGTGAAGCTCTCTCCAGCAGATTTAGTTGTGAGATCTTGTTCTGTTTGTATCCCTGGCCATCTCTACCTTATTACAAAATGACCCATCTTCCGTTCGTCACACAGTCCTGTTACTTGCTTACAGGCAGCTACAAAAAGGAGTAATCTTACCTCTATGATGTTGCGCCCAAAGTATTGACGTGTTGGGTGCATCACCTTCTCTCTGCCACTGCCTCTGGCGGAAAGACTCATCGTTCATATTTAAAGACCGGTCCCGGCCGGCATTATTTTTTTTACTTTGGAACTTTGGGCGCAATTCTCCCAAAGGGAGACAAACAGCCAATGCCGGAGTGAAACCTGGAGTGTTTCACTCCGCCGTCGGAGGCCGCTCCTCGCCCCCTATTCTCCCCCCCGGGGGGCTAGGAGCGGCGGAGCATGAATCCCGAGCGCCTGGCTTTGACGCTTGCGTGGAATGACGCGGCCGGCGGCGCAGAAGTGACATCAGCCGTATGCGCAGGTTGGCCGACGCCAACCCGCGCATGCGCGGTTGCCGTCTTCCCCTCCGCTGCCCCACAAGACATGGCAGCTTGACCTTGCGGGGCGGCGGAGGGAAAAGAGTGCATCTTTTAGAGACACCGGCCCGACGATTGGTGGGCACCGATCGCGGGCCAGACATCTGCTGAGCACGCCCGTGGTGCTCGATCCTCCCTCCATCCCCCACAGGCCCCACACTCACCGGTCGCGCGCTGTTCACGTCGGCAGCAACCAGGTGTGGTTGGCGCCGGCATGAACTGGTCGGGTTCGGCAGGCCTCTCGGCCCATCCGGGCCAGAGAATCGCCGGTCGCCGAGAAACAGCGAGCGGCGATTCTCCGAGTGGCCTGTCGCAAAACGCGACATGCCATTTTGGGGGGGATGGGAAAATCACGGGGGGTGCCAGGGCGGCGTGGCATGATTCGCCCGGCCCTCCAGCGTCCCCCCCCCCCCCCCCCCCCCCCCCCCCCCCCCCCGGCGTGGGGTGCAGAGAATTGCGCCCTTTATTTCTAATATCTAATTTTTCCAAATTTGGGACTTTTTACTGCTAAAAATTAAATTAACTTCAGTCAAACATGTGCAGCCTTACATTTAGACACAAACTTTGTTTTAAATATATTCTTTAAATATATTTCTTTAGAAATGTAACCAAGTACAATCTTGTTTTTACTTTACAAACTACGACTTTAGAGGTGATGAAGTAACTTGCCAAATACACACAATGTTACACTATTTCTTACTGGTTCCACTGCATTGCACTATCCAAATATCCAAGTCACTTCCTGCTCCATTCTCACCTAAAGCTCTGACTTCCTGGTTTCCAGAGAGTGTCAACACAAAGTGATGACTATAGGTTTATTCCAGTGTTCACATATTGCAGCCCTATTGACTGGCCTCGGTTAATCAGTATTTCGAGAAACCTGGCCTGGCTTTGTCTCACTGTACCCACCCAGTCACAAACCACTTCCCGGCCAGTTCTTACCGTGGGAGTGCAAACGGATGTTGTGCTGGCCATTGAACGGATTGACTAAGTGGCCTCAGGCTGCATACTGCCGATCAGTGGCGGAGGACGAGCCAAGCAGCACGCAAAGGATGAGCACCAGAGCGGAGCTCCAAGCTGGGGCCGCCACTGTTAGCATTGCGTCCACGTGGATGCCCGTCAACCAATTATCTCCCCCACCACCCCCCAAAACTCTGCGCGTGGTGACCAGCACACAGCCTAGCCTCACGCCGCCGTCCCCCTCAAATACCGTAACCAATCGGGGACTGCAATTGGGAACTTCTTCCCGCGATCGGGAATACCACAACTGATTGCTCCACGACCCTCCCGCCACCTACGGCCGCGACCCTGAGTTTGAAAACCCCTAAACAACGTAAAGGACTACAATTCGAAGCCGTGCAGACTCACCAGCAGCAGCACACCCCTCCCCGATGAACGCATTGCTTTCAATGCTCGGTTTGAGCAGTCCGATTGGCCATTTTGAAAGTGAACCCTCGGAAGGCGACGGGTCCAGACGGAGTCCCTGGTAGTGCACTCAGATCCTGCGCGGACCAGCTGGCAGATGTATTCGCGGGCATCTTCAACCTGTCCATACTCCATTCTGAGGTCCCCACCTGCTTCAAGAAGACCGGCATCATATCGGTGCCAAAGAAGAACCAGGCAACATGCCTCATTGACTATCATCCGGATCCTTGACATCAATCGTAATGAAGTGCTTTGCGAGGTTGGTCATGAGACACATCAACTCCATACACTCAAAATGCCTCGATCCACTGCAATTCGCATACCGCAGCAACCGGTTCACTGCATTCGCCAGGCCCCACACTCATCCCTGGAGCATCTCGAAAACAAGGACTCCTACATCAAACTCCTATTTACTACTATAGCTCCGCCTTCAACACCATAATCCCAACCAAGCTCACATCAAAGCACCAAAATCTAGGACTTGGCTCCTCGCTCTGCAACTGACTTTCTGACACATAGACCACAATCAGTAAGGATAAATAATATCACCTCCTCCATGATAGTCCTCAATACCAGGGACCCGCAAGGCTGATTACTTAGCCCCCTACTATACTCCCTATACACACATGACTGCGTGGCAAAATCTGGCCCCAACTCCATCTATGTTTGCTGACAACACAACCGTAGTGGGTCGGATCTCGAACAATGCTGAGTCAGAATACAGGAGGAAGATGGAGAACCTAGTGGAGTGGTGTAACTACAACAATCGCTCCCTGAATGCCAGCAAAACTAAGGAGCTGGTCATTGATGTCAGGGAGCAAAGTATCATGGCGGCATGTGACGCAGTGGAAAGCACTGAGACTGCGGCGCTGAGGACCCGGGTTCGAATCCCGGCCCTGGGTCACTGTCCGTGTGGAGTTTTCACATTCTCCCCATGTCTGCGTGGGTTCAACCCCCACAAGCCAAAGATGTGCAGGTTAGGTGGATTGGGCACGCTAAATTGCCCCTTAATTGGAAAGAAAAAATAATTGGGTACTCTAAATTGTTTTTAAAAAAGGAAGCAAAGTATCATACACACCCCTGTCTGCATCAATGGTACCAAGGTGGAGATGGTTGACAGCTTCAAATTCCTCGATGTGCACATCACCAACAATCTGGCCAGGTTCACCCACGTCGACATTACAACCAAGAAGGGCAGCACGGTAGCACAAGTGGATAACATTGTGGCTTCACACCGCCAGGGTCCCAGGTTCGATTCTCCACTGGGTCACTGTCTGTGCGGAGTCTGCACATTCTCCCCGTGTCTGCGTGGGTTTCCTCCTTGTGCTCCGGTTTCCTCCCACAGTCCAAAGACGTGCAGGTTAGGTGGATAGGACATGATAAATTGCCCTTAGTGTCCAAAAAGATTAGGACGGGTTATTGAAAATGAAAATCGCTTATTGTCACGAGTAGGCTTCAATGAAGTTACTGTGAAAAGCCCCTAGTCGCCACATTCCGGTGCCTGTCTGGGGAGGCTGGTACGGGAATCGAACCGTGCTGCGATTTAGCCTTGTGAGCTAAACCAGCCCCTGGTTATTGGGTTATGGGGATAGGGTGGAAGTGAGGGCTTAAGTGGGTCGGTGCAGACTCGATGGGCCGAATGGCCTCCTTCTGCACTGTATGTTCTATGTTCTATCTCAAACTAGCAGACTTTCTCAAGCAAGCACAACAGCGCCTATACATCCTCAGGAAACTAAGGAAATTTGTCATGTCCACATCGACTCTTACCAATTTTTACAGCTGTACCATAGAAAGCATCCTATCTGGCTGCATCACAGCCTGGAATGGCAACTGTTTGGTCCAAGACTGTAAGAAACTACAGAGAGTCATGAACACTGCCCAGTCCATCACACAAAACTGCCTCCCATCCATTGATCTGTCTACACCTCCCGTTGCCTTGAGAAAGTGGGCAGCATAATCAAAGACCCTTCCCACCTGGCTTATTCACTCTTCCAACTTTTTCCATCAGGCAGGAGATACAAAAGTCGGAGAACACACACTAACGGATTCAAAAACAGCTCCTTCCTCGCTGTTACCAGACTCCTAAACGACCCTCTAATGGACTGATCTGATCTCTTCACACATCTTCTCTACTGAGTAGTACTACACTCCAGTGTGCTTCACTCGATGCCTGTGTCTATGTATCATTGTGTATTTTATATTTTCCCAATGTATTTTCTTTTCATGTATGGAATGATCTGTCTGAACTGTGTGCAGAACAATACTTTTCACTGTACCTTGGTACACGTGACAATAAACAAATCCAATTCCACAATCTTTAGCATCGGTTATGACGACTTTGGGAGAATTGCGCTAGTTAAAAAATGCAATTGTGGAAAAGCTACAGGCCAAACGGTTATCCCCCATTAAAGCTTGCAAAAAAGTTAAATCGCAGGAAAGCTATTGTATGAGTGATAGTGTGGGTGAGACGAGGAGTGAAATGTTTTCTTTTTAACCTCTGGGGCAAGTGTGCGATAATAATAAAACTTCTTTATTTTTAAATTCACAAAAAAGCTTGATGTTGGAGTGATTTAAATTGGGACAATCTTTGTGAGGGTAAGAAAATATAGACCTCACAAACAAAACACACTGATCACAGATGTTAAGAAAGCATACATTTTATCCATGATAAAACCATACTAACAGCTTTCCTGCGATTTAACTTTTTCAAGGTATGGTTGTTTACCTTGACTTCTTAGTTGACTTGTAGCTTGTTTGATGGCTTTCTGATATATCTCTGTCTCCAAGTAGCTTCTTGCTGTTATCTTAAACACAGACCACAAAATGGCATCCTCTGAACTTATACAAGTTCAAATTCCTTTTTCCAAAAAGGGGTGGTGTGTATTGATTACACCTCTCAGGCTGGATGGGAGACCATCAATAGACAGTGGCAGGTCGATGGGAATCCATTCACATTCATCTAATGTACATTGAGTTATGATGGTTCTTTAGTCCATTTTCAAACAGAAAGATGAGTCAGGTGGAATTTGTGGCTTTTCTGGATGGCTGTGATTAGGATTCTGCCCGGACCTCACATGATTTGGCCATTTTCAAAGTATTGACTGAAAGTTCATAATACACAACACCTGATTTAAGTGAGATAATTAAAAATTCGCTCATCGGAAATGGGGGTCACTGGCTGGGCCAGCTTTTATTGCGCATCCCTAATTGCCTTTGAACTGAGTTGCCAGGCCATTTCAGAGGGCATTTAAAAGTCAACTACATTGCTGTGGATCTGGAGTTATGTTGGGCAGACCCGGTAAGGATGGCAGATTTCCTTCCCTGGAGGGCATTAGTGAAGCAGATGGGTATTTATGACAATCAGCAATGGTCATCATTAGACTTTTAATTCCAGATTTGTCAAATTCAAATTTCACCGACTGATGTGGTGGGATTCAAACCTGGGTCTCCAGCGCATTACGCTGAGTCTCGGGATTAGTAGTTCAGTGACAATAACGCTACACCACCGCTTTCTCCAAGACGTTAGCAAGAATAATTGTTTTATTATTATGGAAATACAGGTTGTATTGATTGAGCAAAGTGAATTTGAACATAATTCTTGCTCCCTATGTTCACATGCCGCGGAGGAACACAGCGTAATGATTTGTACCTGACCTCATTTCAACAAATGGTCCACCTTCAGAGAGATTATTGAAGCACACAAGCACACAATTCAAGCCATAGGTGATACAATTGTACATCCATGAGGTTTGTTATTGTACAGTTAGAGAGTGGACAGTAAGGACATGCCTTTAGCTGGAAGACAGTCGGGTCATTAATGGCAGTGACCAGCACCACAATATTTCAGAGAATAGCTAAAACAATATCCTCAACTTGTCACAAGAACCCATGGAGCACATGAGTAAATTCAATACTTTTCATCCAAAGATCATTACTGTTAGGATTGATTATTTTTTAGGGGGAAGAGTATTGGAAACAAAATACTGGAATTGTTGATCGGGAATTAACGATATAAAGTCTGTGACCTCTGAGTCATTCCTTCCAGAGAACTATTCCATTATATCTGGCAATCCTGGGGCTCCTACCATTTACAATTCTTTTTGTATTTCCAACAAGACACTCATCTCAGGACTGTGTTGAAGCAAGCTACAGGCTCTGCGCCCGGGCCGTCTCTGATGATGGAAAGAGCTAGCACCAAATACAGATCAGGGCAATGATTTTCCTGTACTGTCTAACGTGGCAGTAATGGTGAGCAGGATAGGAAAAAAATCACAGGAGTGTAAAGGTCAGTTTTCCATTGGTGTGTCTCTTGACGTTGAGCACCATGGATTTCACAGGCAGAGCCATGTCAGAATTCCATTTGAAAACATTAGAATTTCGTGAATCCTCATTATCAAGGCAGCTCGCCAAAATCACATCCACACACAGGATTGAAAGGCCATTCTGGCAACTCATTAGGTCAGTGTGGTTCATGTTTGGATGTAAGCGCTGGTGAACTGCATGCCTGCGTGACTTCAAGGTCTGGTCATCTCCAGCTTGTGTGACGCTGCACTTTCAGTTCCTCTGATTCCATGCCAGGCAGAGCAGGCAACAGCACATTGATTTCAGGATGGTTTCACAAACAAGAGGGGCTGGTAGCGGTGATTAGAAGGGGCTGGGGGAATGAGAGAGAGAGAGAACGACAAAGGCAAGAAAAGGAACTGGGGGGGAAAGGGTTGATTTGGTGTGTGTGTGGGCAGTGCGATGACTGGAAATGGGTGTACACAGACGAGTGACTGGTGGCAGGGGTGAGGGAAGGAGAAGGTTAGAGAACCGGGTTATGAAGCTTCAGTTCAGACAGCTGAGTTTGCAGACAGTCCTTGTCCCAATCCAGGGAAGGGAAGGGCAAGTCAGTCCAGTGTCTGTTGTATCCAGCATGGTGTACCCAGGCTCTCATTACCTCTAGCATGTCAGTCTAGGAGTTTTGGGCATTGTACTGAGACATAGATTAAACAATCATTGTCAGGGAGGCATCAGGTAGTGTAGGGGATGGACATTCGATGGTTAAATAGGAGGTGGGGGGTACAGTAGACCTCAAGATGGATAGGGGGGTACAGTAGGCCTCAAATGTGGAGGGATAAAGTCAACAATGGGGCATAGGAACATCCACCTCAAATGTCTCAGGGCAACAGTGATATCAACCTCAATTACCATGGGATCGACTTAGAGTTTTTGGAGGGAGGGAAATCTGCAACATTATGCTCCTCCAGGACAATGAGAGGGATTTGTGTAGTCAATTAGGAAAGGTTGAAGCTGGCCTGGTAAAAGAATCTGAGGACCACCATCTTGGAACCTGTCAGTATGTCGCAGTCAGAAAATGAAACTAAGAAGCAATGTTGCTATGGAGGGTTCTGAAGGTGTCTGGGCGGAGTGGCTCACTGCTCTGGGGGCCGATTCAAGGGGCACCCATCTGAAGTCTGTATTTCCAAACGAGGAGGATTGTACAGCTGAGGAATGTTTTTTTAAAAATAAATTTAGAGTACCCAATTCATTTTTTCTAATGAAGGGGCAATTTGAGCATGGCCAATCCACCTACTTTGGGTTGTGGGGATGAAACCCATGCAAACACGGGGAGAATGTGCAAACACCACACAGACAGTGACCCAGAGCCAGGATTCAACCTGGAACCTCAGCACCTTGAGGCAGCTGTGCTAACCATTGCACCATCGTGCTGCCCTACAACTGAGGAATGTTAAGAGCAGTTCAGTAAATATTATTTTTTATTCTTTAAAAAAAAAATTTAGAGTACCCAATTCATTTTTTCCAATTAAGGGGCAATTTAGTGTGGCCGATCCACCTAAACTGCACATCTTTTGAGGCGAAACCCACGCAAACATGGGGAGAATGTGCAAACACCACACGGACAGTGACCCAGAGCCAGGATCGAACCGTGAGGCAGCAAATCTAACCACTGAGCCACCATGCTGCCCACACAGTTCAGTAATTATTGAGGCAACCTTGAGCCTTAAATATTAGTGTGTTTACACAAGGTTAATGCAGATTAGTTCCAATCATTGATCTGCCTTAAAACTGAGTCCACAGTCTCCTCATATGACGAAGACACAGTAGAATTGTGGCCTCTAGCAGTCCTCCGAGTGCTGCTGAGCTTGGATGTCACTACCCCACCTGCTACGTATCAGAATCTGTGCTGTGCTGTCCTCCCCCGATTTTGACACGGAGTCTGCTCTAGGTCTAAATCTCATCCCATCCCACCCCAAACATAGGTTTGTATGTAATCTAGCAGTTTACTTACATTTGTTGGCTCAAATCAGTTCCTCCTATCGGCCGACTTTGGGCTACTTCATAAATAGGGGAGTTATGAATAGAGCTGAATACTCTGGAATTACCAGGCCGACTACAATAAAAACCTGCTCACTACTAGCCACACTCATCAGTCAGTTTGAGTTCCTCCAGCATCACAAATCTGCAGATCCTGTCACCATCTTGATCCATACAAGGAAACAAGTACTAAAAGCTGAATAATAATAATAACAATAATAAGGAGGTATGTGTGTACATGCCCTTAATATTAAGGCATATTTTGATTGAATAAGGCACCAAGGAGCACTAGCAAAACTGAGTTTGCGAAGCGGCAATAGGAAAACCTTAGAGTGACTTCATGGCCAACAAAAGGAAGATAGTTGGTGTGTTTCTTCCAGAAGCAATAGACCTAACACGAGCTGCCCTCTCTCTTCCCATATCCCTTATTCCTCTTCCTGTGATTACTTACCTAAGCTTTATCTTTTAAGAATGTTAGAAAGATGGTTGAACAAAGGTGAGGAAATTTTTAAAACTGCAATTGCAGGGCAGCATGGTGGCGCAGTGGGTTAGCCTTGCTGCCTCACAGCGCCGAGGTCCCAGGTTCGATCCCGGCTCTGGGTCACTGTCCATGTGGAGTTTGCACATTCTCCCCGTGTTTGCGTGGGTTTTGCCCCCACAACCCAAAGATGTGCAGAGGGTAGGTGGATTGGCCACGCTAAATTGCGCCATAATTGGAAAAAATGAATTTGGTACTCTAAATTTCTATTAAAAATACTGTAATTGCTGTATGGGGCTGTTTAGCACAGGGCTAGATCACTGGCTTTGAAAGCAGACCAAGGCAGGCCAGCAGCATGGTTCAGTTCCCGTAACAGCCTCCCTGAACAGGCGCCGGAATGTGGCGACTAGGGGCTTTTCACATTAACTTCATTTGAAACCTACTTGTGACAATAAGCGATTTGCATTTCATTTTTTAGTTAAAACAGAAAGGTTTCCGGCCTGCAAACATGGGTACTCGAGAGAATGTTTACGACCAGCACACACTCGGGTACCGAAGGAAATGGCCAACAATGGACTTACAATATTCCAATCAGATGCTGTCAGAGCTAGCACACTGGGCTAAATAGCTGGCTTGAAATGCAGAACAAGGCAGCAGCACAGGTTCAATTCCCGTACCAGCCTCCCCGAACAGCTGCTGGAATGTGGTGACTAGGGACATTTCACAGTAACTTTCATTGAAGCCTACTTGTGACAATGAGTTCTTCTTATTCTTAACAAGGATGCTGGAAGAAAGGCCACAGGTATTTAGAGGGACTTTGGTGTATATATGCATAAGTCAGTGAAAGCTATACAGGTTGAGAGCACCGTTAAAGCATGCAGTATCCTTGGAATACAAGAGCAAGGACATTATGTTGAACTTGTACAGGACACCCGTTCAACCTCAACTGGATTTTGGCCACCAAACTTTGGAAAGGTTTGAAGGAATTGAGGGAATTCAGAAAATATTCACGAGAATGGTTCCAGGGATGAGGAACTTCAGTCATAAGGATTGATTGAAGAAGTTGGGACTGTTTTCCTTGGAGAAAAGAAGGCTGAGAGGAGATTTGATAGAGACATTCAGCATCATGAGGGGTCTAGGCAGATTAGATTAGATCTTGAAGATTAGATCTCTCGTGAAAGGATCGAAAATGAGTGGGCACATCTATTTAAAGCAAAAGCGGCACGAGGAAAATCTTTTTCATTGCATTGAGTGGTTAAGCTCTAGTATGCACTGTCTGAGAGTGTGGTGGAGGCAGATTAATTGAAGCATTCAATAGGGAATCAGACAGTTATCTAAAAAGGAATTAGACAGTTATCTAAAAAGGAATCACTGGGAGAAAGCAGGAGAATGGTACTCATTTGCCCATTTGGAGAGCTGGAGCAGAGACAATTGGCTGAATGGCCTCTTTTTGTACTGGAACATTTCTGTGATTCTGTGACTTTACTGGAGACTTGTTTTTTTCTCCTCCAGCACACTCCACCTCCACAGATTGATAGTCACCTAAACATATGTTTAGAATCCCAAATGCCTCTTCTGATTGAATAGCAACAAATAGTTAATGGAAACCTTCCCCTTTTTGAGAAATTAAAATCAGTGGAAGCATTGTCAAGCCTGACGTCTTACTGTACCCTCAGAGGAACAATAACATGATAACAAAACCAGCCCAGAGGGGAATACTTCTCCAATGTTCTCACTTTCAGTATGTTGAACTGTAAAACTGTACGTGCAAGATCAAAAAGTCAGAATGTGTGAAGCATGTATCGTGTGAAGAACTTTGAGAAGTTTTACTATGTTAAAGGTACTGTATAAATGCATGTTGCTGTTGTTATCTCTGTTGTTATGAAAATAATTTTGATTCCTGGGTGTGAACATTTGACCTTCAAGCAATAAGTGAGTGATCAGATGGCTCCAGAGCATGCCTGAAACCTGCAACTTTGGGAACAATTTATACTGGACATGGTGATGTGATCTTTGCACTATTTGTTCTAACTAAAGCAATGATTCCATGTGATACATAGATGATTTAGTAGTCTCTGCATTATTTGTTCCAGAGCTTTGGAAATGGTTATGTCAGATCCCATGCTGTTTGTAGTGGCATTATGTAATGACAATTATGGTCATTATTAGGTTCAAGGCAGTCAAGGTTTTCAAAAAGTCGAGAATAATCTACCAGTTTTACATCTTTTCTACATAATTTCAGGTGCTCAGACTAATTGTGAAAGTTAATTTTGGCCTGAAGTACCTTGACTGCATCTGCCAAGTTACTCTGTCTTTGTAAATAGGCATGATCTGTCTTTTGTCAGGAAGGAAACACTCACAATATATTGTGGTAAAGTACTGTTTTTGCAGGGACAATAAAAGGTCCATCCAGCAACTGGATTCTTTACTCGGTGATTACTGAAATTGCCAATAAATGTTCAGTTAACATCTATGAACACTGATTTGCAGTGACTTGTATACCATTCATTGTTTGAAAGTAAGGTGCAGCAAAGGCAACTAATCAGGGGTGATTTCTGTAGTAATGAGGCCTGCGTGAACCATTAAAGAACAAGTTCTTTTGATTGATAATCTATACTTTAAAAAAAAATCCTGCTGGTATTAGATTCTTTGCAGGCTTTCAGATCTGACTTGATTTACAATACACATGTGATTGTAAAATGAGGGAAAATAAAAAATATTTTTTATTCGAGACAGCTTTGGAGGTGTTTGCGGGTGGGGGAGGAAGGTTGGGGACTGGACCTGGAAATTATTTTTAAAAAAATTTAGAGTACCCAATTTTTTTCCAATATAGCGTGGCCAATCCACCTACCCTGCACATCTTTGGGTTGTGGGCGAAACCCAGGCAAACATGGGGAGAATGTGCAAACTCCACATGGCCAGTGATCCAGAGCCGGGATCGAACCCGGGACCTCAGCGCCGTGAATCAGCAGTGCTAACCACTGCTGTCCTGGACTTGGAAATTCTGAATGTCGGTATGGGTTGGCTCCCGCCTCTACGCACTTATCCTGGAAGCAGAGTCCCAGCGGCGGTGACAGGAGTCCCAGTGGCAGTGACAGGTAGCCAATGAAGGTATTTAAAAGGGCAATTAGCCATTATTCCAGCAATTACATTTTATGATTGGCACATGGGCTGTTCCACTCTGGCAAGTGCCTGACAATGGTTTGGAGGTGGCTTCATGGCCAGGGGTCCATCAAATGATCTTGCAGATTCATATATAAAGAAGAAAGGTTGCATGTTATACATCTGCAGACAGTTGGAACCACTTTACCTGCACACTGATCCCCGAGGTCATCATATTTATAGGATGTAATTTAGCAGGGCAGCATGGCGGCACAGTGGTTAGCACTGCTGCCTCACGGCGCCGAGGTCCCAGGTTCGATCCCGGCTCTGGGTCACGGTCCGTGTGGAGTTTGCACATTCTCCCCATGCTTGTGTGGGTTTCGCCCCCACAACCCAAAGATGAGCAGGATAGGTGGATTGGCCAGACTAAATTGCCCCTTAATTGGAAAAAATGAATTGGGTACTCTAAATTTATTTAAAAAAATGAAAACAAATATGTAATTTAGGCCTTTAGGTAACATCTCCATCTTGGGGCACTCTCTCGCCCTTGTCTGCCTCAGCAGTTCTCACCATGTCCGTGGGACTGCAGTGGATCCTCCTGTCGCTCCTCCCACACTTGCAGGAGCAAGTAGTGAAGACAGGGATAGCAGTGGAGAGTTCCCCCTTGGTGAGTGCATGACCCTCCAAGTTCTGCTCAGCTGGATGCTGATGTTGAGCCTTGGGGATGGGACTGTCAATGAAGTAGACTATTCTGGAAAGGCTGAGAAAAATGTGTGGTGTCCTATCAGTCTTTGGAGAAACACATTGGGAGAGAAATTGGACGACTCTGTCTCTAACATCCTCTCACAGTCCTTAATCACACCACAAGTGCGAAAGCAGCCTAATAATCGGCCTCCACCTGTAATGTTTAAGCCAGCAAGTGCACAACAGCAATGTCCGGATTGGAAATGGATCCATTGGCAGGTTCTGATGCGTGCAGGATGATTCAGCATTATATCTGCAATTTTCAGTTTTTAAATTATGCAAGATCACCTTCATGAGAACCGAGATGATTATTTTCTCAACTTCAGTGGCGAAGTAATACTGTTTATAAAAAATGTAATCTAATTAAATATTCAAATGACATTTATTTCAAACGAAGGAAGAACCTCGGATAAAAACAAATTACTGCAGATGCTTGAATCTGAAACCAAAGAGAAAACGCTGGAAAATCTCAGCAGCTCTGGCAGCACCTGTAGGGAGAGAAAGAGCTAACGTTTCGAGTCCAGGTGACCCTTTGTCAAAGCTGAACCTATTTTTATTTACTCTTAAGGATGGTGTGATATTCCAGCAATGGACATCAAAGGGCTACATTGTCATTTCTGTTGAATTGACCAATCAGAGTGAGACTGGGTGCTGCAGTATTATCCACTGTTTCTCTTTGTCTTTGGCTGTTCCCATGTTACACAAGATCATCAAATACTTATTTTTTTCAAATTTAGAGTACCCAATTATTTTTTAATTAAGGGACAATTTAGCATGGCCAATCCATCTAATCTGCACATCTTTGGGTTGTGGGGGTGAAACCCATGCAGACACGGGGAGAACGTGCAAACTCCACACAGACAGCGACCCAGGGCCAGGATTCGAACCCGGGTCCTCAGTGCCATAGGCAGCAATGCTAACCACTGTTCCATCATGCTGCCCAGGATCATCAAATACTGGTTGGCCACCCTTCTTCATCTCTATTCATATAAACTATAATTTTGATTTTCACAGGGTGATTTTACAACACTGGAGGTTCTTCCCACCACAAACTCTCCCAATTTATATAGGCTACGCAGCAGTACCAATAACACTGGTTTGCCTGCACCAGGTGCTGGTTAATTCCCTGGCCAACAGTTCTGGATTGGGGTTTTGAAACTGGATCATTCTGGCTCTCAGACAGGTGATGCTACCACCTCAGCTACAAGCAGGGTGTGGTGTTTTAAAATAAGTCCAACAAACAGAGAGCTTTATTAGAAAGATATACACCATAGGCTGCTATGTTAAACTGGCCCGTTTGTCCTATGCAAATGGCAGATGATGCACGTGATTGGTCTCTTAGTGCCCCAGCTCCACTGCAAGGCTGTGAGGGGGGAACCTAGAAATACCATCCAGACACAACATTTCCTCCCCCTTTAAATCAAAGGTCTCTGACACAATGGGTGGTATTTTCCGAAACCCCCCCCCCAGCCGCATGTTTCTCAGGTGAGGGAGGGTGGCATGGCCGTTAGATGGCAGGAGGAATTCTCAGTTCCTGCCGCTGTCATGGGGATTCCCATGAAGCCACCCCACACTGCTGGGAAACCTGCGGGCAGGGCTACCTGCCGGTGATACCAAAAATCCTGCCGCTATAGAATGGTCATCCAATTCCGGCCAATAACGAATAGCATTACCCATCAATCAACAACAACAGTTAATACCTCAGATGCTTTGAAGGCTGTCGAAGGCTGTCATTCTCTGTCTGATTGTCGGTGAACCTCAGGCTTGTTGCAACCTCTGGTGTCTTTGGCTTGGTTTGGATGTTGTCCATAGTATTTTTTTTTTATTTGGAGCACCCAATTCATTTTTTCCAATTAAGGGGCAATTTAGCATGGCCAATCCACCTACCCTGCACATCTTTGGGTTGTGGAGCTGATGTACCATCAATTGGACTCGAGACACGATGAAGATCCAAACTGTGGCTTTAATCAGCTAGTTGTTAGCCCCGGTGGTCGACTACAGAGAAAGGCCGACTGCCGGGAACTCTGTTTACTTATACCCCCGCCTCGGAGGCGGGGTCTACTTGCCCCTCGACCATTGGTGAGCAGTCACATGACTAGTCCCAGCCAATCGGACGAGAGGCACATGACCAGCCCAGTGCCAATGGGAAACCAATGCTCTGCACCAAATATGGGGAGAATGTACAAACTCCACACGGAACAGTGACCCAGAGCCAGGATCGAACCTGGGACCTCAGCGCCGTGAGGCTGCAGGGCTAACCCACTGCGCCACCGTGCTGCCTCTGTCCGTAGTATTCTTAACTGGAAGCGATGTAATGTTCTGAGGTTGACTCGGTCTCTGGTCTCCAACTGAGGTACTGTTTTCTCCAATTAGTGCAATTAGTCTCAGGTTTTGGGAAAGTTCAGGTGGTCTCTTGGCACAGCCTGATTTGGACTCTGTTAGCTCTGCCTCTGGCAGACTGGATCTTGTCGCCAACAGTTTGATCCGCATGTCTGACGATATTGTATTGGTCTCAGGCTTGTATGGTGTCGGAAGGCCGGGCCAGTCTGTGCTAAAATGGTGCCAGGTATCCACTTTTCACTTGCCAGAACTTCTTGACCCTGGGAAAACACAACGTTCGCTGTGTGACCTGATCCTGTTGCTTTTCCCCAACAATTTCTTCTGTCTCCGGTGCTTTTAGGAAATGGAATACTGTGCATAGTTGACATTTAACCAACAGCAACGGTGGAGAATCAGGGGTTATTGAGGCACAGTATTCCTGTATGCGAACACGAGTTGACTGAAATGTTTAGACAATGAACTTTGTTCTCTGGTTAACTTTAACAAATGTTTCATCTGTACAAAACGTTCTGCCAGCTCCTCTGTGGCAGGGTGATGAGGAGTGGATCGGATGTGTTGAATTCTGCTCTCCTTCAAGTGATGTATAAAGTTCTGCAAAATGTACGGCGAGCTCACGAGTTGTTCAGGGTCACCGAATCTGCTGACAATTTCACGCAATCTCTCACGCAATCTCTCTGCTGACATGGTCTCCATGATGGCAACTTCAGGCCAATTCGAGTGAGCAGCAACTAGATTGAGAAACTTATGCCCTTCAAATAGTCTGGCAAAATCAAAATGTACCCATTGCCAGGCCTCTTCTTACCATTCCCGTGGGTATAATGGGACTAATGGCGGCAGGTTCCGCATTTTTGCGCAAGACAAGCACATTCCCGCCTTCGGCTTCTAACCTCGGCCAACAAAAATTCTAGCTTCTAGCTCTCTCCATCATCCTTACAAAACCACAGTGACCTTTGTGTAATTGATTTAATGTGGTATCATTCCCCAGAGGAGACAATCTGCCTGTACAGATAATTTAAGCTTTCGAGTGGAATATGGCTTTAACTCAGGGTTTGCTCCTGATGTCTTTCCTCAAAGCTCTATGTCTGTGACTACTGACAGAACTAGATCATTTCTGGTAGCTTCGTACTTGGCCTGCGTTTACAGGAGTGTTATCTACTTGATTAAGGGCGGCAACGGTCGCACCAGTGGTTAGTTAGCACGTTGCTTCACAGCACCAGGGTCCTAGGTTCGATTCCCGGCTTGGGTCACTGTCTGTAAAGAGCCGGCATTTTCTTCCCGTGCCTGCGTGGGTTTCCTCTGGGTGCTCTGGTTTCCTCCCACAAGTCCCGAAAGAAGGTTTATTGGGCATCCTGAATTCTCCCTTGGTGTACCTGAACAGGCGCCGGAGTGTGGCAACTAGAGGATTTTCACACTAAATTCATTGCAGTGTTAATGTAAGCCAACTTGTGACAATAAAGATTATTATAAAGAATATTATCATTATTTTGCTTGGCTAGCCTTGAGGATGAATTTCTCCCAATTTGACCCCACCCCTACCCTATCCCTGTGACCCTACTTAACCAAGGAACACTAAGGGGCAATTTAGCATGGCCAATCGAGCTATCCTTCACATCTTTGTACTGTGCGAGGAAACCGGAGGACCTGGAAGAAACCCACACAGAGTTGAACACACAAACTCCACACAGACAGTCACCCAAAGTTGGAATTGAACACTGTTCCCTGGTGCTGTGGAGCAGCAGTGCTAACCACTGTGCCACCGTGCCGCCCACTCATGATGCTTTATGTCCAAGTGCCAAAAAAAGAAGTGTCCCATGTGCAATTGCAAAAGGAATCTATTGGAGGGATCTGAATTTTATAGTTAATATAAACAGCACTAATTTCTCCTCTCACCGCACGTCCTTAAATAGAAAGGTGTTTTTGATTTCTTTCCCTCTTTTTAAGTGGTGGCATATTTCCCAACCCCTTGGTTTTGGTGTGACCCCGATTTGCCTAAGGAGAACCTCACAGCAAACTTGAAGTGAGATGAACTCAAAAGGTTAGTTTATTTGCCATCATTCAAATGCCAAAACATTGGGGGTGGGGGGTGTCACACTGTGACCCCCTTACATTCATACAGCAAAAGAGGGATAGAGAGAATATTTTACAGTACAGAGACCACAGGGAAAAATAAATATTGTTTCACCTGGGTTCCAGAGCCTAGAATCAAAGTCCAGTGAGGTATTCCTTCACTAAGATCAGCAAACTGAATACCAATGCTGTTTTATTCACTGTTCCATGGTGCTGATTTCACAAGATGAGATAGACACTGAGAGATGAATCAGTCTTCTCGATGATAGGACAGAATTTCCAGCAGAAGCAGTACAGATGGGACCAGGGGCAGCACGGTGGGCCTAGTGGTTAGCACAACTGCCTCACGGCGCTGAGGTCCCAGGTTCGATCCCGGCTCTGGGTCACTGTCTGTGTGGAGTTTGCACATTCTCCCCGTGTCTGCGTAGGTTTCGCCCCCACAACCCAAAAATGTGCAGAGTAGGTGGATTGGCCATGCTAAATTGCCCCTTAATTGGAAAAAATAATTGGGTAATCTAAAATTTAAAAAAAAAAGAAAAAAAAAAAGGTACAGATGGGACCAGGTGTTCCACCTGGTGTCTGTGAGACTGCTAATCAGGTGATAAAGAGCAGACTGGACTTCGCAGTTCAGCAAGGCAATATTACTTGTTCCACAAGGCAGAGGCCCATGTCACATGAGTCCCTTACTCTCCACCCAGTATCAAACAAAGGATATGTATCCATTGATTGGAATATTGCTGGGTTTCAAAGATTGCTAAATGTCTCAGCCAAGAAAGAGTAGGTGGGGTTACTGGGTTACAGGGTGGAGGTGTGGGCCAAGGACTTTGAGGGTCGGTGCAGACTCGATGGGCCGAATGGCCTCCTTCTGCACTGTAGGGATTCTATGATTATGAGTTGAAAGAAAGGTTGCGAGACCTTTTGTCTTAGCAGACCATCAGTCTTCTTCTATCCAACCTGAGTTATAAAATACGGCAGACCTTTATATAGCTCTCTTTTTGAAGTAGGGCTGTGCAGTTTAACTGGTCATTGGTGGCTCCTTAAGAGATAACGAGGTGTGAACTTTTCTAAAATACTCAAGTGGTTTATTTTGTAGGGGGGTCACAGAATGACATAGGTTCATCTATTTTAAGGGTCTTCTTTCTTTTTGTAAAAATAGCAAAATTTACTTGTTTATCTTCAATTTGGGCAGCATGGTAGTACAGTGGTTAGCACTGTGGCTTCACAGCTCCATGGGCCAGGTTTGATTTCCAGCTGGGTCACTGTCTGTGCGGAGTCTCCACGTTCTCCCCGTGTCTGCGTAGATTTCCTCTGGGTGCTCCGGTTTCCTCACACAAGTCCCGAAAGACGTGCTTCTTAGATGAACTGGACATTCTGAATCCTTCCTCAGTGTACCTGAACAGGCACCGGAATGGGATTTTCACAGTAACTTCATTGCAATGTAAGCCTACTTGTGACAATGAAGATTATTAAAATATGTTTTAAAAAATAAACTGTTCCATACAAGCAATACTAATAAATGCTTTTGCATGTAAGTTATGCACCCAGATTTTGCGACAGCAAAGATGGTGAAACTATCAACATTTGCTGTCATTACACCACTAAATCTGACAGCAACATATGACAGGAAATCCAGAAGTTGTTCTCAGTGATTCAAAGCTTTTCCAGAGGTTGAGCTGTTGAGGCCGTGCCAAATTGCAATCAGAGAGACATTGATGAATCGACTAGCACTTCCAATCTTCAGTTGTTTGTCTCCCTTTTAAAAGTTATATTTTGTTGAATGAGGTGTAACTGGATTTAAACTTCAGCTATGAAGATAGATTGGACAAGTTGGGGCTGTTATCTTTGGAGGGAAGGCAAAGGGGAGATTTGACACAGGTGTTCAAAAGGAGGAGATTGGATAGAGTAGATAGAAATACAGTGTTTCCCCCTCACAAAAGGATCGAGACTGAGAGGGCACAGAACTAAAGTGCTTTGCAAAAGAAGCAAATGCAATGTCAGTGATTTAGGTCTGGAATGCATTGCCTGGAATTATGGTGGAGGCAGCTTCAAACAAGGCATTCAAGAGGGCATTTAGATTATTATTTGAATAGAAACAAGGGGTATGGGGAACAGAGAGAAAATGGTGTTAAGACTTAATGCTCATTTGGAGAGACGGTGCAGACATTATGAGCGGAATGACCTCCTTCTGCACATAACAATTCTGTGATTAATGCTGTACTAACTTACTAATTATTGCGAAAAACCCCCACTGGCCCTGAAAAGCTACATTTTTATTTGCAGGATGTTCTCCATTACGATCCATTCTACATTTAAAAAAAAATTAGAGTACCAATTATTTTTTTCCATTTAAGGGACAATTTAGTGTGGCCAATCCACCTACCCTACATTTCTGGGCAGCACGGTAGCACAGTGGTTAGCACAGTTGCTTAACAGCTCCAGGGTCCCAGGTTCGATTCCCGGCTGCGTCACTGTCTATACGGAGTCTGCACGTTCTCCCCATGTCTGCGTGGGTTTCCTCCGGGTGTGCTGGTTTCCTCCCACAGTCCAAAGATGTGCAGGTTAGGTGGATTGTCATGCTAAACTGCCCTTAGATTAGGTGGGGTTACTGGTTTACGGGGATAGAGTGGTGGTGTCGGCTTAAGTGGGATGCTCTTTCTAAGAGCCAGTGCAGACTCGATGGGCCGAATGGTGCCCTTCTGAATTGTAAATTCTATGATCTTTGGGTTGTGGGGGTGAGACCCATGCAGACACGGGGAGAATGTGCAACGTCCACACGGACAGTGACCCACAGCCACTGGTTCCCTGGTTCTCAGTGCTTTGAGGCAGCAGTGCTAACCACTGTCCCAGCCTCGAGCCATTCTACATTTGAAGAAATGTGAAGACTATTAAGTGCTTTAACTTCCTGGTTTGCTGTATGTGAATAAATACTTACATGCAATTGGCTGCTACTTTGCATGTCAAAGGATCCTATTTACTTGGTGTCAGATTTTAAACTGCCTTTGGGAAGGGGAAAATTCACACCATCAAGATTGCTTGCTCTATGAGGGCAGCTTTTTTCAAGGTCAGCAGCAAGCCCTATTGCTTCACTGCTGACCACAAAACCTAACCCATAATTTAATTCTAGATTATATATTTATGAGAACATCCAAAGTCCATTTAAAACATGGGGAAATTGCTCGAAACCTGTCATAACTGGAGTTCCACCGAATAGTTTGGCACAACCTAATTGTTTACATCATGGCACAGAAGAGAGCAAGTCTTCACATTAAAACGCATTGTGCATTGCTGGGATTGTGGATGAGTCACTTGTGCATTTCACATCATTAGCGAGGAATAAAACTGGGTGAGCAGTTGTTGGGGTCATGGAAAAACAAAATCACAGAACATTGTAATAGATATTCTCTCTCAGGAGATTCAGTGAGTTGGCTTAGAGTTCAGTGTTGCTAATTTTACATCTGAATAGGCTCAATGGAACAAATGGCTTTTCCTTGTGGCATGTATTATGTTTTATGCAATAATACCTTCAGAGAGTTTGCAAGGAGTAGCAACAAGGGATGCTGGCATCCCAGTTGACCTAAATTGTTGAGTGGCATTACTTATGAATCATAGAATCCCTATAGTACAGAAAGAGGGCATTCGCCCATTGTTTCTGCACCGACCCTCTGAAAGAGCACTGTATTTAGGCCCCAATCCCTACCCTGGGGCCGATTTAGCTCAGTTGGCTGGACAGCTGGCTTGTGATGCAGGACAAGGCCAACAGCGTGGGTTCAATTCCCGTACATGCTGAGGTTAGCCATGTAAGCCCTGCCTTCTCAACATTTCCCCTTGTCTGAGGTGTGGTGATCCTCAGGTTTAATCACCACCAGTCAGCTCTCTCCCTCAAAGGGGAAGGCAGTCTATGGGTCATCTGGGACGATGGTGACTTTACTTACTTAATTACTGCTTTCCTTCCATTTGTTTCTCATTCTTTCTGATCACCTATATTCATTATTACTGGCCTTTGATTTTCTGGCATGGGCGATAAAGGACCAATAGAATCAGGGGAAAAACTTTACCGGCCCCTGCATGTAGGCTTTCAGGCAGAGGACCTGTAAAATTCTCTGAGTGATAGGCCCGCTGACCTCAGGTCTGCGATTTTATGAGATAGATGAGGGCTAGGAAGCACGTTCCCATTGAGGCGTTTAAAGCAGCCAATTATTGGTCATTTAAGGCTGCTTCCTGCTCTGGCCTCAATTTTGAGGACAAGAAGAGGGTTCGGGATGGGGTAGGGCGGGGGAAGCCTGGAAGGTGATCATGCTTGGGCCGAGGGTGGGACTGCATTGGTGTGCTCCTTTTCAGATCGGGTGCACCCTCAATGTTTGCGCACCCTGGTAGCTCTCCTCACATACCCTTCAAATCGCAAACCCCATACTCCACTGTCCAGGGCCTTCTCTTCGCTCTCCACCACCAGACCCCAGGCCTCCCTGTGTTCCGGAGCTCTGGCATCTTTGACTCTGGGGACCGCTCTTGGTGGTACTGCTGAAAGTACAGAGCTGCCGGCCAATCAGGCTGACTGGTAGCTGTCTGAGGCGGAACTTCTACCCGAGTGAGGGGTGGAAGTCTCGCATCTAGCCAATTGATTCTCCTCCAAGCATTAAATGACTGTGGGACAGCCAGCATCAGTGGGGTGCAAAATTCTGCTCCAAGCAAAGGTAAAAGTACAGAGATTGATAGAATTATAAAAGTGGACATATTTAACAATTGTCCCCTTTTACC
This sequence comes from Scyliorhinus canicula, assembly GCF_902713615.1. Classification (NCBI taxonomy): domain Eukaryota; kingdom Metazoa; phylum Chordata; class Chondrichthyes; order Carcharhiniformes; family Scyliorhinidae; genus Scyliorhinus; species Scyliorhinus canicula. The sequence continues at coordinate 109,771,002 of NC_052158.1, forward strand.
GTCTTTTTCAGATGTAGATTTCTTGCTGGAATATCACCCTCTAGTTCTTTGCACTTGAAGCATACATACGTGAGTGGGTTAGCCCACAGATGTCCAACAGGTGACTCCTAAGGTCAACAATCTAGCTCTATAAGCCCAATTGGCACAGTCCTATTCTGCATATAAAGTAGAATTTTCTAAGTCCTCATGTGTTCTAGGGTACCTGCTTTTCCATAAGTACGGATTGGAATATCATGAACACTGTGTTCATGAATTTTCCAATCTGTGCTCTCGGTGGGCTTCATTCATGGATAAATCTTAGAATAGAGCATCAAGACCTGTGACTGTGAGCATGCAATATATGTTGATTAAATGACACATGGATTTACACTTTACTTGTACCAACTGATGCTCCATATTTGGTGTTTGCAAAGACAAAAGTTCTGGTTGTTCTGCCTTAGGCAATGTTGGGAGGTTCTTTTAACACCACCATTGAACAACTTGTTCCTGTTCTCACCCATTGGACACACGTGGAATCTTCCAGCAGAGGTCGCTGAATAGCCATCTGGAACCCTGACATTTTCTTTGCCCAGGGGCAAGTGAGGTCAGTTGGAACACCCTTTACTGTTGTGACAGATGTGATCAGCTGACTCGGCACTGACTGGGAAATGAACTGGAACATTCTTGGCCTTGTGTAGTTCAGCTGATCCCAGCCTGAACCAGCCGAACAGTATTTGAAATTAATTTCAAGTGTTTTATCCCAGTATTATTGTGCTTTCATTTTAGCTATAACATTACCTCTGACTCGAGCAATGTCCAGTAGTATTAGCAATTGATTCAACATCATAATATCCCTGCTCAAAATCTTAATTATGATAAAAATGCCCAGTGAAGGAAGCCTGGAATTTCTGGAAGTCAGCAGTTTAACTTTAGGTAATGTTTGTTTTTTTCTACATATGATTTCCAGAGTTGCCCATGTACAGGATATAAACTAACTACCAGAACTATTTGTTTCGAACACAATGGCAACTTCTTGTTGACTGGCTAATTATCACTCCCAATAATATATTCATGACTTGGTGACCTTTAGCTTCCTTTGTCCTTGAAGATCAAAGTTGATTCAAAAACTATAGGAACTTAGCTAAGCATCTTGTTTCCAAGACACTATCTGAAGTATTTCTGGATTGCCCACATGTTTGTTGTTTTACTCAAAGCTGGACTCAAACCAATACATTCACTTGTTTAGGCATCGGATTAAATAATGACAATAATTTTTTAGCTGTGCTTTGATCATTTGTTGTTCATTGTTTCTCGAACAAATTCCTAGAAATATATGGGAAAACCCTCCAGTACACATTTTATTTATTTAAATTTTTTTTTACAGTACATCTTTTGGGTTGTGGGGGTAAAACCCACGCAGACACGGGGAGAATGTGCAAACTCCACACGGACAGTGACCCAGGGCCGGGATTCGAACTCGGTCCTCAGCGCCATAGGCAGCAATGCTAATCACTATGCCACCCTCAGTACACATGTTAAGTGCATCCAAAGCTTATTCTAGTAAATCCTAAAATAGTGCCTGACTTCTTATACAGTCAGGATAAATCATTACTTATTTTGAGTAGAATTATGTACTAGCCATTTAATGCTTTTATGTTGTTTTAGATCATTTACTAGTAGAGCACTAAGCATTACTTGAAATTGCTAATCAACACTGCGGCCTCACGGCGCCGAGGTCCCAGTTTCGATCCCTGGCTCTGGGTCACTGTCCGTGTAGAGTTTGCACATTCACCCCGCGTTTACGTGGGTTTCGCCCCCACAACCCAAAGATGTGCAGGCTGGGTGGATTGGACATGCTAAATTGCCCCTTAATTGGAAAAAATAAATTGGGTACTCTAAATTTATAATGATTAAAAATTTATTAACAAGCAAACATTTGAGTAAATATATAAGACGTTATAAATTATTAGTTGCCACATTACATGCCTTAGTCGGTAATATTCAGTTAAGCAATATTCAGGTGAGAACAAATAAAAGCTTTCTGGACTATTTTGTCTATAATAAACATTAGTATTTATTTATTCAGGCCTCTGTTTAACAACAATTATGTTTATTTTGCGTTATGTATTCAAACTGTAAATGCAGCCTGCATTAACAGAGTTCAATACAAGGTACAAGGAAATCAAGTTACCAATGATGGATTTGAAGGAACCACAGAAATATACACCACCAAGAGAGGCCATTGGACCTCTTATGGCTGTGCACAGTGATGCCGAAGTTCACTCTCGAGCCTTGAAATCTGCTACTGTATGGAAGAAACAATTGACTTCAGCAACAGTTAAGTTGGCTGGAACACTGGGAGCTTGGGTGGGGCAGAAATCAGCCATCCAGCAAATGTGTAATTCATTAAAGAAATAAATGTTGAAATGTTCAGGCAATGCTTAACCCTTTGAATAGTTATAAATATTGTTTCTAAAATACAGCATAGGTATTTTCACCAGTCCATCATATGAGACGATGGACCAGAATGCCTTTTGCTGTCTTTTTAAGATTCAATGATCACAATCTGCTTGATGCTAGCTAAATCCATATGTTACTTTTTTCTTCCTTTTTTGTCGAAAGTCAGTTACTTAATTATCTAAAGTCATCTTCGGTATTGTATTGTTTTCAGTAAATATGTACAATTGAAAATTGCACACAATTCTGGTCGCCACGCTACCAGAAGGATGTGGAGACTTTGGAGAGGGTGCAGGGGAGGTTTACCAGGATGTTGCCTGGTCTGGAGGGTATTAGCTATGCGGAGAGGCTGAATAGACCTGGACTGTTTTCATTAGAACGACGGAGGTTGAGGGGTGACCTGATAGAGGTCTACAAGATTATGAGGGGCCTGGATAGAATGGATGGGCAGGCACTCTTTCCCAGGGTGGAGGGATCAGTCACCAGGGGGCATAGGTTTAAGGTCCGTGGGGCAAACTTTAGAGAAGATGTGCGATGCAGTTCTTTTACACAGAGGGTGGTGAGTGCCTGGAACGCATTGTCAGGGGAGGTTATGAAAGCAGATACATGAATGGTGTTCAAAAGGCATCTCAACAAATACATGGATACGATGGGTACAGAGGGATACAGCACTAGGAAGTGCTGAGTGTTTTGGCCAAGGTTGGTATCATGAATGGTACAGGCTTGGAGGGCGGAAGGGCCTGTGCTGTATTGGCCTTTGTTCTCTATGTTCTTTGATAATTTTAAGCCTGTTATTTTGCTAATTCCATTTGTTCAACTATGTGAAGCAAAGTATACTTTGACATTATTGTCTTCTATGATGTTGAGTTTATCCTCTTTATTGTTAGATTTCAATGTCCATCACCAAGAGTGGCTCAGTAGCACCACTACAGACCAAGATGATCAAATTCTAAAGCGCATAACTGCTGGACTGGATCTGCGGCAGGTGGTGAGGGAACCAACTAGAGGGATGTTACCTCAGCTGCGGCGCCAGTTTTGCTGTAATGGAACTACACGAATTCTACGCAAGCATCAGCACTTAGTCTCAGAAATGGAGAATCCAGTCCTAGATTCTCCCGCTGGAGTTGAATTGCAACTGAGAGAGCGCAAATCAGGAAGCAATTCAGTATTCCATGCCTTGTAAATTTATGCTTGGCGAGGAATATGAGGGAACCCTGCAATTGGGCCACCATTTTGAGCGGGCGGCCCAATAACAAGGTCCTGTGGCTGCCCAATACACTGGCTCACAAGGCAGCCCCCTAACACCCCCGGCATCACGGATCAGCCCCATACCTCCCAGATTAATTGGGTTCTCTGCCCTTCCCCCAAGTACGAGGGTAACCCGACCTACCCTCCCCCAGAGATCCCCTGAGCTCCCTGGATGGGGTGAGTCCCCCCCCCCCCCCCCCAGACCACCTGGATAGGGTGATTCCACCAGAGACCCCCTGAATATAGGGAACCCTCGAGTGCCCCTGGATAGGAGGAATCCCCCCCCCCCCCCAAGACCCCCTGGATAGGGGGACTCCCTGAAACCCCCTGAATAGGGGGAAGACCCAGATCCCCTCAAACTAAAGGAACCCCCCCCCCCCCCACAGGGACCCCCTAACAAAGGAAACCTTACACAGAGACCACCTAATTAAAGGAACCACAGAAACCCACTAACTAAAGGGACCTCTCCACAAACCCCCTAAATAAAGGGAATCCCCCACTGACCCTCCAGAAAAGAGACCCCAGTCTGGAAGCTAGAGAGCAGTCCAGACAGGGGCAATGAAAACAAATACAGTTGCGACACTCACCTGGGCATATGCCTGCTGGTTCAGACAGAGTAAGCACCACATGTCCATTCCTGGAAAGGGAAAAGTATTGACCCATGTTTAAACCCCTCAGATCCTTTAGCTGCAAGCTATTCATTCATTTCTCTTAGTGGACTGTGATTGACACCTTCCACAAACCAGGGGTCAGCCTTGCTTCATTCATCTTCCTTCTTGGCTCAGTGTCTTTTAAGTGCTGTAACCACAAGTACACAAACATCAACCACTTCAAAGAGAGTTAAGTGCTGTCAATTTTCAGCTCAGCACTTCAGCATCACTCAAGTGTGAAGGGGGTGATTGGAATGCACTTAACTCTTTGATGTGGTTGATGTGTGTAAACATTGTGCGTTTGTTTAGACATCACGGGGGGGGGCGGATCTATTTAGGAGGTCTCCCTATCTAGGGAGTCTCTCGGGGTGTCTCATTATATCGGTGGTCTCTGGGGGTGTTCTCCCTATCTAGGGGACTCTTGCTATCAATGGGGTCTCTGTGGGGGTTGTTCGTATTTCAAGGGGAATCTGATACCATGTAGGTTCTGACCACTTAGGGTCCAAGATTCTCCTAGCTGAAATGGTTTCAACCTCAATCACAAAACATTCCATGTACTATAAACTGTGTCAGGAAAAATGCTCCTCTCCTTAGTAATTTAACAGAACTTTAAATTGATAACCTTGCCATGACTCCCCAAGTAAATGAAATAGGGCGGGATTTACCAAGCAAAGGGGCAGCATGGTAACACACTGGTTAGCACAGTTGCTTCACAGCTCCAGGGTCCCAGGTTCAATTCCCGGCTAGGGTCACTGTCTGTGTGGAGTCTGCACGTTCTCCACGTGTCTGGGTGGTTTCCTCCCGGTGCTCAGGCTTCCTTCCACAGTCCAAAGATGTGCAGGTTAGGTGGATTGGCCATGCTAAATTACCCTTAGTGTTCAAAAAAGTAGTAGGCTTAAGTAGGGTTCTCTTTCCAAGGGCTGCAGACTCGATGGGCCGAATGGCCTCCTTCAGCACTGTAAATATTATCATTCTATGATTCAGACCGCCGTGCATTTTGTGGCGGCGGGAAGCGGCCCGCCATTAGTTGGCGGCGGGATCTTCTGGTCCCGCCGTTGTCAATGTGGTTTTCCGCTGAATGCACCGCTCCTCGCCAGGAAATCTATGGTGGGGGTACGCTGTCAGTAGGACTGGAAGATCCTGCTGACATGAACGTGCCTATAGTCTTTCTTTAACATCAGTATCAATGTAAAAAACCTTTGTGATTTTAAAAATCTCTATCAAGTGTCCTGAGACTTTGCTGCAATGCAATCATGGCTTCCTTCTGCACTGTACGGAATCTATGGATTCTATTGCCAGGATCTGAGCTTCTTGGCCTTCTCCTACTGAACATATGTTTTCCATTTTTGACATATTCCATGTGTGTGGATGTCTCTTTCTTGTGATATGAACAGTAGAAGCCCCAAAGTTAAAAAAGCTAAATGTGGGGTGCCACCTCAAGGCGCTGAGGACCCGGTTTTTAATCCCGGCCCTGCCGTGTGGAGTTTGCACATTCTAATAACTCAAAGAAAAAAGTATTTGATTTTATTCTCCAGTTACTTGTTCAATAGAAAGGGCTTTCATTCTCTGAGGGTACAGATTGTGCATTCTAGCAAGCAAAGGATCTTTCATATTAACACAAGACATGTTGGAGGTTGTCAAGATGAATTCATCTGTTGAAATCCAGTTCTCCGTGAGTTCTTTAAAGAAGAAAATCACGTGAAAAGATGGATCACAGGGGATGAGGCATAGTCCACATGGATAATGACCTCATTAAGAATTGCCTGAACACCAGCAGAGGAATGCTATAATGAGGCTGGTGTGGGTCATCCAGGGGACTATTGAAGTCTTGAACGGGAATTTGCACTCAATATTCATCTCGTGGAGCACCTTACATTTAAACTGGAGCTCTTTTATAGTTTATATATACTAAATAGTTTGGATGGTTGTGCCTTTCAGATGACTGATCACTCAAGGTTTTCTTTCTGCCTTTGTCATTATTGCATTAATTTCTTCTTGCCAACCTTCAAATAAAGGACCAATCTCACAATCCAGTATTCCTTCACAATCATGAGAACATATCAGACTTCTTTGTCACTACATGACACTAGCTGTACCAATCACCTTACTAAATAACTCAGAACAAAATCAAAGCATCCTTTCTTGTCTGACTCTGGTCACCATGAGAAGCAAAACACTGCCAAAGTGCCCATTATATATTACTTCAATGCAATCCTCAGTGAAAATAAGTCAAATGATTCTTTCCAGGCATGGTGCTTCCTCTAGGAGGTGATATGTGTCTTACCTTTACTACCTCTTCCTAGTATTTTTTCCAGGTGCAACCTGAAGGTCAATATTATAAGAGGTGTAAAGTAGTTCCTATTCTGTATAATATTCTACGCAATACAGGTTACAGACTGACCTGGCTCTTTCTGCAGGGCAGTTTTCTCTTAAAATGTCACTGCTGGATGTATCTCCAGAGCTTGTGTCTAGGTAGCCTAGTTAGCTTCTTTTTACCACTGCTATAATGTTTGAAGGGGGTAGGTCAGATTCTCCTGCTGTTCTGAGATCAACTTCAGCCATTCCAATTGCATTGCACCCTGGGTCTATATGAAGACTGTTCTTATGGCAATTGGATTCTGAAAGGCAGCAACTTGTGCACTCAGGTCCCCAAGGATTTAAAGACAATATTCAAGGTCTTGCGTGCTCTCTTTCCCTAATGTCATCAGAGCTGGAGTCCATGCTTCTTGGAGAAAGCGGTATCGAGTAGTCATTGGTTATTGCTCAGGTAGGGTCTGCTGCAGATTCCAATGAAGCTGCCAACTCAATGATGTCTGTAATGAAGGGCAAGTTGCGACATATCCTCGGAGACTGACCAGAGCCTGCATCTATTTCTCGAACATACTTTAAGTATGTAACCAAGGACAGAATTTTGGAGTGATAGTCCAAGCCTGAAATGTAGAGATTGAGAAGCTGTTGGAATCTGCAGCTGGCTTTGGCATGGTTTCTTTAATTGAGTGACTGAATCAGCATGCTGCTTACAGGTTTCCTGGCCAATCAGAGGTGGCAGGCAGGACGATTTGCTGTGTCTGACCATGGAAGAATTTTGAATGAAAGCATCTCCAGCCTGGGTTTGAATAGCTCGACAGGACATGGATTTCTGAGGCTGCGGCAAACACAGGATTGGAGAGGAGATTTGGAAAGACTGCACTCTAGGTCTCTCATGCTTACAGAGAGGTACTACTGTGCAATCTGAGGGACTGAAGTGAGGTAAGGTTAGTCAAGGACAGGGGGAAAAAGGCCAGCCTCTCAAACTGAGAAGGTGCGCATGAAAGAGGCTGAGGGAGTTAGCAGGCAGAGTGTAGTCCATCCTGAAGAGGGCAGAAAAGGTGATAAAACCCCACAGTCTGACTTTCCTGACATTTTCTTGCACAACACTCATCAGCCCAACAAACTTTACAGCTCCACTCATTCCTCTCCCTCCAGCCACCTCCTCGTATCTCCTTTTGGACAGACAACACTCACAAACATTCATCTGAGTGTCATCTCACACCCATAACTCACAGCTACCCTCCAACAAATGTTCTTTCCTATTCTCTGGAATCCATAGAATCCCGACAGTGCAGAAGAAAGCCATTTGGTCCATCGATTCTGCACTGACTTTACCAAGAGCACCCTACCTAGGCCCACTCCCTGCCCTATCTTAGTAACCCCACCTAACATCTTTAGACACTAAGGGCAATTTAGCTTGGCCAATCCACCTAACCTGCACATCTTTGGGAGGAAACCAGAGCAACTGGAGGATGTGCAAACTCCACACAGACAGTCACCTAAGGTCGGAATCGCCCCATGATCCCTAGAGCTGTGAGGCAGCAGGGCTGATCATGGTGCCATCATGCTACACAATCCATAAAGTACCCAATTCATTTATTCCAATTAAGGGGCAATTTAGCGTGTTCAATCCACCTAGCCTACACATCTTTAGGTTGTGGGGGCGAAACCCACGCAAGCACGGGGAAAATGTGCAAACTCCACATGGACAGTGACCCAGAGCTGGGATTGAACCTGGGACTTCAGCGCCGTGAGGCAGCAGGGCTAACCCACTGCTCCACCGTGCTGCCTGTGCACAATCCATTTCAAACGCATACAGGAAAAGAGAGTGAAAACCATTAGGAGAGGCAGAGGTCCAGGGGAGGCAGTGGCCCTCAAACAAGGCACCTTGACGCCTCTTGGCAATGCTGCCCACCTGGCCCAATGAGAAGGAAGTTTTGACCCAGGAGTTAGCAACAGCGGAGAGCCCTGATCCTCTAACTGGTGATCCTGATCTAACTGTTGGGGCTCTTGTTTCCTTCCAGCTGGATCTTGTTGTCCATCACACCTGCCCTGTGGAAGAGCATGTGGCCGGCACTGCTGCTGCTGTTGTTGCCGTTGGTCTGGCTGCTTTCCTCATCCTTTATCAGAGGTCCATGTTGAACTGCAGAAGTTGCTCCCATGCTGCAGTGAAGTATAGCAAGGCAGTACAGATCAAGGTGGAGTGAAGTCCAAGGTGGGTGAACTGACTTCCAAGGCCATTTATTCACTCATCAAGCAGAGAAAGCACATTCTCAGAAAAAGTGCAGTGAAACATAGGGGCGACTCTCCCAAATGGAGCGCTGACATGAATGCCGTCGTGTTTCATGACGGCGCAAAACGGGCATGGGGACGACTGATTCTGGCCCCCATATCAGTTGCATGCACAGTTGGGCCGCGCGAACCTGCGCATGCGCGGGGCACTCCTTACGCGCGCCGGCCCCGACTCAACATGGCGTCGGTGTTCAGGGGCTGGCTGCGCAGGAAAGTAAGCGCGGGGTGGGGAAGAGGCCGGCCCACCGATCGGTGAGCTCCGATCGCGGGCCAGACCCCATCGGAGGCCCCCCACCACAGGCCGCCCTCCCCTGATCCTTCGCTCAGAGTTCCCGTCGGCAGCGACCAGGGGAGAACTGCGCCGGCGGGACTCTGTCGCATCTGCGCAGACGCTCGACCCCGCCGATTCCAGCGGCCCGTGGCCGGCGCAGCATCAAACGTACCGGCTCAAATTGCGCCGAATCTCCGTACCTCGGAGAATCGTGCGCCGGCATTGGGGCATCATGGCGCGGTTGCGGCGATTCTCCGGCCCGGCGCAGGTTCTCGGAGAATCACCCCCATAGCCTCTCCTCTCAGTATGGTGTGAGCTCTTCAGTTTCACTGTCCAAAAGTCCTCCAACCTTTCAGCTGTATAGAATCATAGAACAGATACTGTATAAAAAGAGGATACTTACCCTCTCATTACTGTGCTGGCTCTGTGCAAGAGCAACTCAACAGGTTCCCGCTCCCCCACCTATCCCCCGTAGCCCTGCAAATATTTTGTATAGATAAATATTCCAGAAGCACTGCCTCTTGCACACTCGCCAGATTGACCTTGGTGTGTTGTTGACAGTTCAGGAAATCCGTGTTATGGCTGTCAAAGCCAGAATGCTGGGTTAATATAAGAGCTAATTATTACCGATATACATTTTACAATTACTTACCCAACAGTTCCAAGGGGTTGCCCGCTCACCTACAAACTTCCTGGGTAAAATGTGGAGGTGGTTGTGGTGTTGTGGGCATTCCAAACTTATGTCACGTTTTGGGGATTTAACGCCTTGCAAACAGCCAAACACAACCCCCTTGGCAGTTACAATGCTTCCCAGAATCTCAAAACTCTGAGGAAATCACGAGGTCCCAGGTTCGATCCCGGCCCTGGGTCACTGTCTGTGTGGAGTTTGCACATTCTTCCCGTGTTTGCGCGGGCATTCGGCCCGTCGAGCGCGGAGAATCGGCAGGGCGAGTCGCAATGAGCGGCCTCAGACCGGCGCCGTGGCGGTGGCATAGGTGCCGATTCTCTGGTCGGCGGAGTATCGGCGGAGCAGCGTCGTGTGATTCGTGCCACCCCCCCCCCCCCCCCCCCCCACCCCCCCCGGTGATTCACCGACCCAGCGCGGGGAGAATCTCGCCCGAATCTCAGACCTGGGGCGGCATTCTCCCCTACCCAGCGTGACGGAGGGTCCCGGAGTAGGGGAGTGGCACCAACCACTCAGGAGTCGGGCCTCCCCAAAGGTGGGGAATTCGTGGCATGTGCCGGGGGCGCCGGTTATTTGCGCTGGTCTTCTGGTGCCAACTGCTCCGGCACGGGGCTGGCCCCGAAAGGTGGGGAGAATTCTTTGGGGAGGCCCGACCCCTGAGTGGTTGGCTCCACTCCCCTACTCCGGGACCCTCCGTCACGCCGGGTAGGGGAGAATGCCGCCCCTGATATAACAAAAAACATTGATTATAGTGAATATATGCACCCATGAGGTAATAGAGTAATCTGACAACTTTGGAAGTATGGTCAGGACACAAGGTCAGGACAGCACCTCAAGATTTTCTCTGCTATTCAAAAAAACAAAATCAAGGCTGACCTTTTACCTCAACACTAATTTCCCGCTCTCTGGCCATATCCCATGGATATTCTCATCAAGTGGACTCCCTCATTGAGGGCCAGCATTCCAATATAATGCAAACTTAATTTCCTTGGTTGGATGAGTATTACCAGTTTGTAGTGCTTAGACTTAGTGGCATTATCCACATCCAATTGAGAACAGCTTCTGAAACATACAGCAAATACACATGTAACATTTCAGTTTCCTCCACTTTTACTGAACGTGAGTATGATTAGATCAGATTCAGGAGCACATATTCACCAACTTTGTGATTAGAGGAATACATTTCAGTCATTAGCAGAGTTCACTTCTAATGTAACGGGATTCTAAGTTTAATTACTATCTGACAGTGATTTTCCTAATTTGTATTGTGGAAAAATCTGGTTACTTATTCATGACTAGGTTCTCTCTTATAGGAAATTATTATCTGCTGTACAGTCATAGCATCCTTTTGAGTTCTGGTTAAACAAACAGCAAGTGGAATATGTTATTCTTTGTGCTAATGTTACACTTATGTTAATATGAATGATCATAAAATAATATCTTCTGATCTTTATACAGTTCCTTGTGTGTACTGTTTTCCAACCCGATTCTTGTACATTATTTATGACAATCAATATTGAAGGTACCTAAACTAAACAACCACAGAATTAATGTAATGATTGTTGGAAGGAATGTATCAGCTTATTTTTTTATGAAATGCTGGAAGTATCCTGGACGGATTCTCCTTTGGCCGATGCCAAACTCGCAAAATGCAGTTGGCCGGAGAATAGGTTCCGAGGCTCAAATCGTGGTTGCCGCCATTTTGACGGCAAATCGCAATTTTCCGTCACCTCGAAAGTGGCATCAATGCAGTCCGGAATGCTTTTACATTACACACCGTTTGCATATCATTAGCGGGCCAGACCCGGTTTTATCCGGAGCCTCCACCATGCTCCACATCCGATGGGCTGCGTTCCCGACGGCACGGTTCACTTGTGCTTTTGTGAAACTGGCATCGCGGCTGATGAGAGAGGGGATACAGAAAGTGTCCAACATTGCCATAGTTTGCTGACAGTTGAGCCGCTGGCCAGGGGGCTTCTGCCAGGGTCGGGGGGTGTAGCGGGGGATGGCCAGGAGGTAGGCTGTTGAGCAAGGGTGGACAGGCACGGAACATCATGCCGCAGCCGGCAAGGAAGCCATACACCTGCACATGCCACGAACTGCCCACTGTCAACTTCGGACCACGAGCCATACAGGTATCCCCCCAGGGCACCCCCCCAAGTGCCCTCTGGCCCCAGCTGACCCATCAGCTGTGCGGACGCGTTCCAGCACAACCAGTGCCATCTTGTTGGCTCGGATGAGTGTGTGTGGGGATTGTAATGTATACATGCGGCTGCAGCTTGTGTTACATGGCACTTGTGTTAGCCCCTCCACAGTTGATGAATTGATCCAGGTTCGGCGCCGGTTTTTCTGTTGTGGAAGTCCACGAATTCCGCATTGGCGTCAACACTTGGGGCAGGATTCACCGTGCCCCGATGCTGATATCCTAACCGGTGATCGGGCGGAGAAACCCTCTTGGCGCCAAAATTGGGGTCGGCGTCTGTTTTCCGATGCTCAGCCCCTCTAAAACGGTGTAACCGGGGAGTACAGCGCACGCCGTTGGGACGGCCTCAGGACGTCACCTGAAGGCCCTCCCCCGAGTCTATGGCCCTGATGGGCCGAGTTCCCGACGGCACGGGACCAGGTGCTCTGAGTTTTCGTCAACCCCGCATCGCAGCTGTGGACCATGTCCAGCGCCGTCACAGTCGGGGTGGGGGGGAGCCGTTCCGCTGGCCGGGGGGGGGGGGGGGCTTGGGCTTGGGCTGGGGGGACTGGTGCCCTTGCTGGGCATGATCCAGATAATAATAGTTAAATGAGCCATGGATGCCATATGGACCCAGCACCCGGAAGTCAACTGCTGCGCCTGTGAGACCTGAACACCCCGCCAAATGCACCCAAAATGAACATAGAAATCTGTCGGCTGAATCGTGCCCTATACCTTTTCAAAGGACGTTATTACACAGGAAATTGAAGAAATATTTTGCTTCTATTATCAGTGACCAATGTGTGGATGGTAATCTGTGTGGCGAATGGACAGCAAGTCTGTAAAATTGTTATGTAATTTGCTGATTTTAACTTACATAATGAATTTCTGAAGGCCACATATATTGGAATATCATTGCCTATTGGCTGATTGACCTGTTTCATTGGAGGTTTTTCTTTCGCCGAATCTTCAGCTCCTATTTTCAAGCAGCTTGAATCTAATCACTAACTAAGGAAGCTGTAGTTTAGTTTTAATCCGGATTTAATGGCCGGAAGGAAACTCAACAAAGTACACCAGCAGTGTGAGGTATGTTAGATACTGAGCAGCCAGTAGGAAAACAGTGAAATGTAATAAAAATAAATACAGTTGCTAATAATAGAAAGTAATGACTGGCAGAAAATAACAACAAAGAACACAAACCCATTTCCCAAAGAGATCAGGATTTCCTGATGTCTAGTTTTGCTCAGACTGAGAGAAGGCCATTGCACTTAATGGGTGGGAGCAAGAAAACAGTTGAGAACAGGGAAAAAAGATCATATCAAAACATGTAACTGTAAATATCATTGCAACGCCTAACTTTTGTACAATAGAACATAGAACTTACAGTGCAAAAGGAGGCCATTCGGCCCATCGAGTCTGCACTGACCCACTTAAGCCCTCACTTCCATCCTATCCTCGTAACCCAATAACCCCTCCTAACCTTATTTGGACACTAAGGGCAATTTTAGCATGTCCAATCCACCTAACCTGCACGTCATTGGACTGTGGGAGGAAACCGGCACACCTGGAGGAAACCCATGCAGACATGGAGAGAACATGCAGACTCCGCACACACAATGACCCAGTGGGGAATCGAACCTGGGACCCTGGTGCTGTGAAGCCACAGTGCTAGCCACTTGTGCTACCGTGCTGCTCAAATGGGGCCTACGAGGTGGGAATGATTATCTTCCCCGAGGTCCTTGCGAAGTACAATCTCCCCCTCCCTGATATCTATTGACCTTTGTATAAACTGTTGGCCAGTAAGGCACTGAGCAGAACAGGACTCTGGAGGGATTTACTGGCCAGTTTAGATTTCACGTTGTAAATAAACCTATGTGGGGGCAGCATGGTGGCGCAGTGGTTAGCACTGCTGTCTCACGGCGCCGAGATCCCAGGTTCGATCCCGGCTCTGGTCCCTGTCCATGTGGGGTTTGCACATTCTCCCCGTGTTTACATGGGTTTCGCCCCCACAACACAAAGATGTGCAGGGTACATGGATTGGCCACGCTAAATTGCCCTTTAATTGGAAAAAATGAATTGGGTACTCCAAATTTATATAAAAAAAATAAAATGTAAATAAAACTATGTTTCTTTATTCGGTGTGGACTTCCCATACCTTTTATTAAATTTTGATTCAAATGTCTGGACACTGTCCAAATGGTTGCAAATCTTTTTAAAAATAAATTTAGAGCATCCAATTATTTTTTTTCCCAATTAAGGGGCAATTTAGCATGTCCAATTCACCTGTCTTGCGCATCTTTGGGTTGTGGGGGCGAGACCCATGCAAACAGGAGGAGAATGTGCAAACTCCACACGGACAGTGACCCAGGGCCGGGATCAAACCTGGGACCTCGGCGCCGTGAGGCAGTAGTGCTAACCACTGCACCACTCAGCAAATGGTTGCAAATCTTAATACTTGTTGATGACAAATGTCATTGAGTTGGAGTTCTGAGCTCACATTTCATTTATATCCTACTGCTCGCCCAGTATTGTTCTGCAGGAGTTTATGCTAATTGTTCTTTTTCAGGTTCTGAGCAAATCACCTTTTCTAAAATAAGAACAGGTGTACAGGACACAGCCATTTAACCCTTCGAGCCTGTTCAAATATTGTTTCTTAAATTTCCCTTTAATCAGTTGGATTTGAGCCACCTTCAGAGCAGGGATGATAGTGGATGAATAGCCAGTTAGTGTTTTCTTCCAGGATTTGACAACTGTTAATGTATGTATAGCTCATGGTTAAGTAACTTCACCAGCGGGCAGCACGGTGGCCTAGTGGTTAGCACAACCGCCTCACGGCGCTGAGGTCCCAGGTTCGATCCCGGCTCTGGGTCACTGTCCGTGTGGAGTTTGCACATTCTCCCCGTGTTTGCGTGGGTTTTGCCCCCACAACCCAAAAATGTGCAGAGTAGGTGGATTGGCCACGCTAAATTGCCCCTTAATTGGAAAAAATAATTGGCTAATCTAAATTTATAAAAAAAAAGTAACTTCACCAGGTACATATTCAGCTGTTGATGAGAGTGCCCTCTATTGGCCATTGATACCTCCAAATTATTTTTTTTACCTTGTGGATTGTATTGAATAACCACACAGCAAGCTATGGCAAAAATTGTGTATAAAAATTCCTAACTGAAAATTCTAATTCCTTTTCACAAATGGATAAATTCTATGATGGCTGTGAAATCAAAATCTAGAAGTCAATCGTTAAAGATCTGATAAAATCTTGAAAGGACCAATGACATTTTAGTCTTCACCAGAGTTAATGTGGAATTCTTTTTATGTAGTATATTCATTGTCAAAATTGGGGATAGTGACAGGATGAAGATGATTTGTGACCATTTGAAGCAATGTGAAATGGCTAAATCATCATCAACAACTACTTATATTTATATAGCATGTTTACCAGACAAAAACATCCCAGGTGCTTCATAGAGGCGTAATCATCCAAAAATGGAAGGAACAATTGGAAGGAGTGCCAAATTGCCTGATCAAAGCAGTGCACTTTAATCAGGCATAAAAGAAGAAGAGAAAGCAGTATAGAGGCAAAGGGTTTTCGGGAGGAAATTCTGGAATGCGAGGCCTAGATGATAATCTGATGATTTGATGAAATTAAAAATGGCTGCCATTTCGGAAAGTTTACAATAGATTATTTCCGGTCAGGAATGTATTTTTCTCTCTATGGTGTTCTGCTGTTTTTATCTGTGCCGTAGATATGAAAATGCATCAGGAAAATAAACTGATAATTTGCTAAATAACAAGAAATACCATTGTTATTCTTTCTCAGTAATGCTTCTGAATTTGGATTACTGCACTGTAAATTACTACTGAAGTAAAACCGAGTCACACCATGGTGAAATGTGTACATGTTCTACCTATTGTGGTGAATGTACATTGCGTAATTCACACTGTATAGTATTGTGTCCTTGTGGGCTCTGTCTGTGAGCCGTTGCGCAGCTCTGCCCACAGGGGGAGATGAGGAGCTTGTACAGGGCTCCACCCGTGGCTCTGCCCATGGCCCCTCCCACTGCCAGAAGTATAAAGTGCTGCAGCCTTGTGAATCTGCCCTCAGTTCTTCTGGTCGCAGGCAGGCTCAGTTGTAAGTCTATTAAAGCCACAGTTTACTTCCTATCGTGTCTCGAGTGAATTGATGGTCACATCACCTATTGTGCTTGGTACGACCTGTTCTGCTGCCGTTTTAGAAACATTTGACTTGATTTTAACTCCATAAGTGAAACGGTTTTGAGTGAGTTAAAATCTCACCCATTATCTTAAACAACATGGGCAGTACAGATCCACCAGAAGTTATGGAACAGTGATACACAGTTGGGGGGTGGTGTGGGGGGTGGGGTGGAGGGGGGTGGGGGTGGAGAGGAGAGTGGCTCTGAGAATTCTCAACATTGAAGACTCATAGTATCCAGGCAGATATGGACATGGAACCCCCTGTTGATTGCCACCTACTGCCTTCCCTTGGCTGGTGAATAAATACTCCTCCAAGTTGTACACCAGTTGCATGAAGCACTGAGGGTAGCAAGGGCACGGAATGTACTCTGGGTGGGGACTTAAATGCCCATCACAGAGAGTGGCCTATTAGCACCACAACTTACTGTGCTGGCTGAGTCCTCAAGAATATATCTGCAGACTTGGCATGTGGGAGGTGGTGAGAGAACCAAGACGGAAAAGCCTGCTTGACCTCACCAATCTACCTTTCACAGGCACACATGCCCATGACAGTATCGGAAGAACTCAACGCTGTACAGTCCTTGTGGATTCGACGACCCATCTTCACTCTGAGGAGACTGTCCATTCTTTTTTTATAAATTTAGGGTACCCTATTATTTTTTTCCAATTAAAGGGCAATTTAGCGTGGTCAAGCCACCTAACATGCACATCTTTGGGTTGTGGGGGTGAAACTCACGCAGACACGGGGAGAATGTGCAAACTCCGCACGGACAGTGACCCAGGGCCGGGATTCTAAACCGGGTCCTCAGCGCCGTTGGCTGCAGTGCTAACCACTGTGCCACATGCCGCCCTGAGACTGCCCATTCTGTTGTGTGGTACTACCAGCGTGCTGAATGGGATAGATTCAGAACAGATCTAACATTTCTAAATGAGGTGCTGTGACCATCTCCAATAAGAGAGAGTATAACCACTATTGATGACAATCCCATTCAGTGTTATTGTCATCATCGAATCTCCCATCAACATTTCTGAGTCACCTTTGACCAGAAACTTAACTGGGTCACCCTCATAAATACTTTGCTGACAAGGTCAGGTCAGAGGCTGGGAATTCTGTCATGAGTAACACACTCCCTGATTTCCCAAAACCTCTCCACCAATTACAAGGCACAATTCAGGTGTGATGGAATACTCTCCACTTTCCTGTTTGAGTGCAGTTGCTACAACAGTCAAGAACTGAACACCATGTATTATAAAGCATCCCTATTGCTTGGCACTCCAGACGGTACCTGAAACATTCATTTTATCTACCATCAGCAAACTGTGGCTGCAATGTGCACCATCTACACTTTACAGGATGCATTGCTACAGCTTGCCAACGCTTCTTCAACATCATCTGTCAACTCTGTGATCTCTACCACTTTAGAACAGTGTTTTTGAAACGTTCTTTTCCCAGGACCCACTTTTACCAACTGGTGGACCTTCGGGACCCCTGCCAGCCGACATTCGTGATCCACGCCGGCTGACCTTAGCGACCACTGCCAGCTGACCTTCGCAACACACCATTATTGATTACCTTTAATGTGACAGGTGAGCCTGCTTGGTCCTCATGATCCCACTTGCTTCGTCATTCAATGTTGCATTTCTGCTAAGGACATCCCTGTACATAGCACACATGGGTTTGCAACCTGATTGGCATTGGCACACGACAGATCACACCAGCACTGCTTTGTCCTGCCACGGATCATCCTGAGAAGCTCTCTCCAGCATTTTCAATTGTGAGATCCTGGCCTGTTTGTGTCGCTGGCCCTCTCTTCCTTCTAACAAAATAATCCATCTTCAGTTCTTCACACAGTTGCTTGTTGGCAGCTACAAAATGAAGGAATCTCTCCTCCATGATTTGACGCCCAAGCATGAACGTACAGGGCGTTTGGCATCAGTGTACGGGCTGGGCACATGACCTTCTATCTGCTGCTGCCTCTGGTGGAAAGACTCCATTGTTCATAATTAAAGGCTGGT
This sequence comes from Scyliorhinus canicula, assembly GCF_902713615.1. Classification (NCBI taxonomy): domain Eukaryota; kingdom Metazoa; phylum Chordata; class Chondrichthyes; order Carcharhiniformes; family Scyliorhinidae; genus Scyliorhinus; species Scyliorhinus canicula. The sequence continues at coordinate 109,789,307 of NC_052158.1, forward strand.
TGTGGCCGTCATTCTTTTTTTTTGACTTTGAAATTTTATTTCCAACACCTGATTTTTCCAAGTTTATGACTTTTTATTACTGAAAATTAAAAGACTTTCGGTTGAACATGCACATCCTTACATTTAAACACAGACTTTGTTTTAAATATATACCCATTTCTTTAGAAATTTAAAAAAGTATAGAAAAAAGTACAATCTTGTTTTTACTTTACAAACTATGACTTTAAACAAGATGAAGCAACTTGTCAAACACACACAATGACAAACCTGGCCTGACCCTGGCTCCATAGTCAGGAATGCCAGACCTGATCACTCCATGGTCAGGAATGCCAGACCTGATCGCTCCATGGTCAGGAATGCCAGACCTTATCGCTCCATGGTCAGGAATGCCAGACCTGACCGCTCCATGGTCAGGAACGCCAGGCCTGATCGCTCCATGGTCAGGAATGCCAGACCTGATCGCTCCATGGTCAGGAATGCCAGGCCTGACCGCTCCATGGTCAGGAATGCCAGACCTGATCGCTCCATGGTCAGGAATGCCAGACCTGATCGCTCCATGGTCAGGAATGCCAGACCTGATCGCTCCATGGTCAGGAATGCCAGACCTGATCGCTCCATGGTCAGGAATGCCAGACCTGATCGCTCCATGGTCAGGAATGCCAGACCTGACCGCTCCATGGTCAGGAATGCCAGACCTGACCGCTCCATGGTCAGGAATGCCAGACCTGATCGCTCCATGGTCAGGAATGCCAGACCTGATCGCTCCATGGTCAGAATGCCAGACCTGATCGCTCCATGGTCAGGAATGCCAGACCTGATCGCTCCATGGTCAGGAATGCCATACCTGATCGCTCCATGGTCAGAATGCCATACCTGATTGCTCCATGGTCAGGAATGCCGAGACCTGATCGCTCCATGGTCAGGAATGCCAGACCTGATTGCTCCATGGTCAGGAATGCCAGACCTGATCGCTCCATGGTCAGGAATGCCAGACCTGATCGCTCCATGGTCAGGAATGCCAGACCTGACCGCTCCATGGTCAGGAATGCCAGACCTGACCGCTCCATGGTCAGGAATGCCAGACCTGACCGCTCCATGGTCAGGAATGCCAGACCTGAACGCTCCATGGTCAGGAATGCCAGACCTGATCGCTCCATGGTCAGGAACGCCAGACCTGATCGCTCCATGGTCAGGAATGCCAGACCTGACCGCTCCATGGTCAGGAATGCCAGACCTGATCGCTCCATGGTCAGGAATGCTAGACCTGATCGCTCCATGGTCAGGAATGCCAGACCTGATCGCTCCATGGTCAGGAATGCCAGACCTGACCGCTCCATGGTCAGGAATGCCAGACCTGATCGCTCCATGGTCAGGAATGCCAGACCTGATCGCTCCATAATTGTTGAATCCATGGTAGGCAGAACACATAGACGGAAGTAGAAATGACAGAACAAGGTTTATTTCAATACACACTTGCAATACTCCTCCATTCCCCTAAGGGTCTCCTCCCCTGACCTCCAATAGGCCGGGGGTTTATACAACCAGGGCTCTTTTTGTAAAGGTAAAACCCCTTTCTTAAAAGGGAAGGCCTGCCTGTCTTAAATGTGAAGTTCATATGCCGGGCAGGTCATGGGAAACTGTATGGTCCTGATTCTGGGACCTCCATTGGGGTTATAACTTTCCTCCCCCCCCCTGCCCTTCCCAAGTCCGGAGCAATGTCCACATCCATGGGAAAGTGCGCTGGGCCTTTTGACTGTTTTGCCTGTGGATGATGCGCTAGCGCCGACCTTGCTTGTGTACATCAGACCAGGGAGTGACATTTACGTGACGAGCACCTGGGCGGCAGCAGCAATGCCGAACGATGTGGCCACGGGAGCCAGCACAGGCGGTGCCAGGATGTCCATCTTAGTTTCCGAGTTGTGGCTAGGCGATTCTTTTTTCCGGCATCTCAGTGTCCTCAAAAATCACTGCTGAATCCTCACCGACCGGCGGAGCTGGGGGCCTTGATGGTAACAGTAGTGGACAGGGCAGTGGTGAAGCAGAGATGTCAGATTCAGCGGTCAGTACGGCGGGAGTATCCGGTTTCAGAGATGGTCCACATGGCGATTAGACACGGAGTCCTGTGCCATATTTGGTCAGAAACTGGACCTGTTTTTGTCAACACGACGCCTGTGATCCAAGTGGCCCCTCTGCCGAAGTTTCAGACGTGTACTGCATCTCCCGGTGTGAACATGTGCAGTAGCCTGTGGTGATCTGTGTCTGCCTCGGTTCTGTCCTGAGTTCGGCGGACCTACCCGCCAATATCCGGAACGAGACTCAATCGGGTGCGGAGGCGGCAAACATTTCAGCTGGCGCGATGCCCGTTGTGGCATGCGGGGTTCTCTGGTAGCAGAACACAAACCTTCTAAGCGAGTCTCCCAGGATCCCAATGTTTGTTTTTTCATGACTAGCTTAAAAGTTTGCACTGCCCATTTGAAGTATGGGGCGGTCCTCACCTGACGAATCCCATTGGCAGACGTGAATGGCGCAAATTCCGCACTCATAAACGCAGTACCATTGTCTGATACCAGCGCCTCAGGTATGCCGTGCATGCTGAAAATATACCGGAGTATCTCTATGGTGGTTTGGGCCATTGACACCTGTACTTTGAGGACCTCCATCCACTTTGAGTGGGCATCAACGAGTGCGAGAAACATCGCTGCTTGAAAAGGGCCAGCAAAGTCTATATGGAGGCGAGACCACGGACGACCTGGCTATTCCCAAGGGTGGAGCGGGTCTGCAGGAGTTGATTCTGGTGTGCCTGACACTGGACGCAGCGCTTGACCACCCACTCGATGTTCGCTTCAATGCTGGGTCACCAAATGTAGCTTTGAGCTAACATTTTCATTTTGAACACACCAGTGACCATTTGGAGGTTTGTCAGGAGCCATATTTAGAGTACCCAATTCATTTTTTCCAATTAAGGGGCAATTTAGCATGGCCAATCCACCTACACTGCACACCTTTGGGTTGTGGGGGCGAAACCCACGCAAACCCGGGGAGAATGTGCAAACTCCACACGGACAGTGACCCAGAGCCGGGATCGAACCTGGGACCTCGGCGCCGTGAGGCTGCAGGGCTGACCCACTGCGCCAATGTGCTGCCCTTCAGGGACTCATTTTTACCAACCAGTCATCCTTCGGGACCCACGCTGGCCGATCTTCATGACCCACGCTGGCCGACCTTCGCGACCCACCATTTTCTTTAATGCAAGAGGTGAGCCTGGGTTTATATTCTCTAGTCTAGAGTAGCAAAGAATGAGAAATGACCTCATTGAAACAAGCATTATTCTCTCAGGACTCTACAGAGCAGATGCAGAATGGAAGTTTTCCCTCAGATGGGTGGTTTACAGTCTGGGGATATAGTCTGCAAATTACAATGCAACCATTTTAGACATAGATGAGGGGGAATTACTTAACTCAATGTGTTGTGAATATTTTTAATCTCTAAAATTCAGTATCAAAGCGGGTTCTTCAGGCTCAGCCATTGACCATATTCAAGACAGATGCAAGAAGACTGATTGAATTTTTAAAAACCTCTTACGTAGAACATAGAACAGTACAGCACAGAACAGGCCCTTCGGCCCTCGATGTTGTGCCGAGCAACGATCACCCTACAAGCCAAAGTATCCATCCTATTCCAGTAACCCAACAACCCTCCCATTAACCTTATTTTTTAGGACACTAAGGGCAATTTAGCATGGCCAATCCACCTAACCAGCACATCTTTGGACTGGGTCAGCACATTGACGTCAGTGGGAGGCTGTGTTTCTCTCTGGGCTCCGGGCATGCGCACTGATGAGCGGGCATACATGCGCAGCGTGCCCGAATTTTTTAGCCGGTCTTGCCGTCATTTGTAAAGCCTCTTTCAGCCAGAAATTTAAAAAGCCTGCTGCTATGGCGTTGCATCTGATGGATGGCTCCGTGATGGATGGCTCCGTGACCCTCCCTACACCCAACCACGACCCAGCCGTGGGTCTCGACCTCCACTTTGAAAGTGCCTGCTCTATGCTAAGCTCCTGCACCTTTGTGGCATAGACCTTTAGATCCTGCAGTAGAGCCCTGTGCTGAATCCAATACAGCACCATGAGATGGATACGGGATAGCTGAGGGTGGCTGGTGTAGGTGGCCTGGTCAGCAGGGGCAGATGTCCTAATGCGGTGGCATGGGTAATCTTCGTCTCGGAGAGGTGCTCCAACATATAGTCATACCCTGCAAGCAGCAATGTCCATCACTGGATGCGGATGGAAGCAATGGGGGGAAAATTGCCCGATCCTCCTTGAAGAGCCCTAGGAGGGGCTGTGGTCCGTGAAAATGGTGAAACGATGTCCATAGACATATTGATAACATTTCTTGACACTGAATACAACAGCCAAACCCTCCTTCTCGATCTAGGGCCCACCACTTCTCTGCGTCGGCCAACATTCTTGAGGCGAAGGCGGTGGGATGTTCAGATCCATCATCCATTTCATGGGTCAGCACGATCCTGGCGCTGTACGGAGAAGCGTCGCAGGTCAGTAGGATCGACCGGGATGAAGCGGGTGAGCAGTCTTGACGAGGAGAGTTATTGTTTCACCTCCATGAAACTGCTTGCTGTTCTCGGCCCCACTCCCAGTGTTGCCCCTTCTTTAACAGATGGTGGATGGGCCTGAAGTGGTAGCCAGGTTTGGGAGGAACTTGCCCCATCCCGGCTGATCCTATTGACCTGCGACACTTCTCCGTAGGGAGTCAGGGCCATGCTGGCCCATGAAATGGATGACGGATCTGAACGACCCATCGCCTTCACTTCAAGAACTTCCAGTGGAGACACACAATTGACCATCATTATAGTCGCTACACAAGCTTATTAAAATAGAATAGACTATTCCATCCAGTTTCATGGCCAGGACGACCGGGAACTGTACCGGGCGGATGATTCCCAAGTTCTCCATCCAGTCTAACTCAGTGTCCACCTTGGGTCGTAAGGCATACGGAACAGGTCAGGCGTGGAAATAGCGCGTTTGAGCCATGGGGTCCACACTTTAAAAAAAATTAATTTAATGTACAATTAATGCTTTCCAATTAAGGGGCAATTTAGTGTGGCCAATCCACCTAGCCTGCACATCTTTGGGTTGTGGGGGTGAAACCCTCGCAAACACGGGGAGAATGTGCAAACTCCACACGGACAGTGACTAAGAGCCGGGATCGAACCTGGGACCTTGGCGCCGTGAGGTTGCAGGGCTAACCCACTGCGCCACCGTGCTGCCCTCAGGTCCACACGTACTCGGGCCACAGCTCCTTTTATGGTGCCCAAGTCATCCTGGAACACCGATAGAAACCTAGATTGAACTCCCTCAGGGACATGTCGGTGCATGCAACACACTCTCTGCCAATCTAACCGCAAGTGGCATAGCCGGTCATGCCCCAACAAGCTTGGACAGCTCCCGTAGGCCACCACCAGAGGAAGATTTACAGACTGTTGACCATACTCAACCGTTGAAGTGCCCATATTGCCAACAGCGCCCCTGTATAAGTGGCCAGCCTCGTGTTGGTGTCCCACAGGGTCAGCGATTAAAGGCCAGACCGAATGCGGTTGAATGTACGGCAACTGACTACAGACACTGCTACACTCTCCCAGTATAGAGTTCCATGTATATTGGGTGTCCATTAATCCGCAGGGAGATTTTGATGGGCGCTCCTCTTGGTGCAGCCACGCAGTGTAACTGCTGGTAGGTGTTGTCCGCATCTTCCACGTTGTAAGGCCTGTCACGTGGGGGATGGCCGGGCCTAGCGGGTCAACGGGCAGGTAGATGCTCATGGGGTCTCCTGTCTCTCTGGTTTCTGTGGCCTGCTGCGGCCCACGCTGGCTGTTGGTCATACTCCTGTTCCTCTTGGTTGGGGGAGAATGCGTGGTCGTGTCCCCGGCCTCTATGGCGGTCCGTGTTCCCCGGCAGGTGTCCCATTGTTGTGGGCCAGCCTCCTCAGATCTAGCCGAGTGTGGTAGGTGCTTCGGATTGCATCCCAGACTGACCACTGTCAGTCCCTTGAGTTCCTGGACCTCTTGGTCAGTGTTTTCTCTGGAGATAGCCATCGCCACTGTGGGTTGCAGGTCCAGGTGATCGGGCCCTTGGTGAGTGTTGGGGGGACCCAGTGACCCTTCACAGTGCATTGTGGCTTGGGGGTTGTGTCGGGACCTCGGTGATCAGGACGCCATTTAAAAAAGGTGTCCCCAATCTCTCACTACAGTGAGGACAGTTCCAGCGAGCGGAGCTCCTCCGTGTAGAAAACGGGGCTATGTGCAGCCACATGTTCCCCACTGAGGCCCCTTATCAAACCCGAGTACCTCCGAGCACCGGGAAACAAGCGGTTAAACAGGCTTGTTATGGGACTTTGTTCTCTTTTAGTGAAGTCGCGCCACTTTGTGGCGAGATTTGTTGGGAGTTTCCTGCTAGCTCTGTCTGCGAGTTCCCCACCGCTATCAATGATATTCAGGCATTTTTCTGGCTCCTGGGGAGTTTCCCCCAGTCAAGCCCACACTTAGAATTATGTTCATCATTGTGGAGCTGAACTCGCTGGCCAGACTGGCTCCTCACAGATCAGGTCACCTTGAAAGGGTGCCTTGATCTATAAATGGGCCTGTGGGTCTCCCACACCTCCCCCCCCATGAGGAATGTCACCACCGTGCACATGGCCATTGCCCTCCCCCCCCCCTCCAAGGGATGGCACCCTATTATGGGGTCAGTGAGGGGCCCCCCTTTTCAGGCCTTCCCACACCCTCTTCCGGGACCCCCCTTCCAAGACCTCCAACCTTCATCCCCCCACCCGTTCATTTTCCCCTCCACCTTCCTTTCATGGCCACCATCTCCACAGGTCCTCAGTGGCACCCTGGCATCAGGCACTTCCACCCTCGAAATGCCCCTATTGGTATTGCGGTGCCACCTGGGCACCTTGGCCATGCTTGAATGGAAGTGCCAAGGTGTCTCCCTGGGAGTGCCAAGCAGCTCAAGCTCTAGGTGCAGGGCCAGGGGACCTATACCTGACCACCCAGAGGCCTGGGAGACTCCCCAGGTGCCGGGTTGCCTGGTCCACGTTTGTTTAGACCAGTACTAATCGGTGCCTGCGTGGCCGCTCGTTGAGGAGCCTGTTAGAAGATGGGAGACCGTTAGATAGGGTATCCTTGCCATTAATGGGATGTAGATTGGTCTTAACTGATTATTATTGGTTTCCCGGAGGGCAGCACGGTGGCATTGCTGCCTCACGGCGCTGAGGTCCCAGGTTCGATCCCGGCTCTGGGTCACTGTCCGTGTGGAGTTTGCACATTCTCCCCGTGTCTGCTTGGGCTTCGCCCCACAACCCAAAGATGTGCTGGGTAGGTGGATTGGCCACGCTAAATTGACCCTTAATTGGAAATTGTATACTCGACATTAAAAAAAAATTATTGGTTTCTCGCCATGCTGCGGAGTGGGTTGGTTGGATCATAAACCGATTGAACCATGGCATGGTTGACGATTTCGGACTTCTGGGATTTAACTGGCTCGCTTGGATTCGCACGGGCATAATGTGGCCATTAAATTGCACCCTTATGGGGCGGTTCTCCGAGCCCCGCGCTGGGCCGGAGAATCGGCGCAACCGCGCCACCGCGCACTGACGCCAGCGCACGATTCTCCGAGGTGCGGAGAATCGGCGCCATTTGCGCCGGCGTGTTTGGCGCGGCGCCGGCCGCTGGAATCGGCGGGGCCGCCTATTCTCCGGCCTGGATGGGCCAATTGGCCGCTTCGATACGACAGAGTCCCGCCAGCGCCGTTCACCCCGGTCGGGCCGGCGTGAACTCTGCGGGAACTGTCGGGAGGCAGCTTGTGGATGGTGGGGCTGGGGGGGGGGAGTGGGGCACCTCCACCGGGGGGGTCCTCCGATGGGGTCTGGCCCACGATCGGGGCCCACCGATCAGCGGGCCGGCCTCTCCCCCCCAGGTCTACTTCCTAGCGTGGCCGGCCCCTGAACACCGACTCCATGTTGGTCGGCGCCGGCGCGCAAAAGAAGTCCCCCGCGCATGCGCAGGTTGGCGTGGCACCCATTTGGCGTCGCGTAAGGAGGCTGGAGCGGCGTGAATTGCTCCAGCGCCATACTGGCCCCCTGTGGGGGGCGGAATCATACGTAACCGGGCCCGGTTCGCATCGTCGTGAAACGCGACGGTGTACACGACGGCGCGAACTCTTGGGCCCAAAATTGGAGAATCGCCCCCTTGGTCTCTCAACTGGATAATTCCGGCCATTAATGTGAGACAGAAGCTAGAATGAAATAAATAAAAAGTCACAGACGTGAATAACTTATGAGGCAGATGGAAGGAAAGGCAGGCTGACAGTAAGGGTGCAGACCACTTCATCTGTATGATGTTCCAACACAGAATCCTCCACCCAAGCAATACCCACTCCTTTTCTCTCCTCCCCATTCCTAGAAATGTCAGCGTTGCCATGGTATGTTGCAAGCATTTGTATCAAGACAGACAATGGAAGGTAACATTAATTTATTAAAGTCAACATTAAGGCTTAGCAGAATGAGATGTTACCATTCTCTAAGATGCAATGAGTATCATTGAAATCATTCCAGCCATCCTCATGAATTTCTGACTTTGCTGAAAATGTAAGATAAATAATTAAACTTTTGCATAAAATTAATCATTTTATTAATTATAGAAGCCCATGCAATGTTCCCATGGTGACTGTTCCTTTTCCCCTTTCTTTATTTCTCTCCCCACTGCTTCCCTTCTCTTTCTTCCTCTGTCCCTATTTCACCCATTCACTCTATATTTTCCCACCTTTTCTTTCTCATACCCCTACTGTTTTCTCTTTCCCTCCCCTTTTCTCTCACTCTCCATCCTCTTTTCCCTCACCTCCTTCCATTCTTCCTCTTTTGTTTTCTCCTCTCTCCCTCTCTTCCTCCCTCGCTCCACTTGTCACTCCCCCTTTGCCTTCTCTCTCCCTTTCTCTTGCTCTCTTCTCCCACCTTCTCGTTCTTCCCCCATATAGGATCAGAAATTGAAAATGGAGCATGTGATCACAGGCTCAAAAACGATAGAATCCTGAGAAGAAATCTAGAATAATCTTTATAACTTGAGCGGTGGCGGAGGCTGGCAGTAAGAAAGCGAATGGCAGGCAATTTAATGTAAATGATACGTTGCCTGAGAAGGTTAGCCCTGCACTCACACAAATAGATTAATTTCTCTGCCACGAATCATTGTTTTAAAATGAGGTTAAAGGCATAATCTGGAGATTAAGTTAAATGACAATTGGTTAAAAGATCTTTTCAAAAAAGCTGTAGTCACACCGAGCAGGGAATGGATTTCCCTGTGGCAAATTAATGCTTTAATCCACAAGGGTGAATGTTTAAAGGCAAAAGTCACACATAATAGGAAGGCAGGAGGGGAACAGGTGGTGATTCTCCCAGGAGAACCCTTTGCTTCATAGTGTGATAGAATAGTACAATTAACAGGGAGGGAGGCTCTCTGACGCATTGGGCCTGATTAAGTCAGAAGGCTACATTAATCATATATTCTATGATTTTCACCTTATGTTACATCAATCTGTCCAAGCACACTCTAAGTTCCTAGCAGCTGATCTGGTGACATTTCCCAATGTAAAAAGTGATAAGCATCTGAAGCACTATCGTGCTTCAGTCCCATATTATAGAAGCAAAGGTACAAGGCAAAGGTTCTGTGTGATCTAGAGGGAGGAGCAGCAATCAACCGGTCAAGTACCACAGGCAAATTACCTCACTTGGAGTCTTATTGTTCAATATGTATTGCTACTTAAAGCAGTGAGCCACTGATATTCTGGTCTTCGGACAGATCCTGGATTTTGTGTCTCTCCACAGGTGTCTCTGGAAACCGGACTCTGGCTGTGGATCCTCCAAGCTTACTTCAGCTTCTCTGTAAGTCAAATTCATCTCACCACAGAACCTCAGCCATCACGTTTGGATGATTCCCCTCTGTCTGCAGTCAGAACATTTCCCAACAGTGCCTCAGTAACTGGCAACCCCTGAAAGTCCATTTGCATGTTGCCTTTCACTGCTGCTCTGGACTTGAACATCTAGCTCCCTTTTTAAAAATCCTTTTAGCCAATCTCAGGCCTTTCTTTCCTGCCTCCTCCCCTACCAATCACCTAGCGATGCCACTTTTTATTTTCCTTCTCTCAAGAACTTTACGCAACCTCACACTTTAATCACAACCCTTCACTTATTCCTCTGCTTTCCTGCCATTCTGTTGACCAAGGTTTGCAAATGTCTGCCACTCCACTCTGGGCAACTCTTTGCATTCTCTGAAGGATCCATCAAGGGAACCATCACTGCATCTTTAGAAGCAGCAAATGCCAAGCTGCTACTATCACCAATAAGAAAGAGTCTAACTGCTTCCACCGGAATTTAAATGACAATACCATCAACATCCTGGGAATCAGTTGACCAAAAGGTAAACTGGAGTATTTGACACAGTTTATCAATGTGAACACCAATATCCTGGGCTAGGGAGCCGAGATCATCGTCCACAGCTTCACTCACAATGGCAGCCATCATCTCGATGCCAACATCATCCCCGAAATGTAATCCCACTCACCAGCGAAGCCGCCACTGTGAACAGGGCTCCATCCCGGCCATCTTCAAACACCTCAATCAAACCAGGATTTTCTTGACTTAACTTGGCTCCCTATCGCCAAATTCTAACCAGGACCTTCCGGGAACATAGCACAGGATATACACACTAGAATCAAACAATTAAGGTTTCTGCACCAGGATTAAAAACAAAAGCATTAAAAGATGAGTGGCGAGGGCAGCACGGTGGCACAGTGAGTAGCACTGCTGCCTCATGGTGCCGAGGTCCCAGGTTCGATCCCGGTTCTAGGTCACTGTCCGTGTGGAGATTGCACATTCTTCCCGTGTTTGCGTGGGTTTCGCCCCCACAACCCAAAGATGCACAGGTTAGGTGGATTGACCACGCTAAATTGGCCCTTAACTGGAAAAAATGAATTGGGTATTCTAAATTTTAAAAAAAAGTGAGTGGTGCCAGAGCTCGCGAATATGCAATTTCTCTTGCACTCACATTGTCTGCTGGGGATTTTTCATCTTTTGGCTGAGTTGTGGAATGTTTTAAACAGCTGAGTTGTTAAAGGGTTGACTCTTGGCTGCTGCAGCCTTGTTTCATTTCACTGGGAGCAGCAGGAGGACCGGAAATGCTGAAAGATGTTACTGGGACTATCGTCGGGTCTGTCCAGTGAAGACAGCAGCAACCACCGCAACACAGAACAGGTTCAAAGTAAAGAGCAAAGGAGGCAAGGGCCAAGGGGGCTTTAACAGGATACTTTATGGAGCAGTCTGTAGAGGCAGGCATTTACTGACCTGTCACCTACTGCAGCAGGAATTGGAGTCAATCGCCAGGATGCACACCACTGACTGTGGCTGTGGAGGTCACAGTGGCTCACAACTTGTATGTCACAAGCTTATTCCAGCTGCAGTAGGTGATATAAACAACAAGAGTGATTTTCCTGCCCACATAACCATCAAGCAGGTGACAGTTTAGGTCTTTGTAAGGGGACAGCAATTTTCCATCTTTTAAATGCTGGCAGCTGAACAGGAGCACGAACAACTCTTGGACTTCACCGGCAGTGTTGGATTCCGCAGGTGTAAGCTGTCATTGACAGCATGTGAATAGCCATGTTTTGTAACAGCAACGGGTTACACTCCCTAAACGTCCAGCTGGTCTGGTGCCAAAGGCACAGTTAGTGTCAACAGCGCTTCAGTTGGTAACATTCTCACCTGAGTCAGAAGGTTAAAGGGGAGCTCAAAAGTCTGACACTCCAGTGTGGCAATGAGGGTGCGCTATACTGTTGGAAGCGACATGAAACCGAGAATCCATCTGCTCTCTCAGGTAGACATAACAGATCTCATGGTATTATTTTGAAGAAGAGGAAATTATCCCTGGTGTCCTGCCCAATATCTACCCTCAATCAGCAACACAAAGACAGATTATGTGGTCATAATCACATTGCTGCTCGTGCTGCATTTCCTACCACCGGTGGGAAAGTGCGGTGGGACAACCCAAAGTCATCAACCGTGCTATATAAATATGAAACTGTCACCAATGAAGTTTTGTGTCCATTTTTCTGTCAATATTCATTATGCTTTCATTTTGAATTATTTTCAATTTCTCCCATCATCTTCAACCCAGATCAATGGGAAATGGAGAGAAATCCCTCTGGAACTGCTAATTCACCTTGCCGGAAACCTGGGTGCATAGGCGGTTATTGAGCAGTCCACAGGCATCCTGAAAAAAAGTGTCTGGACCAACCTGGTGGAGTTCTGTGGCACAGCCCCTAAGTGAATCTCCAGACTTGTCACTTTTTAATTGTTTCTTGCATGCAACGCAGTTATACCAGTCAGATATACCAGGCCTTGCAGAGACCATAGGGGGGAAAGACGCAGCAACAAAGTAAAGAAATGATGAGAAAGGAGGGATGATGGGGGCTGAGGCTGAATAGTGCTGCGGCCTACCAGAGATATATAAGTCAACATATAATTGAAAAGAGATTCTCTCCTGAGTAAATGCTCCACGTAATACAGCAGCAGTTACACCAGGTGACCTACTTCTCAAGCCTACATTCTGAATACCCTCTAACACTGCAACCTCCCTCTTAATAACACATAGAAATCAACGTTAATGCAAAAAGAATGTCTTTACTTAACAACTCGCATATTGTGGATTAAGGATCTTTTTCTTCTTTTAATATTGAAATGAAATCAGCCTAGTGCATCCATTAGTACCTCATGTCTGCTGACTTATCGGTTCTAGTGCCCCTACGGGATTGTTCTGCTGGATCAGGAGCCTGGAAGGCATGGAGGGCACTTGAGATGCCAGGGCGGAGAGGCCTTAAGCATCGCTGGGTCTTGACGGCTTGGCTACAGATACCTGTGTGATGCTGTTGGCTGTAGCAGTCTGAACCAGATGGCAATATGGAACCGACAAAGGTACGGTGCGAGAGGTTGGCAGAGGAGCAAGTGTCCTCTCATTCTGAGAGAGCAAGCATGAGCCTCTTTCATGAAGCCAATGTCACTGTCATGGGGCTGCACCTTTACATTCCTTTAGCTCGGGATTAGAACAGTAATCTCTACCCGTGCATTCCACACTCATACCCACCCTCCCCTTAATGGATTGAAAAACTAACAGGATGCTAGACCCCAGAGGCTTGATGGCAGCAGCCTGTGCTCCAGCAAACCTATTAAATGTTGGTCCAAATGTAGTGTTCATGGAGTTGAACATGCTCCATGGTTGATTGCATAGTCTTAATACAGAGTTGTACCATTCCACACAAGCTAGAGTTGGACTCCTCCATGCTCTCTGCCATTGCCTGCAAGCTCATTGCCCAACAGCCCTGGTCACTGCGTCACAGATGGCACTCTCTGGCAGCCTGAAGCTGTCCGACTGGAGACCAGTCTTCTCTGGCATGTGCTGATCTAAATTTTTTTTCCTTATTCATTCATGGAACATGGGCAGCGATGGCCTTGCCAACATTTATTGCCCATCCCTAATTGCCATTGGGAAGATGATGGTAAGCTGCTGCCTTGCAATCTATCTAGTGTAGGTACACCCACCGTGCTGTTAGAGAGTGAGTTTCAGGATTTTGACCTAGCAACAATATTGACCAGCAACAATGAAGAAAACTGCAATATATTTCCAAGTCAGGATGGTGCATGGATTGGAGGACAATTTGTAGAGTTAGTGTTCCCATGCATCTGCTGACCTTGTCATTTGAGATGGTGGAGGTCGTGAGTTTGGAATGCGCTGTCAAAGGACCATTGGTCAATTGCTGCAGCACATCTTGGTTTTGTCCATCATTTTCAAATCCTCTCTGGTTACAAGTATGGTGCCAGGGGACAGCCAATGATGTATGATCGCACTGTTGTTTAAAAAGAGAGAAAGGAGACAGCAGGGTGGCGCAGTGGTTAGCCCTGCTGCCTCCCGGCTCTGGGTCACTGTCCATGTGGAGTTTGCACATTCTCCCCATGTTTGCGTGGGTTTCGCTCCCCACAATCCAAAGATGTGCAGGGTAGGTGGATTGGCCACACTAAATTGCCCCTTAATTGGAAAAAATGAATTGGGTAATCTAAATTTAAATAAATAAATAAAAAATATAAAAAGGGAGAAATGGACAGGTCAAGTAATTATAGGTCAACCAATTAACCAATGACGGTACACACTGCTGCCAGTGTGCGCTGGTGGTGAAGGGAATGGCTTGGTTGACAGTCAACCGGACTGATTTTTTCCTTGATTGCGTCGAGTTTCTTGAGTGTTGTTGGAGATCCACTTGTCCAGGAAAGTGGTGAGTATTCCATTACGCTCCTGACTTGTGCCTTTTAGGTTGTGGACAAGCATTGGGGGGGTCTGGAGGTGAGCTACTCACCGCAGGATTCCTGGCCTTTGACCTGCTGTTGCAGCCACAATATTTATATGGCTGGTCCAGTTGAATTTCTGGTCAATGATAACCACCAGTGTGTTAATGATGGGGGGTTCAGCAATGGTAGTGCTATTGAATGTCAAGGGGAGTTGGTCAGATTCTCTCGTGTTGGAAAAATGGTTCTTTGGGATCTGACAAATTTTATAGAATTTTATTGGAAATTTCTCTTTCTGCATCTCAATTAAGCAAGAAGTTTTGCACTCCATGAGAATATATACATTCAAACCATTAGAAGGTAGAATACTTGGCAGCACGGTAGCACAGTGGTTATCACTGTTGCTTCATAGCACCAGGGTCCCAGGTGCGATTCCCGGTTTGGGTCACTGCCTGTGTGGAGTTGCACGTTCTCTCTCTTCCTGCGTGGGTTTCCTCTGGGTGCTCTGGTTTCCTCCCACAAGTCCCGAAAGACGTGCTGTTAGATAATTTGGACATTCTGAATTCTCCCTCTGTGTACCCGAACAGGCGCCAGAATGTGGCGACTAGGGGCTTTTCACAGTAACTTCATTGCAGAGTTTAAAAAAAAATAATTTAGAGTACCCAATTCATTATTTCCAATTAAGGGGCAATTTAGAGTGGCCAATTCACCTACCCTGCACATCTTTTGGGTTGTGAACGTGGGTAGAATGTGCAAACTCCACACGGACAGTGACCCAGAGCCGGGATCGAACCTGGGACCTCGGCGCCGTGAGGCAACAGGGCTAACCCACTGTGCCACCGTGCTGCCCTTCGTTGCAGAGTTAATGTGAGCCTACTTGTGACAATAAAGATTTTAAAATTGATATTAAATCATCGAATCATAGTACTTTACAGCAGAAAGTGAGTCAGTTTTGATCCTTGTGTCATGTAGTGCTGCCTGAAAAAGAGCTATCCTATTTCCAAGTCCTTGGTCCTTGTAGATTATGGCAATTTGAGTGCATTCCCAAGTATTCTTTAAATGTGATTAACACTTTTGCCCTTACCACCCTTTCTGGCAGTGAATTTCACCAACTTTGGGTGAAAGCATTCTCAGTTCCTGCAATCCTTCTACCAAGTATTTTAAATCTCTGCCTCTGACTATTGGCCTCTCTGCTCAGGAAAATAAATTGTTGCTATCCAGTTTACCTCAACTCCTCCTAAATTTATGTACCTCAGTTCCAAATAAAACTACCCAAGCCTATCCAATCTTTCTTCATAGCGAAAATTGTCTTCTCCTGGCAATATCCTGATAAACCTTCTCTGTACCCTCTCTTGAGCAAGCAGAGCCTTCCTATGATTAGGTAACCATAATGATATGCCGTACTCCAGCTGTGCCTAACTAGTGTTTCATGCAGTTCTGGCATAATCGCCCTGCTGTTATGTTCTACGTCTTGACTAATATAGGAAAGTATGCCCTCTTACCCACTTGGACGGCTACCTGCAGACATCTGTGCAAATGCACTCTCTTCCTCTGTATATGTCAACATCCTTTATTTATTGTGTATTACCTTGCCTGCCCTCACCTCAATTTACCTCATACTTCACCGGGGTTGAATTTCATTTGGCAATTTTCTGTCCACCTGAAAAGACCATTGATATTGCCCTGCGGTCTACAACTTTTCAAGCACACGACCATTTTTATGCATCAACTTCCTAATCATGCCTCCTGTTTTGAAGACTAGATTATTGATATATACAATGAAAAGCAAGAGATCTAGTACTGGACTCTGAGGAACTCCACTGGAAACAGCCTTCCATCAGAAACATTAATTGACCATTACCCTTCACTTCCTGCCACTTAGCCAATTTTGATCTTTTGTTTGAATTCCATGTGCTTTTAGTTTTCTGACCAGCCTGCCATGTGGAACATTGCCAAAAGCCTTGGTAAACTCCATATGGAATATATTAAAAGTGCCACCCTCATTGAAACTCCTTGTTAACCAAAGAAATTGGTCAAGTTAGTCAGACATGACTTTACCTTCATAAATCCATATCAACTGTCCTTGATTAATTTGTGCTTTCAAAGTGGTGATTTATACTGACCCTCAGAATTTCTTCCAATAATTTGCCCATTACCAAGTTTAGGCTGACCTGTAATTAACTGGTCTATTGCGTTCTCCCTTTTTAAACAACTGTATAACCATAATACAACATTCGCTGTCATCTCGCACCATGCCTGTAACCAGAAGGGATTGGAAAATGATGGACAAAATCAGCAGGAGGCAGGAGTAATGAAGAAACGTATTAGTGGGGGGAAAATGGTTAGCTAATGTATTCATGGAGCAAAATGCAGGCAAGAGCAAAGGGAAATGCAACTTCTCACAAAAAAATCTTTTAGGATTTAAGGTGAAGAAGAAAAATTGGACTTATGGCAGATATTAGGTGGATAATATGATGAAAAACCAGGCTGAATAGAAAAGGTTCATAAGGATGTAAAAAAGCAAATAAGAGAAGCAAAGAAGGAGTATGAAAAGAGGCTGGCAGCCAACATAAAGGGGAACACCAGAGTCTTCTATAGGCGTATAAATAGTAAAAGGCAGGGTGGGGCCAATTAGGGGCCGAAAATGTGATTTATGCATGAAAGGCATTGAGGTATTCAAAGAATATGCTGCCTTTATTAAGGAAGAAGATGCTACCCAAATCACAATGTAAATTGAGGTAATTAATACACTTGAAGGATTTAAAATTGATAAAGAGGAGGTATAGATAGGCTGTCTGTGCTTAAAGTTGTCAAGGCATCAGGACTCGGTGAGATGCATGCAAGAATAATGAGGGAAATGAGAGTGGAAATTCCAGAGGCACTGGCCATAATTTCCCAGTCATCCTTAAACTCAGGGGTGGAGTATTCCAAATGTTGCACCCTTGCTCAAAAGAAGAGTTAAGGATAAGCCCAGCAACTATAGGTCAGTCAATTTAACATTGGTGATTTTAAGCTTCCAAAAACAATAATTCGGAACAAAATTAATTGTCACTTGAACAAATGCAATTTAATTAAGGTAGGCCAGCCATTGATTTGTTAAAAAAATAAATCATGTTCCATTAACTGCTGGAGTTTTGCGACTTCCAGTGGCGGCATGTAAAAGCACGTTGCAAGAAACGTGCTCCTGCCAGGATCACGGTATTTTGATTTGATTTGCCTGTTTTTTGGGGCGATTTTGGGTTCTGACCCAGTGGGATGGTATGGGGAATGGAAAGGTGAAAGGGGAATGTCAAAAGCCTCGTTGAAAAAGGCCACGGGAGGGCAGCACTGTGACCTAGTGGTTAGCACAGTTGTCTCACGGCGCTGAGGTCCCAGGTTCGATCCCGGCTCTGGGTCACTGTCCGTGTGGAGTTTGCACATTCTCCCCATGTCTGCGTCGGTTTCACCCCCACAACCCAAAAATGTGTAGAGTAGGTAGATTGGCCACACTAAATTGCCCCTTAATTGGAAAAAATAATTGGGTAATCTAAATTTATTTAAAAAAAAGAAAAAGACCACGGGAAGGCAACTCCCGGCTGGTTGGATACGGGATCAGACTAAGTTCCATAGATCCGGTGAGAAAGTGTTTCACACTTGCTTTGATAGTAGGGCCTGGGCAGTTGGCGATCTTAATTAATAAGAAGATGAAGAGGGTTAAATCTGATCTGTGTGGACGGTACGTGATGGTTGTAGGGGCATTATGGGTAAAGTTGGTGGTTCTAGGCCGCAAATTCGGACAATGTATCGGTTATGAAACGGCTACTGGCTATCGTGCTGGATTTAGATACCCAGAATTGATTTTGGGGGAGGTGATTTAAATTGTGTGTTGGACCGAAGGTGGATTGCTCCAGACCAAAATTTTTGGTCCGATTTGTAATGGCGAAGGTATTGTCTGCATTTATGGAGGAAACGGAGCCGGGGGAAGACCCATGGCGATTTGTGCACCTGGGGAGAAGGAGGTCTCGTTTTTTTCTTCGGTACACAAGGTGTCTTCGAGGATTGATTATTTTATCATGAGTCAGACTATTCCCACTGGGGTGAAGAAGGCTGAGTACTCAGCAGTGTTGTTTTGCATCATGCCCCACATTGGATGGACCTGGTGTTGGAGGGCGGTTGTCAGTGTTGTAGTGGGTGGTAGTTAGATGTAGGACTCCTATTTAATTTGGGGTTATATGAGGATTTTGAGGGCCATAAAGGAGTATGTGGAATATAATGATAATGGGGAGGTCTCTCCCTCGACTTTGTAGGAGGCGCTGAAGGTGGTGATCTGGGGACTCATCATAACCTATAAGGCATATCTGGACGTGAAGGCGAGGGAGGAGTGATAGAAATTGTGGCGTAGAGTCTAAGGGTGGATCGTAGGTACGCAAGGGACCTGACCATGGAGCTTTTGGCTTGCAGGAAAAACTGCAAATGCAGTTTGTCATGCTATCCATGGTCTGAGCGATGCAGCAATTGGGGCGGTGTATGTGTATGGGGAGAAGGCTAGCCATCTCTTGGCTCATCAATTACGGTGGCAGGAGGCCATGGAGATTATTCAGGTTCCGGATTTTGAGGGTACGCTGGTCTCTGCCCCTGATAAGGTGAGTGGAGTGTTTAGGGCCTTTTCTGAGAAGTTGTATCGGTCGGAGCTGGGGGAGTATGAATCTGGGATGGCAGAGTTCTGGGAGGTTTTGAGTTTCCTAGGTGGTGGAGGAATTCCTGGAGGAACTAGAGACATTATTGGGTCTGCAGGAAATTCAGACAGTGTTGAAGCACATGCAGGCAGGGAAGGCATTGGAGCCGGATGGGTTCCCGGTGGAATTTTATAAGACATTTTCGGATCAGTTGGATCTGTGTTGCTGTGCATGTTTAGGGACTCTTTGGCATGGGGTGCCAAATTTGCTGTACTATTATAGGGTGGTCAATGCAGAGAAGGTGGGATGGTGCAGCAACTCAGGGGCTCTGGGTTCAGATGGAGTCGGGGTCATGTAGGGGCACAGGTTTGGAGGCATTGGTAACAGCACCACCTCCGTTGGCATGGGCAAGGTATTCAGCCAACTCAGTGGTGGTGTCCATGCTAAAAATAAAACTCTGCCAGCGTTTTAAGTTGGGGCCAGCTTCAAGGCTGGCTTCCATTGTGCTAACCAACTGTTTGAGCCAGTTAGGCTAGATGTCTAGATAAGGCTAAATAACTGATGCATGTAGAAATGGTACAGCAGTTATCATGGGGGATTTTAATCTACATGTCGATTGGTTTAACCAGGTCGGTCAAGGCAACCGTGAGGAGGAGTTTATAGAATGTATCCGCGATAGTTTCCTAGAACAGTATGTAATGGAACCTACGAGGGAACAAGCGGTCCTAGATCTTGTCCTGTGTAATGAGACAGGATTGATTCATGATCTCATAGTTAGGGATCCTCTCGGAAGGAGCGATCACAATATGGTGGAATTTAAAATACAGATGGAGGGTGAGAAAGTAAAATCAAATACTAGTGTTTTGTGTTTAAACAAAGGAGATTACAAGGGGATGAGAGAAGAACTAGCTAAGGTAGACTGGGAGCTAAGACTTTATGGTGGAACAGTTGAGGAACAGTGGAGAACCTTCCAAGCGATTTTTCACAGTGCTCAGCAAAGGTTTATACCAACAAAAAGGAAGGACGGAAGAAAGAGGGAAAATCGACCGTGGATATCTAAGGAAATAAGGGAGAGTATCAAATTGAAGGAAAAAGCATATAAAGTGGCAAAGATTGCTGGGAGATTAGAGGACTGGGAAATCTTTAGGGGGCAACAGAAAGCTACTAAAAAAGCTATAAAGAAGAGTAAGATAGAGTATGAGAGTAAACTTGCTCAGAATATAAAAACAGACAGTAAAAGTTTTTACAAATATATAAGACAAAAAAGAGTGGCTAAGGTAAATATTGGTCCTTTAGAGGATGAGAAGGGAGTTTTAATAATGGGAAATGAGGAAATGGCTGA
The DNA here is from genome assembly GCF_902713615.1 of Scyliorhinus canicula. Taxonomy (NCBI): domain Eukaryota; kingdom Metazoa; phylum Chordata; class Chondrichthyes; order Carcharhiniformes; family Scyliorhinidae; genus Scyliorhinus; species Scyliorhinus canicula. Next base: position 109,809,694 of record NC_052158.1, read on the forward strand.
GGAACTGAACAGGTTTTTTGGGTCGGTCTTCACAGTGGAAGACACAAATAACATGCCAGCGACTGATAGAAATGAGTCTATGACAGGTGAGGACCTTGAGAGGATTGTTATCACTAAGGAGGGAGTGATGGGCAAGCTAATGGGGCTAAAGGTAGACAAGTCTCCTGGCCCTGATGGAATGCATCCCAGAGTGCTAAAAGAGATGGCTAGGGAAATTGCAGATGCACTAGTGATAATTTACCGAAATGCACTAGACTCTGGGGTGGTCCCGGTGGATTGGAAATTAGCAAACGTGACGCCACTGTTTAAAAAAGGAGGTAGGCAGAAAGCAGGAAATTATAGGCCAGTGAGTTTAACTTCGGTAATAGGGAAGATGCTGGAATCTATCATCAAGGAAGAAATTGCGAGGCATCTGGATAGAAATTGTCCCATTGGGCAGACGCAGCATGGGTTCGTAAAAGGCAGGTCGTGCCTAACTAATTTAGTGGAATTTTTTGAGGACATTACCAGTGCAGTAGATAACGGGGAGCCGATGGATGTGGTATATCTGGATTTCCAGAAAGCCTTTGACAAGGTGCCACACAAAAGGTTGCTGCATAAGATAAAGATGCATGGCATTAAGGGTAAAGTAGTAGCATGGATAGAGGATTGATTAATTAATAGAAAGCAAAGAGTTGGGATAAATGGGTGTTTCTCTGGTTGGCAATCAGTAGCTAGTGGTGTCCCTCAGGGATCCGTGTTGGGCCCACAATTGTTCACAATTTACATTGATGATTTGGAGTTGGGGACCAAGGGCAATGTGTCCAAGTTTGCAGATGACACTAAGATGAGTGGTAAAGCGAAAAGTGCAGAGGATACTGGAAGTCTGCAGAGGGATTTGGATAGGTTAAGTGAATGGGCTAGGGTCTGGCAGATGGAATACAATGTTGACAAATGTGAGGTTATCCATTTTGGTAGGAATAACAGCAAACGGGATTATTATTTAAACGATAAAATATTAAAGCATGCCGCTGTTCAGAGAGACTTGGGTGTGCTAGTGCATGAGTCACAGAAGGTTGGTTTACAAGTGCAACAGGTGATTAAGAAGGCAAATGGAATTTTGTCCTTCATTGCTAGAGGGATGGATTTTAAGACTAGGGAGGTTATGTTGCAATTGTATAAGGTGTTAGTGCGGCCACACCTGGAGTATTGTGTTCAGTTTTGGTCTCCTTACTTGAGAAAGGACGTACTGGCGCTGGAGGGTGTGCAGAGGAGATTCACTAGGTTAATCCCAGAGCTGAAGGGGTTGGATTATGAGGAGAGGTTGAGTAGACTGGGACTGTACTCATTGGAATTTAGAAGGATGAGGGGGGATCTTATAGAAACATTTAAAATTATGAAGGGAATAGATAGGATAGATGCGGGCAGGTTGTTTCCACTGGCGGGTGACAGCAGAACTAGGGGGCATAGCCTCAAAATAAGGGGAAGTAGATTTAGAACTGAGTTTAGGAGGAACTTCTTCACCCAAAGGGTTGTGAATCTATGGAATTCCTTGCCCAGTGAAGCAGTTGAGGCTCCTTCATTACATGTTTTTAAGGTAAAGATAGATAGTTTTTTGAAGAATAAAGGGATTAAGGGTTATGGTGTTCGGGCCAGAAAGTGGAGCTGAGTCCATAAAAGATCAGCCATGATCTAATTGAATGGCGGAGCAGGCTCGAGGGGCCAGATGGCCTACTCCTGCTCCTAGTTCTTATGTTCTTATGTCACATTTAGTGCATGGAGAGAGAGAGGGTTGGAGAGTGGGTGATTTATTCTTGGAGGGGCCAGCCTGGAGGAACTGAAGGAGAAATTTGGGCTGTTAGGCGAGGACATGTTTAGGTACCTCCAGGTGTGGAGGATTGTCAAGCATTTTGTTTAAATTTCCGGGAGATGCCGCCATCATCCCTAATGGAGTAGATTCTCTCCTGTTCAGGGTTGGAGGAGGGCAGTCCATCCGGCATGCATGAGCGCATCATAGGGGAAGAGTTGAGCTTGGTGGAAGGGGTGAAAGCGAAATGGGTGGAGGAGTTGGGGCCAATACTGAAGGAGGAATTATGTAGTGAGGGGCTGTGGAGGGTGAATGCCAAGTCACCATGTGCAAGACTGAGCCTTATCCATCGAAAGGTAGTGCTTCGAGCGCACCTCACTAAGGCTAGGATGAGTCATTTTATTGAGGGGATGGAGGATAAGTGCGAGCACTGTTCAAGGGGTCTGCACACCACACACAGACACACATGCTTTGCTCCTGTTCTAAGCTGGTGTGTTTCTGGAGGTCCTTTCTCAACACCATATCGGCAATCTTAAATATTGAGCTAGAGCCCTGCCCTCTGGTGGCTATGTTTAGGGTTTCAGATGTGCCAGAGCTTCGGATGGGTGAAGGGCAGATGTCCTTGCCCTGATCTTGTTGATGGCATGGAGATGTATCCTGCTGGGCTGGAGGTGGGTGACATCGCCAAGTGCCACGGTGTGGCTAGGGGGACTTTATGGAGATTTTGCACCTTGCGAAGGTCAAATACACCATGAGCGGGTCGATTGAAGCATCCTACTAGAAATGGTGATTGTTCCGCTGCAGGGTATCAAGGCAAAGTGGGAGGAAGAGTCGGGAGAGGGTATGGAGGAGGGCTTCTGGTGTGAGGTGCTCCGGAGGGTGAACGCCTCCACCTCGTGTGCGAGGTTGGGGATGATACAGCTGAAGGCGGTTTTATAGAGCAAACCTCACAAGGGCGAGGATGAGCTGACTCTTTGAGAGGGTAGGAGATGTGTGTGAACATTCCGGAGGTAGGGGGCAAACCACGTTCATATGATTTGTTCCTGTCCAAAGCTGGAGGATTACTGGAAGGAGGTTTTTAGGGTAATCTCTAAAGTGGTGCACGTGAAACTGGACCCGGGCCTTCGGGAGGCCATATTCAGGACCAACCGGTGTTGGAAACCTGTGCGGAGGCAGATGTTGTAGCCTTCGCCGTGTTGATCGCCCGAAGGCGATTAAAAAATATTTTAAAAAAAAAGAAATGGTGATTGTTTGCATTGGGCGGGATTCTTCATCCCTCCTGCCCTGTTTTGCAGCATGGCGCGCCCCCGCCGGCAGCGGAATTCTCCATTCCTGCAGCCGGTCAATGGGGTTTCCCATTGTGGGTCACCCCACACCTTCAGGAAGCGTGCGGGCGCCGGTACGCTGCCGTTGGGGCGGAGGATCCCGCCGACGAGAATTCCACGGATGGAAAACTGGTCACCAATAACTGTTTGCGGGTGGGGGGGGGGGGGGGGGGGGGGGGGGGCTGCGGTGGAGAGGTGAGTAGTACTGGAGTTTTTTCATTTTTGGTTTTGTTATTTCACAGGTTGGAAGGTTGGGTTGGGGATTTGTTTGTTGTTTGTGTTTTTGGTGAAGGGTTTTTTGTTTGTATGTATCGTAATTTTGAATAAAGTGTTAAAAGTATAGTGAAAAAAAACTTGCAAGAGCTCTTTTTGAAGAGGTAACTGAGATGGTTGTTGAGGATAATGCTGTTTGTGTATGTGGGCTTCCGAAAGGCATTTAATACAATACCATACAACAGACCTGTGAGCAAAGGAATGGCACAGAGAATAAAGGGATAGCACTAATATGGATACAAAATTAGCTGAGTGACAGGAAACAGAGAGTAATGGCTCCCAAAAGAGAAAACACTGGAAAATCTCAGCAGGTCTGGCAGCATGTGTAAGGAGACAAAAGAGCTAACATTTCAAGTCCAGAAAACCCTTTGTTAAAGCTAAAAGGTGTCTTCACCCTACTGTATAAATATCTCCCACTTTCTATGCCTTTTGGCTTTGACAAAGGGTCATCTGGACTTGAAATGTTAGCTCTTAATATAATAATAATCACTTATTGTCACAAGTAGGCTTCAATGAAGTTACTGTGAAATGTCCCTAATCGCCACATTCCGGCGCCTGTTCGGGGAGGCCGGTATGGAATTAAACCCGCGCTGCTGGCCTTGTTCTGCATTACAAGCCAGCTGTTCAGCCCACTGTGCTAAACCAGCCCCTTTTGTCTCCTTACAGACGCTGCCAGACTTTCTGAGATTTTCCAGCGTTTTCTCTTTTGGTGTCGGATTCCACCATCCGCAGTAATTTGCTTTTATAGAGTAATGATCAATGTTTTTTGGGGACCAGAGGAAGGTTTGTCATGGCTTTCCCCAGTCTTGGAAGATTTGTTCTTCCTGATATGCATTAATGACGTAGACCTTGGTGTACAGGGCACAAATGCAAAATCTGTGGAAGCATTATGAACTGTGTGGAGGTAGTGTGGAACTTCAAAAGGACAGAGATAAGACAGTGGAACGGACGAACAAGTGCCAACTGGGTTAAATGCAGAGGTGTGTAAAATGATTGAGTTTGGTAGAAAGAACATGGAGAGACAATGTAAAATAAAGTGTGCAATTTGAAAGAGGGTCCAGAAGGGAGGGGCATTGATGTATCTGTGCAAAAGTCATTGAAGTGGCAAGATACGTTGAGAGAATAGTTAATAAAGCCTATATTAATGGGTGATAGAGTACAAGAGCAAGGAGGTGATGTTAAACTTGTATAAAACACTGGTTTGGCTTGCTGTTCTGGGTGTCATGCTTTAGATAAGATGTAAAAGAGTGCAGGGCTCTCCTTGGAGAAGAGAAGGCTCAGAGGAGATTTGATAAAACTATCCAGAATCATGGAGTTCTGGACTGAGTTGATACAAATAAACTGTTCCCACTCGTGCAATTATCAAGAACTAGAGGGCACAGATTTAAGGCAGTTAGCAAAAAAAAAAACAATGACAACATGGGGGAAATAATTTTCATGCAGCGAGTGGTTAGAATGCACTGCCAGAGAGTGTGGTGGAGGCAGATTCAATTGAAGCGTTCAAAGGGGAATTAGATGGTGATCTGAAAAGAGAGATTGTATCCAGCTTTATGTGGAGAAGGCAGGGGAGCAGCACGAGGTGAATTGCTCATTTTGAGAGTCGACCAGACACATGCGTCAAATGACCTCCTTCTGAGCTTTATAATGTGATTATTTTTAGAGGTGTGCTTGAGGAGGCAACATCCAGAGAGTGTTGATGCACTTTTTATCATATGCAATACTCATGGATGTGACATGGTACAAACCTATAGGGCGGAATCTTATCAAAAAATGGCAGTGTCAATTCCAGTGAGAAAAACACTGTGACTGCCGCCGACAACATCGCTGGAATTTCTCATGGACGTTTGAGCCTCTTTGCCAAAAAAAGCGAGTGGGCGGGGTTTACGCTGTCACTCCAGCGGGCCGAGCTGTCTGAGAGCTGGGAAACGGCTCCAAACAAATTGGGGCACCATCTTTAAAAGGCGCCCTGACCAACACTGCAGTCTAACAGCTCCCCACAAACATCATGGAGTTCTTGAGTGATTCCCCCGCCACCCCCTCGACTACAGATATATGCACCATTAGGATACACTCCGGCACTGCCCCTGACACAGGTTGACACTTCCATAATGGCACTACCAACCTGATAGCGCCAACCTGGCTTGTCCCACTATTCCCCACCCAGGGCTATACTTACCTCTGGGCCCCTGGAGAGAACCTCTCGACTGCTTGATCAAACCTGTTGTAAATAATGGTGAATATTCTGTGAGAGGGGACAGTCTGGAGAGAGTACTCGCTAAAGACATGCTAATGTATTAAAATGAGGTTCCTGGCTCTCGCTGTGCGATTTATACTACTCCTTTGGAGAGGGGGGGGGGGGGGGGGGGGGGGGGGGGGGGGGGGGGGGGGGGGGGGGGGTGAAAATTCAAAAACCAAATCACAAAAGGAGATAAATGCGTATTTCGATGCTCCCCAAATTTTGAGCCCGTGCCGAGTTTCTCATTAGGAGAGAGAAGGGTGGGCAGCACGGTGGCGCAGTGGGTTAGCCCTGCTGCCTCACGGCGCTGAGGTCCCAGGTTCGATCCCGGCTCTGGGTCACTGTCCGTGTGGAGTTTGCACATTCTCCCCGTGTTTACGTGGGTTTCGCCCCCACAACCCAAAGATGTGCTGGGTAGGTAGATTGGCCACGCTAAATTGCCCCTTAATTGGAAAAAATTAATTGGGTACTCAAAATTTATTTTAAAAAAGAACAGAGAAGGATCAAAATCACCCCACAAAAAATTGGTAGCTGGTCTAAATGTCCAAATATAATATTGAACAAAATCAGAGGCTGGGTAGTTTATGGAAAACAGTTCATTTCTTGACTCTCCAAAGCATATCCGACTACAGGGCACGAGTCATTCTTTTTTAAAATTTAGAGAACCAAATTCTTTTTTTCTTTTTAGATTAAGGGCCAATTTAGCATGGATAATTCACCTAGCCTGCACATCTTTGGGTTGTGAGGGTGAGACCCATGCAAACACGGGGAGAGTATGCAAGCAGGGCACGAGTCATGAAGATGATTGAATACTCTTCATTTGTCAGGAAGAGCAAGGCTGCTACGACATTCAAGACGCTTGCAACTACCCTCTCCAAAGCATCTCCATTTGATCTGCATTTTGTTTACAGCCTAAATATCCACTCCTTCGTTGCTGGTATTGTTGGGATACTGTTGTAAAACCTTTGTCTGTTCTGTGTTTGCTGGTAATCCCTGCCCTGCTGCCTGCATTCAGTCTACAGCCTTCTGGTTAGCTGCTGCATCATTGGGATTTCTGCTTAAACAACAGACTTTGGACAAACTGAAACACTCCTGCTCTAATATACTAATCAGGACTTCCCCTTTAGGTTCTGTGGCAGAACCCTGATGTTAGTTGCTGGACTTGGCAGGCAGCCAATTAGCTTGTTGACATCCGGGTTTTGGACCGATTCCAGTTTGGGATTGGTGGAGTTTTTCAGAAATTTATGGAACAGGAGAAGCAGGCTCCATTTTGTCAGTTCTAAGAAGAGTTCAGCCCTGATGCAGCTTGAAGATTCTCTTTCTGTTCCGTATCACAGCCAGGGGCTTTTAGAAGCTACCACTCAGACTATGAATGCTCTCTTGCTTAAAAGACACAGGCAACAATCAGAACTGTGAAAGAGATCTCTAGAATGGGAAAGTGCAAGCCATTTTACCACGGATCTGTAACACTTTAAGCCTCTGTGGGGGGTGGGGGGGGGGGGGGGGGGGGGGGGGGGTGGGGGGGGGGGGTGGGTGGGGGTGTGTGGGTGTTGTTGGGGGGGAGGGGGGGTCCGGGGGAGAGGGGGGTGCTGGGAAGAGCTCAAATTGAGTTTAAACAGAGATAATTCTTTTATAATACAGCCGGAGTTTCTGCACAGAAATCAGGCAAACAAATAGTCAGCAAACTTTCAGATTTAAGGCCCAGTAATATCTCAGGAAGCCCAAGGCTCAATCTAATGGCAGAGGGATGGAGGTGCATCAACCTGAATCCTGTGTAAAGTTCCACCTGGTGCTAGAAGAGCAGAATTGCACCATCATGGAACTCTTGTGTAAAATCCCGGTGATCGAAGGACGGAATTGTGCCAACCTGAAGCTCTTGAATAAATCTATTGCCCAGAGGCCACAACTGCAGCAGCAAAGATTAATCTCAAACCTTTTCCTTTAATTCCCATCTTTTAAAAATCCTCTGCAACACTTGCCGTGTGTCTATCTTGTGTGTCTGGATGGAGGGTGGGACGAGGTTTTGTGGTTAGGTAGACTGGTAGACCATTGTCGCTTGGATATTCATCTTTCCTCTTATTATTAATAAACAGTTGTTAATATTTTACTTATAAATCTGGTGTCCATAACTCATTGGATCAGTTGTGGCTAACGATCTCAGGAAACACAACTTATTGGTTACTTCACTTATGTTGGGACTCCGGGGTCTGTGGGACTGGAACTGACTGTGCACTTTGCCCAGGGTGTTGTAACAGTATACAGTAGCCGTAGCATTCACTATCTGCACTGCAGCAGCTCGCTAAGGCTACTCAAACAACCTTCCCAACCTTGCCACCACTATCACACCAAAAAACAAGAGGTTTCACCTCCAAGTTTGTGTCCAGTAATAAACCATTTAGGATTGCCATTTGACAATAAAGATTCACAAGAAAAACAACAACTGACATTAATAAACGGGGCAGCATGGTGGCACAGTGGTTAGCACTGGCTGCCTAAGGCGCTGAGGACCCGGATTCAATCCTGGCCCCAGGTCACTCTCTGTGGGAGTTTGCACATTCTTTCCGTGTCTGCGTGGGTCTCACTCCCACAACCGAAAGATGTGTAGGTAGGTGGATTGGCCATGCTAAATTGTACCTTAATTGGAAAAAATTACTGGGTACTATAAAAAAAAATTTTAATGCAAAAAAATAATCGCCTTTTATATAGTAAGGGTTCTAAATAACTTCACAGTAACATTATCAAACAAATTCAACAAAGACAAATTGGAATATCGTCTTCATGGAAAATTAGAAACTGCGAAGTAGCAACGAGTTTGTGTATTCAGGTACACAAATTGTTAATTTCTTGTGCACAGGCAGAAAAGGTAATTGTAGTAATGCAGGAGATACGAAAATGAAGATTTAACTAACTTTATTTTAAACTCAAATGTAAAGCCGCACTCACAGCATACAACATAAATGTCCCAGCCCGGGACTAACAGGACTGCTGGTCAGGGTCTGGGATGGTATTTA